>NC_091153.1:29027526-29077526 GCF_040958095.1 Procambarus clarkii
TCCCAGGCAGGTCCAGGCAAGACCTAAGCCCTCCATCCCCCACTCCACCTCCCCTCAAACCCCTGTCAACTACATCAAAGGAGGGTGTGCCCTCTCCCCAAGTAACCCCAGTCCCCCAACCTCAAGCACTCCCTGCCCCCTCACCCCCAGGACTTCTTCCTGACCTAAGCAGATCTGAGCAAGACCTAAGCCCTCCATCCCCCAACTCCACCTCTCCCTGAACCCCTGGCAACAACCACACAGGAGGATGAGCCTACCCAAGTAGCAATGACCATGGAACAACTTCCTACACTTGTGGGGAGTGAGGGTGAAAATGGATATAAGAAAGTGAGCTTCAAGGTTATGTACTCAAACATTGATGGGATTGCCAATAAAGCAAGTGAACTGGCAGAAAGGGCACAAGAAGAAAACCCAGATGTAACAGGACTCACGGAAACAAAATTGTCAGGAGTAATAACAGATGCTGTGTTTCCACAGGACTACTTTATAGTAAGGAAAGAGAGGGAAGGGAGAGGAGGTGGAGAAGTGGCCCTGCTGATAAGGAAGGACTGAAGTTTTGATGAGATGGAAATTCCAGGCTTTGACGGGTTCAGAGATTACATAACAGGAACTATAACAATGGGTGGACCTAAGATAATAGTGGCAGTTATTTACAACCATCCCCTAAATGACAGAAGACCCAGACAAGAGTTTGTTAAGAACAATATGGACACCAATAATATAGTAGAGAGAGAGCAGCATCAGTTGCCTGCAGGAATGGCTGAAGACTCTTAATCATGGGCGATTTCAGCCGTGGAAAGACAGACTGGGAGAATGGGGACCCACATGGTGGTGCAGATACGTGGGGAGCTAAACTCTTGGAAGTAGCAACAAGGAACTTTCTCAGCCAGCGTGTCAGGGAACCCACAGGAGTGAGAGGCAATGATGAACCAGCTAGACTCGACTTGATAATCACCCTGAATAAGTCAGAAATAAGGGAAGTCAAAGTCGAAGCCCCCATAGGAATGAGTGACCACAGTGTACTGACTTTTGAGTACTTGGTAGAGGTAGGGATAACCTATCCAAAGATGGGATCGGAGAGGGAAAAGATTAAAGTACCTAAGAGGAAAATATGACAAGATGAGGCCCTTCCTAAAAGGAATACCATGGGAAACAGAAATTAGAGAAAAGACTGTTCAGAACATGATGGATTTTATCACTCAGAAATGCCAGGAAGCTGCAGACATGTTTATCCCGGTCCCAAAAAAGTGAAACGAAAAACAACAGAAAAATCCATGGTTCAACCAGGAATGCAAGGTAGCGAAGCTACTGAGTAAAAGAACATGGAGAAACTACATAAATAACAGAACACCGGAGAGCAGGGAGAGATACTAGAGGGCCAGAAATGAGTTCCTCAGAGTGAGGAGGGAAGCAGAAAGACAGTTTGAAAATGACATCGCGAGTAAAGCCAAGACCCAACCAAAGCTGCTCCACAGCCACATCAGGAGGAAAACAGCAGTGAAGGAGCAAGTGATGAAATTGAAAAAGGGGGAGAACAGATACATAGAGAATGACAAGGAGGTGTGTGAAGAACTAAACAAGAGATTCCAGGAGGCCATCACAATAGAACAAGGAGAAGCCCCTGCACTAAATGAGGAGGAGGCAAACCAAGCAATCTTGGAGGAATTTGACCTCACCAGTGATGAGGTCAAAAGGTGTCTGCTGGAGCTGGGTGTGACAAAGGCTGTTGGGCCTGACAGAATCTCACCATGGATACTAGAGGAAAGTGCAGAAGGACTAAGTGTGCCACTCTCTCTATGGTTTATAACAGGTCACTGGAAACAGGAGACCTACCAGAAAGTTGGAAGGCAGCTAACGTAGTCCCAATGTACAAGAAGGGTGACAGGCAAGAGGCACTGAACTACAGGCCAGTTTTCCTAACTTGTATAACATGCAAGGTGATAGAGAAGATCGTGAGAAAAAGGCTTGTAGAACATCTGGAGGGAAATAACTTTGCAATGCACCACCAACATGGGTTCAGAGATGGTAAATCGTGTCTCACAGGTTTACTAGATTTCTATGACAGGGCAACAAAAATTAGGCAGGAAAGGGAAGGGTGCGCCGACTGCATTTTCCTGGACTGCCAGAAAGCCTTTGACACAGTATTCTCATAAAAGGCTGTTTAAAAATCGGAGTAACAGGCAGGAGTAAAAGGGAAGGTGTTGCAGTGGATAAGGGAGTACTTAAACAACAGGAAACAGCGGATAACGGTGAGGGGGGAGACATCAGAGTGGCGAGATGTCACCAGCGGAGTCCCACAGGGCTCAGTACTTGGACCCATCCTATTTCTGATATATGTAAACGATCTCCAGAGGGTATAGACTCACTCTTCTCAATGTTTGCTGATGATGCAAAAATTATGAGAAGAATCAAGACGGATGACGATAGACAGAGACTACAGGATGACCTCGACAAACTGGAGGAATGGTCCAGAAAATGGCTGCTAAAGTTCAACTCAGGAAAGTGTAAAGAATAGAAATTAGGCGAAGGGAGCAGGAGGCTGAACACAAAGTGCTACCTGGGAAGTACAATCCTGCAAGAGTCAAATAGAGACAAAGATCTGGGGGTTGATATCATACCGAACCTGTCCCCAGAGGCTCACATCAAAAGGATATCATCAGCGGCATATGCTAGATTGGCCAACATAAGAACTCCATTAAGAAACTTGTGTAAGGAATCGTTCAGGACCCTGTATACCACTTATTTCAGACCAGTCTTGGAATATGCAGCGCCAGCCTGGAGTCCATACCTAGTTAAACACAGGACAAAGTTAAAGAAGATACAGCGGTATGCCACCAGGCTCGTCCCGGAACTGAGAGGAATGAGCTACGAGGAAAGGCTAAAGGAGCTGAACCTCACGTCCTTGGAAATCAGAAGAGTAAGGGAAGACATGATAACCACCTACAAAATTGTTAGGGTAATTGACAGGGTGTACAAAGACAAACTCTTCAGCACGGATGGGACACGAACTAGGGGGCACAGGTGGAAACGTAGTACCCAGATGAGCCACAGAGACGTTAAAAAGACTTTTTTCAGTGTCAGAGTAGTTAATAAATGGAATGCTCTAGGAAGTGATGTGGTGGAGGCTGACTCCATACACAGTTTCATATGTAGATATGATAGAGCCCAGTAGGCTCAGGAATTTGTACAATAGTTGACTTGACAGTTGAGAAGAGCGACCAAAGAGACAATGTTCAACCCCCACAAGCACAATTAGGTGATAACAATTAGGTGAGTACAGGGCCACAGGGACGTTATTAAGAACTTTTTTAGTGTCAGAGTAATTAACAGATGGAATGCATTAGGCAGTGATGTGGTGGAGGCTGACTCCATACACAGTTTCAAATGTTGATATTACAGAGCCCAGTAGGCTCAGAAATCTGTACACCAGTTGATTGACAGTTGAGAGGCGGGACCAAAGAGACAAAGCTCAACCCCCGCAAGCACAAATAGGTGAGTACACATAGGTGAGTACACACACACACACAAGGTTGAGAGGTTTGCCACCAGACTAGTATCCGAAATGAGGGGTATGAGCTACGAGGAAAGACTTCGGGAATTATTAAGCTTCACATCACTGGGAGAGAGAACAGTTAGAGGGGACATGATCACCACATATAAGATTCTCAAAGGAATTAATAGGGTAGATAAAGACAGGCTATTTACCACAAGGGGCACACGGACTAAGGGACACAGGTGGAAATTGTGTGCCCAAATGAGCCATAGAGAAGTTAGTAAGTATTGTTTCAGTGTCAGAGTAGTACACAAATGGAATGCATTAGGAAGTGATGTGGTGGAGGCTGACTCCATACACAGCTTCAAGTGTAGATATGATGGAGCCCAGGAGGCTCAGGAACCTGTACATTAGTTGTTTTAAAGTTGAGAGGCGTGACCAAAGAACCAGAGCTCAACCCCCGCAAGCACAATTAGGTGAGTACACACAAACACACGCACACACATACACACACATTTTTCATCACGTGTTAACTTTCGTGATTTACACACACACACACACACAAACGCACACACTCAGACACACAAAAGGCAGGAAAGAGAAGGGTGGGCCGACTGCATTTTATTGGACTGCCAGAAAGCCTTTGACACAGTACCCCATAAAAGGCTGTTAAAAAAGTTGGAGCAACAAGCAGGAGTAAAAGGGAAGGTGCTCCAGTGGATAAGGGAGTACTTAAGCAACAGGAAACAGCGAGTAACGGTGAGGGGGGGGAGACATCAGAGTTGCGAGATGTCACCAGCGGAGTCCCACAGGGCTCATTACTTGGACCCATCCTGTTTCTAATATATGTGAACGATCTTCCGGAGAGTATAGACTCATTCCTCTCAATGTTTGCTGATGATGCAAAAATTATGAGAAGAATCAAGACGGATGAAGATAGACAGAGAATACAGGATGACCTGGATAAACTGGAGGTTATCTTCAGGTTATCTTCAGATGATTTCGGGGCTTTTTTAGTGTCCCCGCGGCCCGGTCCTCGACCAGGCCTCCACCCCCAGGAAGCAGCCCGTGACAGCTGACTAACACCCAGGTACCTATTTTACTGCTAGGTAACAGGGGCATAGGGTGAAAGAAACTCTGCCCATTGTTTCTCGCCGGCGCCTGGGATCGAACCCAGGACCACAGGATCACAAGTCCAGCGTGCTGTCCGCTCGGCCGACCGGCTCCCAAAGGAATTTCTGGAGGAATGGTCTAGAAAATGGCTGCTAAAGTTCAACTCGGGAAAGTGTAAGGTGATGAAATTAGGCGAAGGGAGCAGGAGGCTGAACACAAGGTATCATCTGGGAGGTGAAATCCTGCAAGAGTCAAATAGAGAGAAAGACCTGGGGGTTGATATCACACCGAACCTGTCCCTAGAGGCCCACATCAAAAGAATATCATCAGCGGCATATGCTAGACTAGCCAACATAAAAACTGCCTTTAGAAACTTGTGTAAGGAATCTTTTAGAACCCTGTATACCACTTATGTAAGACCAATCCTGGAGTATACAACTCCAGCCTGGAGTCCATACCTAGTTAAACACAAGACAAACTTAGAGAAGATTCAGCGGTATGCCACCAGGCTCGTCCCGGAACTGAGAGGATTGAGCTACGAGGAAAGGATAAAGGAGCTGAACCTCACATCCCTGGAAAACAGAAGAGTAAGGGGAGAAATGATAACCACCTACCAAATTCTCAGGGGAATTGACAGGGTGGACAAAGACAAACTCTTCAGCACGGGTGGGACACGAACAAGGGGACACAGGTGGAAACGTAGTACCCAGATGAGCAACAGAGACGTTAGAAAGAATTTTTTCAGTGTCAAAGTAGTTAATAAATGGAATGCACTAGGAAGTGATGTGGTGGAGGCTGACTCCATACACAGTTTCAAATGTAGATATGATAGAGCCCAGTAGGCTCAGGAATCTGCACACCAGTTGATTGACAGTTGAGAGGCGGGACCAAAGAGCCAAAGCTCAAGCCCCGCAAGCACAATTACGTGAGTACAATTAGGTGAGTACAAACACACACACACACCCATATATATATATATATATATATATATATATATATATATATATATATATATATATATATATATATATATATATATATATATATATATATATATATATATATATATATATATATATATATATATATATATATATATAATTTTTTTTTTTTTTTTTTTTTTTTTTTTTTTTTTTCAGTAAAAAATAGGGAAGGGAGTACCACCTCTGGCTGGAAGAAGGGGGACCCATAGCCTCGGAGGAAACCACACATAACGCATTGGAGGGAATGTGGGTCCCCTCCAATACAGTTTCTGTGTGCTTTTCTCCTACCACCCCGTTCCCTTTTTTTTTTTTTTTTTCCTTTATTGTGTATTTAAAGGTTACAAAACATACAAGACAAATGCCTAAAGGTTATGGATCTCTTGAAGCTCCTCCGCTTCTGGACAGGAACCGAGGACGCAGCAAGCATTTCCCTTCTGGATCGCCACACTGAGACGCTGAAATAAAAAACTGGAAGCCCTTGGGTCTCTGGTGACGTCAATGAGCTTGGACCCCAATTCCTTGAGAAATCCCAAGGCACTCTTGCCCCAGGGGCCATGCGTCTCAGACGCTATGGGAACAAAGAGGTATTGACCTTCCAGTCGCCTGTACTTGAGTGATTTTGCTGTTTCCCTGTGGTTGGCCGCCCCACCTGCTTGATCAGCTCCGAAGTGTACATAGGTGTCTGCCAGGGTGGATACACATGTGTAGTCCCACACCAACTGTCTACCCTCCTTCCATGAATATATGGTGATGCCATCAGGGCGAAGTGCTGGGAAATCCGGGTTTTGGACCCCTAGGAGGCGAGGTTCTCTCTCCGCTGGGCACCCAGCTGAGACGAGGCTTCTCTTGATGATGTCATTGACCTCGTTGTGTCTTGCATGCCAGCCCTTTGTGCTTCCGCAATGCAACCCATGCAGTCCGTATTGGTCTGCTTCCACCCTGTTGCAAATACACTTGTATTCAGTGTGAATTGGGGCACCAAGGCGGAGGGCCACTGCTACACGAAGGGATTCTATATATATATAAATATATATATATATATATATATATATATATATGTCGTACCTAGTAGCCAGAACGCACTTCTCAGCCTACTATGCAAGGCCCGATTTGCCTAATAAGCCAAGTTTTCATGAATTAATTGTTTTTCGACTACCTAACCTACCTAACCTAACCAAACCTAACTTTTTCGGCTACCTAACCTAACCTAACCTAACCTATAAAGATAGGTTAGGTTAGGTTAGGTAGGGTTGGTTAGGTTCCGTCATATATCTACGTTAATTTTAACTCCAATAAAAAAAATTGACCTCATACATAATGAAATGGGTAGCTTTATCATTTCATAAGAAAAAAATTAGAGACATATATATATATATATATATAAAAAAACTAGGTACGACATATATATATATATATATATATATATATATATATATATATATATATATATATATATATATATATATATATATATATATATATATATATTTATATATGCGGAAACTCCACAGAGATTTGTGGCTTTGTGGAACGGAATTTAATTGAGTCTGGCTTAATCAGTCAATGTCCAAATTTTCTCAATGTTTGTACTGGTATATTCAAACTTGACCCAGTTTTAAGTTACAATATTTCACAGCAGTGTAAGATAAAACTATGATAAGGAGAGTTACATTGTCTGATAACAATATAATATTAATATATTTTATGTGTGTTCAATGAGGCTTTTTCTTTAACCTTTTATTCTTTTATTTTATGCATATATATATATATATATATATATATATATATATATATATATATATATATATATATATATATATATATATATATATATATATGTGTGTGTGTGTGTGTGTGTCGTACCTAGTAGGCAGAACGCATTTCTCGGCCTACTATGCAAGGCCCGGTTTGCCGAATAGATCGAGTGATTTTCTTTTTTCAAATAAATTATTTCCATTTAGTTTATTTGAAGGAATATTATTATATTATATTAAGAACACAAATTATTGACGTAGTTGTGTTGGTTTAGGTTAGGTTAAGATTGGTTAGGTTAGGTTAGGTAGGGTTGGTTGGGTTTGGTCATATATATACGTTAGTTTTAACTTAAATTTAACAAAATTAACTCATATATAATGAAATGGATAGCTCTATCATTTCATAAGAAAAAAGATCTACAGACAAAAATGAGAAGATGCAATTGACGATTTACTATAAAACAAAAAAAACGGCCAACCTACTCATGAAAAACTCTCCATACACAAAGCAGAACGCCTTAAAAGAGACCAACGTCGTCTATGCCTTCTAATGTCCACTTGAGGACTGTAAGCCTCAAAGAACTCAATATATAGGCAAAACAACAACATCTCTTTCCAGGCGATTAACAATGCATAAGCAACAGGGCTCCATCAAGGAAAATATAATCTCTTCCCATAACCAGACAATCACCAGAGAAGTTTTAACAAACAACACAGAAATCATCGATAGATACAGCGATAGCAGGCGGCTTGATATCTACGAGGCATTACATATCAAAAAGCTATCACCAGCAATCAACAGCCAATTAATGCACAACTATATTCTACCCACTTCAAGACTCCGTACCAATATAGAAGCATCAAGAGGAAGTATGGGCCAATAGGCCTTTTGCAGTTACTTCCATTCTTCCCTCTCATTTATCCAATTTATTCCCATGTGTTGGTCAAAAGTCTTGTGTTGGTCAAATGTTTGTTCACCTAATCCAAAACTGTTGCAACATATCACCTCAAACAAATGCAAGTATATAAGACAAGCTGTTCAATGTTAGCTTTAAGTAAAACTCTGTTTTCAGGTTATAGTTGTATGTGTGTAAACGAAAGTGTTTGAAAATGTAATAAGTTATTATGAAACGCGTTCAAGTGTCGCGTCAGTCTAGAAATAAAAATTAATTTTGGAGAATTGATTTTTTAGTTACGAGTAAAAAGAAACATAAGAAATATTGAGAAAATTCGTGTTAGAATTATTAATCTTACTTTTTCGGTCATATTTAACAACATATATTTACAAGAAAGACTGCTAACAAAATATACTAATTTATATATATATATATATATATATATATATATATATATATATATATATATATATATATATATATATATATATATATATATATATATATATATATATATATATATATATATATATATATATATATATATATATATATATACAACTTTAGAACACTTTCCCACCAGGAGACTCGAACCCTAGCCAGCACAGAAGCCTTCCAGCAACTGGCATAACAGGTACGCCTTAACCCTCTCCACCACCTGCTCAGACCCTTAAAAGAGATGGTAATTTCGGAGTATTTAAATACACCAAAGATCACCACCTCCCAAGAGCACTAGAGCAAGTGAGGGGTCATTTAGACGTTAATTTCATCAAGTCCCTGTTAATATGGGAAGACACAGTGTCTATGCTTAAGGCACAACTCTCCTAAACACGAGAGTGAAGTATACAACTTTAGAACACTTTCCCACCAGGAGACTCGAACCCTAGCCAGCACAGAAGCCTTCCAGCAACTGGCATAACAGGTACGCCTTAACCCTCTCCACCACCTGCTCAGACCCTTAAAAGAGATGGTAATTTCGGAGTATTTAAATACACCAAAGATCACCACCTCCCAAGAGCACTAGAGCAAGTGAGGGGTCATTTAGACGTTAATTTCATCAAGTCCCTGTTAATATGGGAAGACACAGTGTCTATGCTTAAGGCACAACTCTCCTAAACACGAGAGTGAAGTATACAACTTTAGAACACTTTCCCACCAGGAGACTCGAACCCTAGCCAGCACAGAAGCCTTCCAGCAACTGGCATAACAGGTACGCCTTAACCCTCTCCACCACCTGCTCAGACCCTTAAAAGAGATGGTAATTTCGGAGTATTTAAATACACCAAAGATCACCACCTCCCAAGAGCACTAGAGCAAGTGAGGGGTCATTTAGACGTTAATTTCATCAAGTCCCTGTTAATATGGGAAGACACAGTGTCTATGCTTAAGGCACAACTCTCCTAAACACGAGAGTGAAGTATACAACTTTAGAACACTTTCCCACCAGGAGACTCGAACCCTAGCCAGCACAGAAGCCTTCCAGCAACTGGCATAACAGGTACGCCTTAACCCTCTCCACCACCTGCTCAGACCCTTAAAAGAGATGGTAATTTCGGAGTATTTAAATACACCAAAGATCACCACCTCCCAAGAGCACTAGAGCAAGTGAGGGGTCATTTAGACGTTAATTTCATCAAGTCCCTGTTAATATGGGAAGACACAGTGTCTATGCTTAAGGCACAACTCTCCTAAACACGAGAGTGAAGTATACAACTTTAGAACACTTTCCCACCAGGAGACTCGAACCCTAGCCAGCACAGAAGCCTTCCAGCAACTGGCATAACAGGTACGCCTTAACCCGCTCCACCACCTGCTCAGACCCTTAAAAGAGATGGTAATTTCGGAGTATTTAAATACACCAAAGATCACCACCTCCCAAGAGCACTAGAGCAAGTGAGGGGTCATTTAGACGTTAATTTCATCAAGTCCCTGTTAATATGGGAAGACACAGTGTCTATGCTTAAGGCACAACTCTCCTAAACACGAGAGTGAAGTATACAACTTTAGAACACTTTCCCACCAGGAGACTCGAACCCTAGCCAGCACAGAAGCCTTCCAGCAACTGGCATAACAGGTACGCCTTAACCCGCTCCACCACCTGCTCAGACCCTTAAAAGAGATGGTAATTTCGGAGTATTTAAATACACCAAAGATCACCACCTCCCAAGAGCACTAGAGCAAGTGAGGGGTCATTTAGACGTTAATTTCATCAAGTCCCTGTTAATATGGGAAGACACAGTGTCTATGCTTAAGGCACAACTCTCCTAAACACGAGAGTGAAGTATACAACTTTAGAACACTTTCCCACCAGGAGACTCGAACCCTAGCCAGCACAGAAGCCTTCCAGCAACTGGCATAACAGGTACGCCTTAACCCTCTCCACCACCTGCTCAGACCCTTAAAAGAGATGGTAATTTCGGAGTATTTAAATACACCAAAGATCACCACCTCCCAAGAGCACTAGAGCAAGTGAGGGGTCATTTAGACGTTAATTTCATCAAGTCCCTGTTAATATGGGAAGACACAGTGTCTATGCTTAAGGCACAACTCTCCTAAACACGAGAGTGAAGTATACAACTTTAGAACACTTTCCCACCAGGAGACTCGAACCCTAGCCAGCACAGAAGCCTTCCAGCAACTGGCATAACAGGTACGCCTTAACCCTCTCCACCACCTGCTCAGACCCTTAAAAGAGATGGTAATTTCGGAGTATTTAAATACACCAAAGATCACCACCTCCCAAGAGCACTAGAGCAAGTGAGGGGTCATTTAGACGTTAATTTCATCAAGTCCCTGTTAATATGGGAAGACACAGTGTCTATGCTTAAGGCACAACTCTCCTAAACACGAGAGTGAAGTATACAACTTTAGAACACTTTCCCACCAGGAGACTCGAACCCTAGCCAGCACAGAAGCCTTCCAGCAACTGGCATAACAGGTACGCCTTAACCCTCTCCACCACCTGCTCAGACCCTTAAAAGAGATGGTAATTTCGGAGTATTTAAATACACCAAAGATCACCACCTCCCAAGAGCACTAGAGCAAGTGAGGGGTCATTTAGACGTTAATTTCATCAAGTCCCTGTTAATATGGGAAGACACAGTGTCTATGCTTAAGGCACAACTCTCCTAAACACGAGAGTGAAGTATACAACTTTAGAACACTTTCCCACCAGGAGACTCGAACCCTAGCCAGCACAGAAGCCTTCCAGCAACTGGCATAACAGGTACGCCTTAACCCTCTCCACCACCTGCTCAGACCCTTAAAAGAGATGGTAATTTCGGAGTATTTAAATACACCAAAGATCACCACCTCCCAAGAGCACTAGAGCAAGTGAGGGGTCATTTAGACGTTAATTTCATCAAGTCCCTGTTAATATGGGAAGACACAGTGTCTATGCTTAAGGCACAACTCTCCTAAACACGAGAGTGAAGTATACAACTTTAGAACACTTTCCCACCAGGAGACTCGAACCCTAGCCAGCACAGAAGCCTTCCAGCAACTGGCATAACAGGTACGCCTTAACCCTCTCCACCACCTGCTCAGACCCTTAAAAGAGATGGTAATTTCGGAGTATTTAAATACACCAAAGATCACCACCTCCCAAGAGCACTAGAGCAAGTGAGGGGTCATTTAGACGTTAATTTCATCAAGTCCCTGTTAATATGGGAAGACACAGTGTCTATGCTTAAGGCACAACTCTCCTAAACACGAGAGTGAAGTATACAACTTTAGAACACTTTCCCACCAGGAGACTCGAACCCTAGCCAGCACAGAAGCCTTCCAGCAACTGGCATAACAGGTACGCCTTAACCCTCTCCACCACCTGCTCAGACCCTTAAAAGAGATGGTAATTTCGGAGTATTTAAATACACCAAAGATCACCACCTCCCAAGAGCACTAGAGCAAGTGAGGGGTCATTTAGACGTTAATTTCATCAAGTCCCTGTTAATATGGGAAGACACAGTGTCTATGCTTAAGGCACAACTCTCCTAAACACGAGAGTGAAGTATACAACTTTAGAACACTTTCCCACCAGGAGACTCGAACCCTAGCCAGCACAGAAGCCTTCCAGCAACTGGCATAACAGGTACGCCTTAACCCGCTCCACCACCTGCTCAGACCCTTAAAAGAGATGGTAATTTCGGAGTATTTAAATACACCAAAGATCACCACCTCCCAAGAGCACTAGAGCAAGTGAGGGGTCATTTAGACGTTAATTTCATCAAGTCCCTGTTAATATGGGAAGACACAGTGTCTATGCTTAAGGCACAACTCTCCTAAACACGAGAGTGAAGTATACAACTTTAGAACACTTTCCCACCAGGAGACTCGAACCCTAGCCAGCACAGAAGCCTTCCAGCAACTGGCATAACAGGTACGCCTTAACCCGCTCCACCACCTGCTCAGACCCTTAAAAGAGATGGTAATTTCGGAGTATTTAAATACACCAAAGATCACCACCTCCCAAGAGCACTAGAGCAAGTGAGGGGTCATTTAGACGTTAATTTCATCAAGTCCCTGTTAATATGGGAAGACACAGTGTCTATGCTTAAGGCACAACTCTCCTAAACACGAGAGTGAAGTATACAACTTTAGAACACTTTCCCACCAGGAGACTCGAACCCTAGCCAGCACAGAAGCCTTCCAGCAACTGGCATAACAGGTACGCCTTAACCCGCTCCACCACCTGCTCAGACCCTTAAAAGAGATGGTAATTTCGGAGTATTTAAATACACCAAAGATCACCACCTCCCAAGAGCACTAGAGCAAGTGAGGGGTCATTTAGACGTTAATTTCATCAAGTCCCTGTTAATATGGGAAGACACAGTGTCTATGCTTAAGGCACAACTCTCCTAAACACGAGAGTGAAGTATACAACTTTAGAACACTTTCCCACCAGGAGACTCGAACCCTAGCCAGCACAGAAGCCTTCCAGCAACTGGCATAACAGGTACGCCTTAACCCGCTCCACCACCTGCTCAGACCCTTAAAAGAGATGGTAATTTCGGAGTATTTAAATACACCAAAGATCACCACCTCCCAAGAGCACTAGAGCAAGTGAGGGGTCATTTAGACGTTAATTTCATCAAGTCCCTGTTAATATGGGAAGACACAGTGTCTATGCTTAAGGCACAACTCTCCTAAACACGAGAGTGAAGTATACAACTTTAGAACACTTTCCCACCAGGAGACTCGAACCCTAGCCAGCACAGAAGCCTTCCAGCAACTGGCATAACAGGTACGCCTTAACCCGCTCCACCACCTGCTCAGACCCTTAAAAGAGATGGTAATTTCGGAGTATTTAAATACACCAAAGATCACCACCTCCCAAGAGCACTAGAGCAAGTGAGGGGTCATTTAGACGTTAATTTCATCAAGTCCCTGTTAATATGGGAAGACACAGTGTCTATGCTTAAGGCACAACTCTCCTAAACACGAGAGTGAAGTATACAACTTTAGAACACTTTCCCACCAGGAGACTCGAACCCTAGCCAGCACAGAAGCCTTCCAGCAACTGGCATAACAGGTACGCCTTAACCCGCTCCACCACCTGCTCAGACCCTTAAAAGAGATGGTAATTTCGGAGTATTTAAATACACCAAAGATCACCACCTCCCAAGAGCACTAGAGCAAGTGAGGGGTCATTTAGACGTTAATTTCATCAAGTCCCTGTTAATATGGGAAGACACAGTGTCTATGCTTAAGGCACAACTCTCCTAAACACGAGAGTGAAGTATACAACTTTAGAACACTTTCCCACCAGGAGACTCGAACCCTAGCCAGCACAGAAGCCTTCCAGCAACTGGCATAACAGGTACGCCTTAACCCGCTCCACCACCTGCTCAGACCCTTAAAAGAGATGGTAATTTCGGAGTATTTAAATACACCAAAGATCACCACCTCCCAAGAGCACTAGAGCAAGTGAGGGGTCATTTAGACGTTAATTTCATCAAGTCCCTGTTAATATGGGAAGACACAGTGTCTATGCTTAAGGCACAACTCTCCTAAACACGAGAGTGAAGTATACAACTTTAGAACACTTTCCCACCAGGAGACTCGAACCCTAGCCAGCACAGAAGCCTTCCAGCAACTGGCATAACAGGTACGCCTTAACCCGCTCCACCACCTGCTCAGACCCTTAAAAGAGATGGTAATTTCGGAGTATTTAAATACACCAAAGATCACCACCTCCCAAGAGCACTAGAGCAAGTGAGGGGTCATTTAGACGTTAATTTCATCAAGTCCCTGTTAATATGGGAAGACACAGTGTCTATGCTTAAGGCACAACTCTCCTAAACACGAGAGTGAAGTATACAACTTTAGAACACTTTCCCACCAGGAGACTCGAACCCTAGCCAGCACAGAAGCCTTCCAGCAACTGGCATAACAGGTACGCCTTAACCCGCTCCACCACCTGCTCAGACCCTTAAAAGAGATGGTAATTTCGGAGTATTTAAATACACCAAAGATCACCACCTCCCAAGAGCACTAGAGCAAGTGAGGGGTCATTTAGACGTTAATTTCATCAAGTCCCTGTTAATATGGGAAGACACAGTGTCTATGCTTAAGGCACAACTCTCCTAAACACGAGAGTGAAGTATACAACTTTAGAACACTTTCCCACCAGGAGACTCGAACCCTAGCCAGCACAGAAGCCTTCCAGCAACTGGCATAACAGGTACGCCTTAACCCGCTCCACCACCTGCTCAGACCCTTAAAAGAGATGGTAATTTCGGAGTATTTAAATACACCAAAGATCACCACCTCCCAAGAGCACTAGAGCAAGTGAGGGGTCATTTAGACGTTAATTTCATCAAGTCCCTGTTAATATGGGAAGACACAGTGTCTATGCTTAAGGCACAACTCTCCTAAACACGAGAGTGAAGTATACAACTTTAGAACACTTTCCCACCAGGAGACTCGAACCCTAGCCAGCACAGAAGCCTTCCAGCAACTGGCATAACAGGTACGCCTTAACCCGCTCCACCACCTGCTCAGACCCTTAAAAGAGATGGTAATTTCGGAGTATTTAAATACACCAAAGATCACCACCTCCCAAGAGCACTAGAGCAAGTGAGGGGTCATTTAGACGTTAATTTCATCAAGTCCCTGTTAATATGGGAAGACACAGTGTCTATGCTTAAGGCACAACTCTCCTAAACACGAGAGTGAAGTATACAACTTTAGAACACTTTCCCACCAGGAGACTCGAACCCTAGCCAGCACAGAAGCCTTCCAGCAACTGGCATAACAGGTACGCCTTAACCCGCTCCACCACCTGCTCAGACCCTTAAAAGAGATGGTAATTTCGGAGTATTTAAATACACCAAAGATCACCACCTCCCAAGAGCACTAGAGCAAGTGAGGGGTCATTTAGACGTTAATTTCATCAAGTCCCTGTTAATATGGGAAGACACAGTGTCTATGCTTAAGGCACAACTCTCCTAAACACGAGAGTGAAGTATACAACTTTAGAACACTTTCCCACCAGGAGACTCGAACCCTAGCCAGCACAGAAGCCTTCCAGCAACTGGCATAACAGGTACGCCTTAACCCTCTCCACCACCTGCTCAGACCCTTAAAAGAGATGGTAATTTCGGAGTATTTAAATACACCAAAGATCACCACCTCCCAAGAGCACTAGAGCAAGTGAGGGGTCATTTAGACGTTAATTTCATCAAGTCCCTGTTAATATGGGAAGACACAGTGTCTATGCTTAAGGCACAACTCTCCTAAACACGAGAGTGAAGTATACAACTTTAGAACACTTTCCCACCAGGAGACTCGAACCCTAGCCAGCACAGAAGCCTTCCAGCAACTGGCATAACAGGTACGCCTTAACCCTCTCCACCACCTGCTCAGACCCTTAAAAGAGATGGTAATTTCGGAGTATTTAAATACACCAAAGATCACCACCTCCCAAGAGCACTAGAGCAAGTGAGGGGTCATTTAGACGTTAATTTCATCAAGTCCCTGTTAATATGGGAAGACACAGTGTCTATGCTTAAGGCACAACTCTCCTAAACACGAGAGTGAAGTATACAACTTTAGAACACTTTCCCACCAGGAGACTCGAACCCTAGCCAGCACAGAAGCCTTCCAGCAACTGGCATAACAGGTACGCCTTAACCCGCTCCACCACCTGCTCAGACCCTTAAAAGAGATGGTAATTTCGGAGTATTTAAATACACCAAAGATCACCACCTCCCAAGAGCACTAGAGCAAGTGAGGGGTCATTTAGACGTTAATTTCATCAAGTCCCTGTTAATATGGGAAGACACAGTGTCTATGCTTAAGGCACAACTCTCCTAAACACGAGAGTGAAGTATACAACTTTAGAACACTTTCCCACCAGGAGACTCGAACCCTAGCCAGCACAGAAGCCTTCCAGCAACTGGCATAACAGGTACGCCTTAACCCGCTCCACCACCTGCTCAGACCCTTAAAAGAGATGGTAATTTCGGAGTATTTAAATACACCAAAGATCACCACCTCCCAAGAGCACTAGAGCAAGTGAGGGGTCATTTAGACGTTAATTTCATCAAGTCCCTGTTAATATGGGAAGACACAGTGTCTATGCTTAAGGCACAACTCTCCTAAACACGAGAGTGAAGTATACAACTTTAGAACACTTTCCCACCAGGAGACTCGAACCCTAGCCAGCACAGAAGCCTTCCAGCAACTGGCATAACAGGTACGCCTTAACCCGCTCCACCACCTGCTCAGACCCTTAAAAGAGATGGTAATTTCGGAGTATTTAAATACACCAAAGATCACCACCTCCCAAGAGCACTAGAGCAAGTGAGGGGTCATTTAGACGTTAATTTCATCAAGTCCCTGTTAATATGGGAAGACACAGTGTCTATGCTTAAGGCACAACTCTCCTAAACACGAGAGTGAAGTATACAACTTTAGAACACTTTCCCACCAGGAGACTCGAACCCTAGCCAGCACAGAAGCCTTCCAGCAACTGGCATAACAGGTACGCCTTAACCCTCTCCACCACCTGCTCAGACCCTTAAAAGAGATGGTAATTTCGGAGTATTTAAATACACCAAAGATCACCACCTCCCAAGAGCACTAGAGCAAGTGAGGGGTCATTTAGACGTTAATTTCATCAAGTCCCTGTTAATATGGGAAGACACAGTGTCTATGCTTAAGGCACAACTCTCCTAAACACGAGAGTGAAGTATACAACTTTAGAACACTTTCCCACCAGGAGACTCGAACCCTAGCCAGCACAGAAGCCTTCCAGCAACTGGCATAACAGGTACGCCTTAACCCGCTCCACCACCTGCTCAGACCCTTAAAAGAGATGGTAATTTCGGAGTATTTAAATACACCAAAGATCACCACCTCCCAAGAGCACTAGAGCAAGTGAGGGGTCATTTAGACGTTAATTTCATCAAGTCCCTGTTAATATGGGAAGACACAGTGTCTATGCTTAAGGCACAACTCTCCTAAACACGAGAGTGAAGTATACAACTTTAGAACACTTTCCCACCAGGAGACTCGAACCCTAGCCAGCACAGAAGCCTTCCAGCAACTGGCATAACAGGTACGCCTTAACCCTCTCCACCACCTGCTCAGACCCTTAAAAGAGATGGTAATTTCGGAGTATTTAAATACACCAAAGATCACCACCTCCCAAGAGCACTAGAGCAAGTGAGGGGTCATTTAGACGTTAATTTCATCAAGTCCCTGTTAATATGGGAAGACACAGTGTCTATGCTTAAGGCACAACTCTCCTAAACACGAGAGTGAAGTATACAACTTTAGAACACTTTCCCACCAGGAGACTCGAACCCTAGCCAGCACAGAAGCCTTCCAGCAACTGGCATAACAGGTACGCCTTAACCCTCTCCACCACCTGCTCAGACCCTTAAAAGAGATGGTAATTTCGGAGTATTTAAATACACCAAAGATCACCACCTCCCAAGAGCACTAGAGCAAGTGAGGGGTCATTTAGACGTTAATTTCATCAAGTCCCTGTTAATATGGGAAGACACAGTGTCTATGCTTAAGGCACAACTCTCCTAAACACGAGAGTGAAGTATACAACTTTAGAACACTTTCCCACCAGGAGACTCGAACCCTAGCCAGCACAGAAGCCTTCCAGCAACTGGCATAACAGGTACGCCTTAACCCGCTCCACCACCTGCTCAGACCCTTAAAAGAGATGGTAATTTCGGAGTATTTAAATACACCAAAGATCACCACCTCCCAAGAGCACTAGAGCAAGTGAGGGGTCATTTAGACGTTAATTTCATCAAGTCCCTGTTAATATGGGAAGACACAGTGTCTATGCTTAAGGCACAACTCTCCTAAACACGAGAGTGAAGTATACAACTTTAGAACACTTTCCCACCAGGAGACTCGAACCCTAGCCAGCACAGAAGCCTTCCAGCAACTGGCATAACAGGTACGCCTTAACCCTCTCCACCACCTGCTCAGACCCTTAAAAGAGATGGTAATTTCGGAGTATTTAAATACACCAAAGATCACCACCTCCCAAGAGCACTAGAGCAAGTGAGGGGTCATTTAGACGTTAATTTCATCAAGTCCCTGTTAATATGGGAAGACACAGTGTCTATGCTTAAGGCACAACTCTCCTAAACACGAGAGTGAAGTATACAACTTTAGAACACTTTCCCACCAGGAGACTCGAACCCTAGCCAGCACAGAAGCCTTCCAGCAACTGGCATAACAGGTACGCCTTAACCCTCTCCACCACCTGCTCAGACCCTTAAAAGAGATGGTAATTTCGGAGTATTTAAATACACCAAAGATCACCACCTCCCAAGAGCACTAGAGCAAGTGAGGGGTCATTTAGACGTTAATTTCATCAAGTCCCTGTTAATATGGGAAGACACAGTGTCTATGCTTAAGGCACAACTCTCCTAAACACGAGAGTGAAGTATACAACTTTAGAACACTTTCCCACCAGGAGACTCGAACCCTAGCCAGCACAGAAGCCTTCCAGCAACTGGCATAACAGGTACGCCTTAACCCTCTCCACCACCTGCTCAGACCCTTAAAAGAGATGGTAATTTCGGAGTATTTAAATACACCAAAGATCACCACCTCCCAAGAGCACTAGAGCAAGTGAGGGGTCATTTAGACGTTAATTTCATCAAGTCCCTGTTAATATGGGAAGACACAGTGTCTATGCTTAAGGCACAACTCTCCTAAACACGAGAGTGAAGTATACAACTTTAGAACACTTTCCCACCAGGAGACTCGAACCCTAGCCAGCACAGAAGCCTTCCAGCAACTGGCATAACAGGTACGCCTTAACCCGCTCCACCACCTGCTCAGACCCTTAAAAGAGATGGTAATTTCGGAGTATTTAAATACACCAAAGATCACCACCTCCCAAGAGCACTAGAGCAAGTGAGGGGTCATTTAGACGTTAATTTCATCAAGTCCCTGTTAATATGGGAAGACACAGTGTCTATGCTTAAGGCACAACTCTCCTAAACACGAGAGTGAAGTATACAACTTTAGAACACTTTCCCACCAGGAGACTCGAACCCTAGCCAGCACAGAAGCCTTCCAGCAACTGGCATAACAGGTACGCCTTAACCCTCTCCACCACCTGCTCAGACCCTTAAAAGAGATGGTAATTTCGGAGTATTTAAATACACCAAAGATCACCACCTCCCAAGAGCACTAGAGCAAGTGAGGGGTCATTTAGACGTTAATTTCATCAAGTCCCTGTTAATATGGGAAGACACAGTGTCTATGCTTAAGGCACAACTCTCCTAAACACGAGAGTGAAGTATACAACTTTAGAACACTTTCCCACCAGGAGACTCGAACCCTAGCCAGCACAGAAGCCTTCCAGCAACTGGCATAACAGGTACGCCTTAACCCTCTCCACCACCTGCTCAGACCCTTAAAAGAGATGGTAATTTCGGAGTATTTAAATACACCAAAGATCACCACCTCCCAAGAGCACTAGAGCAAGTGAGGGGTCATTTAGACGTTAATTTCATCAAGTCCCTGTTAATATGGGAAGACACAGTGTCTATGCTTAAGGCACAACTCTCCTAAACACGAGAGTGAAGTATACAACTTTAGAACACTTTCCCACCAGGAGACTCGAACCCTAGCCAGCACAGAAGCCTTCCAGCAACTGGCATAACAGGTACGCCTTAACCCTCTCCACCACCTGCTCAGACCCTTAAAAGAGATGGTAATTTCGGAGTATTTAAATACACCAAAGATCACCACCTCCCAAGAGCACTAGAGCAAGTGAGGGGTCATTTAGACGTTAATTTCATCAAGTCCCTGTTAATATGGGAAGACACAGTGTCTATGCTTAAGGCACAACTCTCCTAAACACGAGAGTGAAGTATACAACTTTAGAACACTTTCCCACCAGGAGACTCGAACCCTAGCCAGCACAGAAGCCTTCCAGCAACTGGCATAACAGGTACGCCTTAACCCTCTCCACCACCTGCTCAGACCCTTAAAAGAGATGGTAATTTCGGAGTATTTAAATACACCAAAGATCACCACCTCCCAAGAGCACTAGAGCAAGTGAGGGGTCATTTAGACGTTAATTTCATCAAGTCCCTGTTAATATGGGAAGACACAGTGTCTATGCTTAAGGCACAACTCTCCTAAACACGAGAGTGAAGTATACAACTTTAGAACACTTTCCCACCAGGAGACTCGAACCCTAGCCAGCACAGAAGCCTTCCAGCAACTGGCATAACAGGTACGCCTTAACCCTCTCCACCACCTGCTCAGACCCTTAAAAGAGATGGTAATTTCGGAGTATTTAAATACACCAAAGATCACCACCTCCCAAGAGCACTAGAGCAAGTGAGGGGTCATTTAGACGTTAATTTCATCAAGTCCCTGTTAATATGGGAAGACACAGTGTCTATGCTTAAGGCACAACTCTCCTAAACACGAGAGTGAAGTATACAACTTTAGAACACTTTCCCACCAGGAGACTCGAACCCTAGCCAGCACAGAAGCCTTCCAGCAACTGGCATAACAGGTACGCCTTAACCCTCTCCACCACCTGCTCAGACCCTTAAAAGAGATGGTAATTTCGGAGTATTTAAATACACCAAAGATCACCACCTCCCAAGAGCACTAGAGCAAGTGAGGGGTCATTTAGACGTTAATTTCATCAAGTCCCTGTTAATATGGGAAGACACAGTGTCTATGCTTAAGGCACAACTCTCCTAAACACGAGAGTGAAGTATACAACTTTAGAACACTTTCCCACCAGGAGACTCGAACCCTAGCCAGCACAGAAGCCTTCCAGCAACTGGCATAACAGGTACGCCTTAACCCTCTCCACCACCTGCTCAGACCCTTAAAAGAGATGGTAATTTCGGAGTATTTAAATACACCAAAGATCACCACCTCCCAAGAGCACTAGAGCAAGTGAGGGGTCATTTAGACGTTAATTTCATCAAGTCCCTGTTAATATGGGAAGACACAGTGTCTATGCTTAAGACACAACTCTCCTAAACACGAGAGTGAAGTATACAACTTTAGAACACTTTCCCACCAGGAGACTCGAACCCTAGCCAGCACAGAAGCCTTCCAGCAACTGGCATAACAGGTACGCCTTAACCCTCTCCACCACCTGCTCAGACCCTTAAAAGAGATGGTAATTTCGGAGTATTTAAATACACCAAAGATCACCACCTCCCAAGAGCACTAGAGCAAGTGAGGGGTCATTTAGACGTTAATTTCATCAAGTACCCTGTTAATATGGGAAGACACAGTGTCTATGCTTAAGGCACAACTCTCCTAAACACGAGAGTGAAGTATACAACTTTAGAACACTTTCCCACCAGGAGACTCGAACCCTAGCCAGCACAGAAGCCTTCCAGCAACTGGCATAACAGGTACGCCTTAACCCTCTCCACCACCTGCTCAGACCCTTAAAAGAGATGGTAATTTCGGAGTATTTAAATACACCAAAGATCACCACCTCCCAAGAGCACTAGAGCAAGTGAGGGGTCATTTAGACGTTAATTTCATCAAGTCCCTGTTAATATGGGAAGACACAGTGTCTATGCTTAAGGCACAACTCTCCTAAACACGAGAGTGAAGTATACAACTTTAGAACACTTTCCCACCAGGAGACTCGAACCCTAGCCAGCACAGAAGCCTTCCAGCAACTGGCATAACAGGTACGCCTTAACCCTCTCCACCACCTGCTCAGACCCTTAAAAGAGATGGTAATTTTCGGAGTATTTAAATACACCAAAGATCACCACCTCCCAAGAGCACTAGAGCAAGTGAGGGGTCATTTAGACGTTAATTTCATCAAGTACCCTGTTAATATGGGAAGACACAGTGTCTATGCTTAAGGCACAACTCTCCTAAACACGAGAGTGAAGTATACAACTTTAGAACACTTTCCCACCAGGAGACTCGAACCCTAGCCAGCACAGAAGCCTTCCAGCAACTGGCATAACAGGTACGCCTTAACCCTCTCCACCACCTGCTCAGACCCTTAAAAGAGATGGTAATTTCGGAGTATTTAAATACACCAAAGATCAACACCTCCCAAGAGCACTAGAGCAAGTGAGGGGTCATTTAGACGTTAATTTCATCAAGTACCCTGTTAATATGGGAAGACACAGTGTCTATGCTTAAGACACAACTCTCCTAAACACGAGAGTGAAGTATACAACTTTAGAACACTTTCCCACCAGGAGACTCGAACCCTAGCCAGCACAGAAGCCTTCCAGCAACTGGCATAACAGGTACGCCTTAACCCTCTCCACCACCTGCTCAGACCCTTAAAAGAGATGGTAATTTTGGAGTATTTAAATACACCAAAGATCAACACCTCCCAAGAGCACTAGAGCAAGTGAGGGGTCATTTAGACGTTAATTTCATCAAGTACCCTGTTAATATGGGAAGACACAGTGTCTATGCTTAAGGCACAACTCTCCTAAACACGAGAGTGAAGTATACAACTTTAGAACACTTTCCCACCAGGAGACTCGAACCCTAGCCAGCACAGAAGCCTTCCAGCAACTGGCATAACAGGTACGCCTTAACCCTCTCCACCACCTGCTCAGACCCTTAAAAGAGATGGTAATTTCGGAGTATTTAAATACACCAAAGATCAACACCTCCCAAGAGCACTAGAGCAAGTGAGGGGTCATTTAGACGTTAATTTCATCAAGTACCCTGTTAATATGGGAAGACACAGTGTCTATGCTTAAGGCACAACTCTCCTAAACACGAGAGTGAAGTATACAACTTTAGAACACTTTCCCACCAGGAGACTCGAACCCTAGCCAGCACAGAAGCCTTCCAGCAACTGGCATAACAGGTACGCCTTAACCCTCTCCACCACCTGCTCAGACCCTTAAAAGAGATGGTAATTTTCGGAGTATTTAAATACACCAAAGATCACCACCTCCCAAGAGCACTAGAGCAAGTGAGGGGTCATTTAGACGTTAATTTCATCAAGTACCCTGTTAATATGGGAAGACACAGTGTCTATGCTTAAGGCACAACTCTCCTAAACACGAGAGTGAAGTATACAACTTTAGAACACTTTCCCACCAGGAGACTCGAACCCTAGCCAGCACAGAAGCCTTCCAGCAACTGGCATAACAGGTACGCCTTAACCCCCTCCACCACCTGCTCAGACCCTTAAAAGAGATGGTAATTTCGGAGTATTTAAATACACCAAAGATCACCACCTCCCAAGAGCACTAGAGCAAGTGAGGGGTCATTTAGACGTTAATTTCATCAAGTACCCTGTTAATATGGGAAGACACAGTGTCTATGCTTAAGGCACAACTCTCCTAAACACGAGAGTGAAGTATACAACTTTAGAACACTTTCCCACCAGGAGACTCGAACCCTAGCCAGCACAGAAGCCTTCCAGCAACTGGCATAACAGGTACGCCTTAACCCTCTCCACCACCTGCTCAGACCCTTAAAAGAGATGGTAATTTTCGGAGTATTTAAATACACCAAAGATCACCACCTCCCAAGAGCACTAGAGCAAGTGAGGGGTCATTTAGACGTTAATTTCATCAAGTACCCTGTTAATATGGGAAGACACAGTGTCTATGCTTAAGGCACAACTCTCCTAAACACGAGAGTGAAGTATACAACTTTAGAACACTTTCCCACCAGGAGACTCGAACCCTAGCCAGCACAGAAGCCTTCCAGCAACTGGCATAACAGGTACGCCTTAACCCTCTCCACCACCTGCTCAGACCCTTAAAAGAGATGGTAATTTCGGAGTATTTAAATACACCAAAGATCACCACCTCCCAAGAGCACTAGAGCAAGTGAGGGGTCATTTAGACGTTAATTTCATCAAGTACCCTGTTAATATGGGAAGACACAGTGTCTATGCTTAAGGCACAACTCTCCTAAACACGAGAGTGAAGTATACAACTTTAGAACACTTTCCCACCAGGAGACTCGAACCCTAGCCAGCACAGAAGCCTTCCAGCAACTGGCATAACAGGTACGCCTTAACCCTCTCCACCACCTGCTCAGACCCTTAAAAGAGATGGTAATTTTCGGAGTATTTAAATACACCAAAGATCACCACCTCCCAAGAGCACTAGAGCAAGTGAGGGGTCATTTAGACGTTAATTTCATCAAGTACCCTGTTAATATGGGAAGACACAGTGTCTATGCTTAAGGCACAACTCTCCTAAACACGAGAGTGAAGTATACAACTTTAGAACACTTTCCCACCAGGAGACTCGAACCCTAGCCAGCACAGAAGCCTTCCAGCAACTGGCATAACAGGTACGCCTTAACCCTCTCCACCACCTGCTCAGACCCTTAAAAGAGATGGTAATTTTGGAGTATTTAAATACACCAAAGATCAACACCTCCCAAGAGCACTAGAGCAAGTGAGGGGTCATTTAGACGTTAATTTCATCAAGTACCCTGTTAATATGGGAAGACACAGTGTCTATGCTTAAGGCACAACTCTCCTAAACACGAGAGTGAAGTATACAACTTTAGAACACTTTCCCACCAGGAGACTCGAACCCTAGCCAGCACAGAAGCCTTCCAGCAACTGGCATAACAGGTACGCCTTAACCCTCTCCACCACCTGCTCAGACCCTTAAAAGAGATGGTAATTTTGGAGTATTTAAATACACCAAAGATCAACACCTCCCAAGAGCACTAGAGCAAGTGAGGGGTCATTTAGACGTTAATTTCATCAAGACCCTGTTAATATGGGAAGACACAGTGTCTATGCTTAAGGCACAACTCTCCTAAACACGAGAGTGAAGTATACAACTTTAGAACACTTTCCCACCAGGAGACTCGAACCCTAGCCAGCACAGAAGCCTTCCAGCAACTGGCATAACAGGTACGCCTTAACCCTCTCCACCACCTGCTCAGACCCTTAAAAGAGATGGTAATTTTGGAGTATTTAAATACACCAAAGATCAACACCTCCCAAGAGCACTAGAGCAAGTGAGGGGTCATTTAGACGTTAATTTCATCAAGACCCTGTTAATATGGGAAGACACAGTGTCTATGCTTAAGACACAACTCTCCTAAACACGAGAGTGAAGTATACAACTTTAGAACACTTTCCCACCAGGAGACTCGAACCCTAGCCAGCACAGAAGCCTTCCAGCAACTGGCATAACAGGTACGCCTTAACCCTCTCCACCACCTGCTCAGACCCTTAAAAGAGATGGTAATTTTGGAGTATTTAAATACACCAAAGATCAACACCTCCCAAGAGCACTAGAGCAAGTGAGGGGTCATTTAGACGTTAATTTCATCAAGACCCTGTTAATATGGGAAGACACAGTGTCTATGCTTAAGGCACAACTCTCCTAAACACGAGAGTGAAGTATACAACTTTAGAACACTTTCCCACCAGGAGACTCGAACCCTAGCCAGCACAGAAGCCTTCCAGCAACTGGCATAACAGGTACGCCTTAACCCTCTCCACCACCTGCTCAGACCCTTAAAAGAGATGGTAATTTTGGAGTATTTAAATACACCAAAGATCAACACCTCCCAAGAGCACTAGAGCAAGTGAGGGGTCATTTAGACGTTAATTTCATCAAGACCCTGTTAATATGGGAAGACACAGTGTCTATGCTTAAGGCACAACTCTCCTAAACACGAGAGTGAAGTATACAACTTTAGAACACTTTCCCACCAGGAGACTCGAACCCTAGCCAGCACAGAAGCCTTCCAGCAACTGGCATAACAGGTACGCCTTAACCCTCTCCACCACCTGCTCAGACCCTTAAAAGAGATGGTAATTTTGGAGTATTTAAATACACCAAAGATCAACACCTCCCAAGAGCACTAGAGCAAGTGAGGGGTCATTTAGACGTTAATTTCATCAAGACCCTGTTAATATGGGAAGACACAGTGTCTATGCTTAAGGCACAACTCTCCTAAACACGAGAGTGAAGTATACAACTTTAGAACACTTTCCCACCAGGAGACTCGAACCCTAGCCAGCACAGAAGCCTTCCAGCAACTGGCATAACAGGTACGCCTTAACCCTCTCCACCACCTGCTCAGACCCTTAAAAGAGATGGTAATTTTGGAGTATTTAAATACACCAAAGATCAACACCTCCCAAGAGCACTAGAGCAAGTGAGGGGTCATTTAGACGTTAATTTCATCAAGACCCTGTTAATATGGGAAGACACAGTGTCTATGCTTAAGGCACAACTCTCCTAAACACGAGAGTGAAGTATACAACTTTAGAACACTTTCCCACCAGGAGACTCGAACCCTAGCCAGCACAGAAGCCTTCCAGCAACTGGCATAACAGGTACGCCTTAACCCTCTCCACCACCTGCTCAGACCCTTAAAAGAGATGGTAATTTTGGAGTATTTAAATACACCAAAGATCAACACCTCCCAAGAGCACTAGAGCAAGTGAGGGGTCATTTAGACGTTAATTTCATCAAGACCCTGTTAATATGGGAAGACACAGTGTCTATGCTTAAGGCACAACTCTCCTAAACACGAGAGTGAAGTATACAACTTTAGAACACTTTCCCACCAGGAGACTCGAACCCTAGCCAGCACAGAAGCCTTCCAGCAACTGGCATAACAGGTACGCCTTAACCCTCTCCACCACCTGCTCAGACCCTTAAAAGAGATGGTAATTTTGGAGTATTTAAATACACCAAAGATCAACACCTCCCAAGAGCACTAGAGCAAGTGAGGGGTCATTTAGACGTTAATTTCATCAAGACCCTGTTAATATGGGAAGACACAGTGTCTATGCTTAAGACACAACTCTCCTAAACACGAGAGTGAAGTATACAACTTTAGAACACTTTCCCACCAGGAGACTCGAACCCTAGCCAGCACAGAAGCCTTCCAGCAACTGGCATAACAGGTACGCCTTAACCCTCTCCACCACCTGCTCAGACCCTTAAAAGAGATGGTAATTTTGGAGTATTTAAATACACCAAAGATCAACACCTCCCAAGAGCACTAGAGCAAGTGAGGGGTCATTTAGACGTTAATTTCATCAAGACCCTGTTAATATGGGAAGACACAGTGTCTATGCTTAAGGCACAACTCTCCTAAACACGAGAGTGAAGTATACAACTTTAGAACACTTTCCCACCAGGAGACTCGAACCCTAGCCAGCACAGAAGCCTTCCAGCAACTGGCATAACAGGTACGCCTTAACCCTCTCCACCACCTGCTCAGACCCTTAAAAGAGATGGTAATTTTGGAGTATTTAAATACACCAAAGATCAACACCTCCCAAGAGCACTAGAGCAAGTGAGGGGTCATTTAGACGTTAATTTCATCAAGACCCTGTTAATATGGGAAGACACAGTGTCTATGCTTAAGGCACAACTCTCCTAAACACGAGAGTGAAGTATACAACTTTAGAACACTTTCCCACCAGGAGACTCGAACCCTAGCCAGCACAGAAGCCTTCCAGCAACTGGCATAACAGGTACGCCTTAACCCTCTCCACCACCTGCTCAGACCCTTAAAAGAGATGGTAATTTTGGAGTATTTAAATACACCAAAGATCAACACCTCCCAAGAGCACTAGAGCAAGTGAGGGGTCATTTAGACGTTAATTTCATCAAGACCCTGTTAATATGGGAAGACACAGTGTCTATGCTTAAGGCACAACTCTCCTAAACACGAGAGTGAAGTATACAACTTTAGAACACTTTCCCACCAGGAGACTCGAACCCTAGCCAGCACAGAAGCCTTCCAGCAACTGGCATAACAGGTACGCCTTAACCCTCTCCACCACCTGCTCAGACCCTTAAAAGAGATGGTAATTTTGGAGTATTTAAATACACCAAAGATCAACACCTCCCAAGAGCACTAGAGCAAGTGAGGGGTCATTTAGACGTTAATTTCATCAAGACCCTGTTAATATGGGAAGACACAGTGTCTATGCTTAAGGCACAACTCTCCTAAACACGAGAGTGAAGTATACAACTTTAAAACACTTTCCCACCAGGAGACTCGAACCCTAGCCAGCACAGAAGCCTTCCAGCAACTGGCATAACAGGTACGCCTTAACCCTCTCCACCACCTGCTCAGACCCTTAAAAGAGATGGTAATTTTGGAGTATTTAAATACACCAAAGATCAACACCTCCCAAGAGCACTAGAGCAAGTGAGGGGTCATTTAGACGTTAATTTCATCAAGACCCTGTTAATATGGGAAGACACAGTGTCTATGCTTAAGGCACAACTCTCCTAAACACGAGAGTGAAGTATACAACTTTAGAACACTTTCCCACCAGGAGACTCGAACCCTAGCCAGCACAGAAGCCTTCCAGCAACTGGCATAACAGGTACGCCTTAACCCTCTCCACCACCTGCTCAGACCCTTAAAAGAGATGGTAATTTTGGAGTATTTAAATACACCAAAGATCAACACCTCCCAAGAGCACTAGAGCAAGTGAGGGGTCATTTAGACGTTAATTTCATCAAGACCCTGTTAATATGGGAAGACACAGTGTCTATGCTTAAGGCACAACTCTCCTAAACACGAGAGTGAAGTATACAACTTTAGAACACTTTCCCACCAGGAGACTCGAACCCTAGCCAGCACAGAAGCCTTCCAGCAACTGGCATAACAGGTACGCCTTAACCCTCTCCACCACCTGCTCAGACCCTTAAAAGAGATGGTAATTTTGGAGTATTTAAATACACCAAAGATCAACACCTCCCAAGAGCACTAGAGCAAGTGAGGGGTCATTTAGATGTTAATTTCATCAAGACCCTGTTAATATGGGAAGACACAGTGTCTATGCTTAAGGCACAACTCTCCTAAACACGAGAGTGAAGTATACAACTTTAGAACACTTTCCCACCAGGAGACTCGAACCCTAGCCAGCACAGAAGCCTTCCAGCAACTGGCATAACAGGTACGCCTTAACCCTCTCCACCACCTGCTCAGACCCTTAAAAGAGATGGTAATTTTGGAGTATTTAAATACACCAAAGATCAACACCTCCCAAGAGCACTAGAGCAAGTGAGGGGTCATTTAGACGTTAATTTCATCAAGACCCTGTTAATATGGGAAGACACAGTGTCTATGCTTAAGGCACAACTCTCCTAAACACGAGAGTGAAGTATACAACTTTAGAACACTTTCCCACCAGGAGACTCGAACCCTAGCCAGCACAGAAGCCTTCCAGCAACTGGCATAACAGGTACGCCTTAACCCTCTCCACCACCTGCTCAGACCCTTGCTCTAGTGCTCTTGGGAGGTGTTGATCTTTGGTGTATTTAAATACTCCAAAATTACCATCTCTTTTAAGGGTCTGAGCAGGTGGTGGAGAGGGTTAAGGCGTACCTGTTATGCCAGTTGCTGGAAGGCTTCTGTGCTGGCTAGGGTTCGAGTCTCCTGGTGGGAAAGTGTTCTAAAGTTGTATACTTCACTCTCGTGTTTAGGAGAGTTGTGCCTTAAGCATAGACACTGTGTCTTCCCATATTAACAGGGTCTTGATGAAATTAACGTCTAAATGACCCCTCACTTGCTCTAGTGCTCTTGGGAGGTGTTGATCTTTGGTGTATTTAAATACTCCAAAATTACCATCTCTTTTAAGGGTCTGAGCAGGTGGTGGAGAGGGTTAAGGCGTACCTGTTATGCCAGTTGCTGGAAGGCTTCTGTGCTGGCTAGGGTTCGAGTCTCCTGGTGGGAAAGTGTTCTAAAGTTGTATACTTCACTCTCGTGTTTAGGAGAGTTGTGCCTTAAGCATAGACACTGTGTCTTCCCATATTAACAGGGTCTTGATGAAATTAACGTCTAAATGACCCCTCACTTGCTCTAGTGCTCTTGGGAGGTGTTGATCTTTGGTGTATTTAAATACTCCAAAATTACCATCTCTTTTAAGGGTCTGAGCAGGTGGTGGAGAGGGTTAAGGCGTACCTGTTATGCCAGTTGCTGGAAGGCTTCTGTGCTGGCTAGGGTTCGAATCTCCTGGTGGGAAAGTGTTCTAAAGTTGTATACTTCACTCTCGTGTTTAGGAGAGTTGTGCCTTAAGCATAGACACTGTGTCTTCCCATATTAACAGGGTCTTGATGAAATTAACGTCTAAATGACCCCTCACTTGCTCTAGTGCTCTTGGGAGGTGTTGATCTTTGGTGTATTTAAATACTCCAAAATTACCATCTCTTTTAAGGGTCTGAGCAGGTGGTGGAGAGGGTTAAGGCGTACCTGTTATGCCAGTTGCTGGAAGGCTTCTGTGCTGGCTAGGGTTCGAGTCTCCTGGTGGGAAAGTGTTCTAAAGTTGTATACTTCACTCTCGTGTTTAGGAGAGTTGTGCCTTAAGCATAGACACTGTGTCTTCCCATATTAACAGGGTCTTGATGAAATTAACGTCTAAATGACCCCTCACTTGCTCTAGTGCTCTTGGGAGGTGTTGATCTTTGGTGTATTTAAATACTCCAAAATTACCATCTCTTTTAAGGGTCTGAGCAGGTGGTGGAGAGGGTTAAGGCGTACCTGTTATGCCAGTTGCTGGAAGGCTTCTGTGCTGGCTAGGGTTCGAGTCTCCTGGTGGGAAAGTGTTCTAAAGTTGTATACTTCACTCTCGTGTTTAGGAGAGTTGTGCCTTAAGCATAGACACTGTGTCTTCCCATATTAACAGGGTCTTGATGAAATTAACGTCTAAATGACCCCTCACTTGCTCTAGTGCTCTTGGGAGGTGTTGATCTTTGGTGTATTTAAATACTCCAAAATTACCATCTCTTTTAAGGGTCTGAGCAGGTGGTGGAGAGGGTTAAGGCGTACCTGTTATGCCAGTTGCTGGAAGGCTTCTGTGCTGGCTAGGGTTCGAGTCTCCTGGTGGGAAAGTGTTCTAAAGTTGTATACTTCACTCTCGTGTTTAGGAGAGTTGTGCCTTATATATATATATATATATATATATATATATATATATATATATATATATATATATATATATATATATATATATATAAATATATATATATATATATATAACTGAAAAGTCACACCCCAGAAGTGACTCGAACCCATACTGCCAGGAGCAACGCAACTGGTATGTACAGGGACGCCTTAATCCCTGTATATAGTCCTGGGGACCATTCAGGCTTGTTTGCATTTGTGTTCCTCATGTGTGCCCCAAAGAATGAGGTGATTTGATAAAATGCTATGCCCAAGATTACCATCCGAGTGCCGGCGGGGAAGTGGTTCAAATAGCTTCGGCTATCACTTCCTTATGTCCGGTCGTGATGGTCAAGCGGATTAAGGCATCCCTGTACATACCAGTTGCGTTGCTGCTGGCAGTATGGGTTCGAGTCACTTCTGGGGTGTGAGTTTTCAGTTGTATATCGTCCTGGGGACCATTCAGGCTTGTTTGCATTTGTGTTCCTCACGTGTGCCCCAAAGAATGAGGTGATTTGATAAAATGCTATGCCCAAGATTACCATCCGAGTGCCGGCGGGGAAGTGGTTCAAATAGCTTCGGCTATCACTTCCTTATGTCCGGTCGTGATGGTCAAGCGGATTAAGGCGTCCCTGTACATACCAGTTGCGATGCTTCTGGCAGTATGGGTTCGAGTCACTTCTGGGGTGTAAGTTTTCAGTTGTATATAGTCCTGGGGACCATTCAGGCTTGTTTGCATATATATATATATATATATATATATATATATATATATATATATATATATATATATATATATATATATATATATATATATATATATATATATATATATAATTCAAAGATCAATTCTCCAAAATTCATTTTTTATTTTTTGGAGAATTGATCTTTGAATTACCATGAACAGTGAAAAGAAACGTAAGACAGATCGAGAAAATTCGTGTTAGAATTATTAATCTTACTTTTTCGGTCATATTTAATAATATATGTCTACAGGAAAGACTGCTACCAAAATATACTATTATATATATGTATATATATATATATATATATATATATATATATATATATATATATATATATATATATATATATATATACATATATATATATATATATATATATATATATATATATATATATATATATATATATATATATATATATATATATTGTAACGGTAACGCGTTGGTGTTAGGCTGCTTCAAAAGCTAGGGGTATGGCCTCGTCAGATATAGAAACAAAAAAGAGAAAATCTGGAACTTCGTCTGTGGTAAGGTAATGGGAAGACACACAAAACACAAGTAAATTTAACAATGAGATTTTAATTACGTTAGAAAAGCAAAACATGAATAAATTGGACATAAAATTCGTATCATAAAATCAATCAATCAAAATAATAAGAATAATCAAATGGCAAAATGAAAAGTTACGTTAAGACAAATGAGTAATATCAAGTGAACAATATACAATGCAAATATGGGTGCAGGAATATTGGCTTTAAGCTGCCACTTCTCTTAGTACACGTAAGCCAGAGCTTAGTCTACCAACGAGACGTGTTAACTTGTTGAAAGCACTGGATATTCTGAGGCTGTAGGTCGTGGTGGCCCCAGACATCAGGTAGTGTGGTGAGTAGGGAGCAGGTGCGACTGACCACCAGCCAATCCGCGATGAGCAGGTGACGGACAGGTAGTTTGGTGGTTCGAGTGGTGGGGGGAGCAGGTGTTCCTGGTGCTGAATACGTTTGCTCTCTGGCAAACCATGGTGTTGTATTTGTTGGATATTTCTTCCATATTAGTTGTATAGGGATGTATAGCGACGAACTTAGGAGGGAAGAGCAGGCTCAATCTCTCTTGAAGGAGATTATCGTCACAATATACATACATATATATATATATATATATATATATATATATATATATATATATATATATATATATATATATATATATATATATATATATATATGTATATATATATATATATATATATATATATATATATATATATATATATATATATATATATATATATATATATTATATATATATAGGGGTACCACCACTGGTTTAATTAAAGGGACCCACATCCTCGAAGAAGAAAATAAATAGTGTTCAGAGAAGACCTTGTGGATTCTCACTGAATACTTTAATCTTTTCCTCTCCTACCACCCCTATTATTTTTTTTTTATTTGATTTTATTGCAATGTTACAGTTTACAGAAAACACACACTTATATAACAATATAACAATATACCAATCAGTGTTCGAAGACCTCGTCCAGTTCCTCGGGGGTCGGGTGTGTACCCAAGATACAGCACGCATTTCCCCTCTGAACAGCGACACTGAGGCGCTGGAACATAAAACTGGCCGCTCTTGGGTCTCTAGTCTTCCCAATGAGTTCCTCGCCCAGCTCCTTCAGGAACTTAAGTCCACATTTACCCCAGGCGCCCAGAGTCTCAGAGCCTATTGGCACGAACCTGTAACAACTTTCTAGGTCCCTGTACTTGTTAGTTTTCTGGGTCTCCCTGCAGGTGGCCGCCCCGCCTCCCTCAGCTGCGCTGTAAGGTAGATAGGTATCAGCCAATGTGGATCCACACGTGTAGTCCCACACGACCTGTTTACCTTCCCTCCACGGCTGCAGAGTGACTCCATCTGGGCGTTTTTGGCTGTTGTCAGGCCTGCACAACTGAGGATCCCTTTGTGCTGGGCACCCAGCTGAAGCCAAATTTCTCTTGATGATGTCATTGGCTGCTTCATGTCTGGCAATCTTTCCCTGTCTCTTACGACACAGGGATGGACACAGGGATTCGGATGCTGTTTATATATATATATATATATATATATATATATATATATATATATATACATATATATATATATATATATATATATATATATATATATATATATATATACATATATATACCTTCCCATATATATACATATATATATATATATATATATATATAAATATATATACATATATATATATATATATATATATATAAATATATATATATATATATATATATATATATATATATATATATATATATATATATATATATATATATATATATATATATAAAGAGCACACTCTCCTGTGACCGGACTCGAACCTTGGAAAGCCTGGTGTTCGCAAACCTAGACCACGGCAGATCAAAAAAAAGAGGTTGAATGTCGGGATTATTTCCACAACAAATTAAACCTCCCAACGACACTACTCATGGCAAGATATCAGAATTTGTTTTTATCGTTCTTTACATTACCAGAGAGAATACGAGCTTCATATATACACGGTAAACTTGCTTAAACTCCCAAGGCAAAGTTAACACAAAGAGCTCACTTTCCTGTGATTCCGAGTCTTTGGAAAGGTTCGAGTCCGTTCACAGGAGGGTGAGCTCAGTAAATAAATAAATATATTGAGGTATTTTGTATTGAGGGTGGGCTCTCTGTATTACCTTTGACTTGTGAGTTTAAGATTATTAAACAGTTTTCTAGTAAACTTGTTGAAACCACAGTGGTCTACACTGTAGCATCTCCAAGTACTAGTCGAGTACAGGTAGTGTGGAGTACTCTGGAGGTTATTTCGTCTATATTCCTGGAAGGTCCTGAATATCTCCGTAATCGTCTGTGTCTGTGTAATCTTCACAACTATGTGGTTATTGTGCTGTCTCCGATATCGTGATTCATGTTATAATCCCCGTGGTCCATGGTATAGTTGATAAGACACTCGCCTGGTGTTTGGAAATCGCTTTGGTCTGGGTTTTAATCCTGGTCTGGAAGGATTTACTGGAAGTCTATCCTTAACTGTAGCCTCTGTTTACCCAACGGTAAAATGGGTATCTGGTTGTTAAACGATTTAGTGGGGACGTATTCCGGGGAACATAGCATTAAGGACTTGCCTGAAACGCTATGCTTGCTGGTGGCTTTACAAGAATGTAAGAACTCTTGTATATAAAACAAAATAGCAGCAATAATAATAATATTTGTGAATCTTTTTCATTATTCTCCCTTTGTTCATAGAGGTTGGCGTGTACCACCCGTGTTCAATAAGCCATACCGGTCCACCCTGTAAATTACCCTGAGAATGTTGATCATGTCACCTTGAACTCTTCTGCCATCCAGCGACGTGAGGTGCAGTTCTCTCTTTGGTGAAGGCGAAGTTCAGTTGAGGTACAGTTCAGCCTTTCCTCGTAACTTATGCCTCTTAGTTCTGGAACTAGCCTACTATCTTTTAGTTGAGCTTTTTCCAGCTTCGTCTTGTGTGTGATGAGGCACGGGTTCCATACTGGGGCCGCATATTCCAGGATTGGCTTTACATACGTGGTACACAAGGTTCTCAAAAATTCTGTGTAAACTGTGTATGGAGTCTGCCTCCACCCCATCACTGCCTAATGCATTCCACCTGATAACTACTCTGACATTGAAAAAGTTCTTTCTAACATCCCCGTTGCTCATTTGGGTACCAAGATGTGCTTGAGGGGGGTTGATCTCTGAGCCGACTGGGCTTTATCATATTTCCATTTGAAACCGTGTTTGGAGTCAACCTCCATCACATCACTGCCTAAGGCATTCCATTTGTTAACAACTCGGACACTGAAAAAGTTCTTTCTAACGTCCTTGTTGCTCTTTTAGGTACTCAGTTTCCACCTGTGTCTCTTGTTTGCGTACCCCTCGTGTTAGTTGATCCGTATCTACCTTATCAATACCTCAAAGAATTTTGTAGGTATTGATCATGTCTCCCCTTACTCTTCTGTCTTCCAGAGTAATGAGGGACATTTCTCGCAGCCTTTCCTCGTATCTCATGCCTAAAGTTCTGAGACTAGCCTAGTGTCATACCACTGAACTTTTTCCAGCTTCTTCTTATCTTAAGGTTATCTTGAGATGATTTCAGGGCTTACTGTCACCGCGACCCGGTCCACGGCCAAGCGTCCACCCCCAGGAAGCAGCCCGTGATAGCTGACTAACTCCCAGGTACCTATTTACTGCTAGGTACCAGGTTCATCAGGGTGAAAGAAACTCTGCCCATTGTTTCTCGCCGGCGCCCGGGATCGAACCCGGGACCACAGGATAACGCGTCCAGTGTTCTGTCCGCTCAGCCACCGGCTCCCTGTGTATGCTTGACAAGGTACGGTCTCCATGCTATGACTGCATACTCCAGGATTGGTCTTACATTTGTGGTGTACACTGTTATGAATGATTCCTTACACAGGTTCCTGACGGCAGTTCTGATGTTGGCCAGCCTTGCATACGTCGTCGATGTTATTCTTGTTATGTTGGCATCAGGAGACAGGTTTGGTGTGATATCAACTCCTCGATCTTTCTCTCTGTCCGTTTCATGAAAAACTTCTTCTCCCATTCGGTATCTTGTGTCTATTGTGTGTGTGTGTGTGTGTGTGCGTGTGTGTGTGTGTGTGTGTGTGCGTGTGTGTGTGTGTGTGTGTGTGTGTGTGTGTGTGTGTGTGTGTGGGTGTGTGTGTGTGTGTGTGTGTGTGTGTGTGTGTGTACTCACCTATATGTACTCACCTATATGTGCTTGCAGGATCGAGCATTGACTCTTGGATCCCGCCTTTCTAGCTATCGGTTGTTTACAGCAATGACTCTTGTCCCATTTCCCTATCATACCTAGTTTTAAAAGTATGAATAGTATTTGCTTCCACAACCTGTTCCCCAAGTGCATTCCATTTTTCTACTACTCTCACGCTAAAAGAAAACTTCCTAACATCTCTGTGACTCATCTGAGTTTCCAGTTTCCACCCATGTCCCCTCGTTCTGTTATTATTACGTGTGAACATTTGATCTATTTCCACTTTGTCAATTCCCCTGAGTATTTTATATGTCCCTATCATATCTCCTCTCTCCCTTCTTTTCTCTAGTGTCGTAAGGTTCAGTTCCTTCAGCCGCTCTTCATATCCCATCCCTCGTAGCTCTGGGACAAGCCTCGTCGCAAACCTCTGAACCTTCTCCAGTTTCTTTATGTGTTTCTTCAGGTGGGGGCTCCATGATGGCGCAGCATACTCTAAGACGGGTCTCACGTAGGCAGTGTAAAGCGCCCTAAAAGCTTCCTCATTTAGGTTTCTGAATGAAGTTCTAATTTTCACCAGTGTAGAGTACGCTGCTGTCGTTATCCTATTTATATGTGCCTCAGGAGTTAGATTAGGTGTCACATCCACTCCCAGGTCTCTTTCTCGAATCGTTACAGGTAGGCTGTTCCCCTTCATTGTGTACTGTCCCTTTGGTCTCCTGTCGCCTGATCCCATTTCCATAACTTTACATTTACTGGTGTTAAACTCCAGTAGCCATTTCTCTGACCATCTCTGCAGCCTGTTTAAGTCCTCTTGAAGGATCCTACAATCCTCGTCTGTCACAACTCTTCTCATTAATTTTGCGTCATCTGCAAACATTGACATGTATGATTCCACTCCTGTAAACATATCATTTACGTAAATTAGAAAGAGGATTGGTCCCAGCACCGATCCTTGAGGTACTCCACTTGTTACTGTTCGCCAGTCCGACTTTTCGCCCCTTACCATTACCCTCTGGCTCCTTCCTGTTAGGTAGTTCTTCACCCATACTAGGGCCTTTCCGCTTACTCCTGCCTGCCTCTCAAGTTTGTATAGCAGTCTCATGTGCGGTACCGTATCAAAGGCCTTTTGGCAGTCAAGAAATATGCAGTCTGCCCAGCCTTCTCTGTCCTGCCTTATCCTTGTTACTTTATCATAGAATTCTAAAAGGTTTGTTAGGCATGATTTCCCTGTCCAGAACCCATGTTGGTGCTTGTTTACAAACCCAATGCTCTCCAGGTGCTCAACAAGTCTTAGCCTAATTATTCTTTCAAGTATTTTGCAGGGGATGCTTGTCAGTGATACGGGTCTGTAGTTAAGTGCCTCCTCCCTATCCCCCTTTTTGAAAATCGGTACGACATTTGCCTCCTTCCAGCAACTGGGCAATTCTCCCGACATAAGAGACTCATTGAAGATCATTGCCAGAGGCACGCTGAGAGCCTGCGCTGCCTCTTTAAGTATCCACGGTGATACTTTGTCTGGTCCAACAGCTTTATTTGCATCCAGTGTTGTCAACTGTTTCATTACATCCTCTGCTGTCACCTCTATATCTGATAGTCTTTCATCTTGGGTAATCTCTTCTAACAATGGGAGCTGCTCAGGCTCGGTAGTGAACACTCCATGGAATTTTGCATTCAGTACCTCACAGATTTCCTTGTCGCTTTCTGTATATGCCCCTTCTGTTTTCCTCAGTCTTGTCACTTGGTCATTTACCGACATCTTCCTTCTTATATGGCTATGTAGTAATTTTGGTTGCTTTTTCGCTTTGACTGCAATATCGTTCTCATAATTTCTTTCCGACACGCGTCTTATGTTAATGTAATCATTCCTAGCTCTGTTACATCTAATCCTGTTGTCCTCTGTCCTTTGTCTTCTGTACTTCCTCCACTCCCTCCTGCTTCTCACCTTTGCTTCCTGACACTGTCTATTAAACCATGGGTTATTATATTCCCTCCTGCTTTTTTCCTTTATTGTTGGAATAAATCTATCTTCAGCCTCCTTGCATTTCAATATGACTTGGTTCATCATACCTTGCACTGTTTTTCCTCTAAGTTCTTCCTCCCACTGCACTTTTCCCAGGTAGTCCCTTATCCTTCTGTAGTCCCCTTTTCTGTAATCAAGTCTCCTTTCCCGGACCTCTTGTCCTTTGGTCACAATTTTAAGCTCCATCATGTAGTCAAAGGCTAGGACACAATGGTCACTATGGTCACACACAATGGTCACACACAATTGTGTGTGTGTGTGTGTGTGTGTGTGTGTGTGTGTGTGTGTGTGTGTGTGTGTGTGTGTGTGTGTGTGTGTGTGTGTGTGTGTTTGTGTGTGTGTGTGTGTGTGTGTGTGTGTGTGTGTGTGTGTGTGTGTACTTACCTAATTGTATTTACCTAATTGTGCTTGCGGGGGTTGAGCTTTGGCTCTTTGGTCCCGCCTCTCAACTGTCAATCAATTGGTGTACAGATTCCTGAGCCTACTGGGCTCTCTCATATCTACATTTGAAACTGTGTATGGAGTCAGCCTCCACCACATCACTTCCTAGTGCATTCCATTTATTAACTATTCTGACACTGAAAAAATTCTTTCTAACGTCTCTGTGGCTCATCTGGGTACTAAGTTTCCACCTGTGTCCCCTTGTTCGTGTCCTACCCGTGCTGAAGAGTTTGTCTTTGTCCACCCTCTCAATTTCCCTGAGAATTTTGTAGGTGGCTATCATGTCTCTCCTTACTCTTCTGTTTTCCAGAGATGTGAGGTTCAGCTCCTTTAGCCTTTCTTCGTAGCTCATTCCTCTCAGTTCCGGGACGAGCCTGGTGTGTGTGTGTGTGTGTGTGTGTGTGTGTACTCACCAAGGTGTACTCACCTAGTTGTGCTTGCGGGGGTTGAGCTCTGGCTCTTTGCTCCCGCCTCTCAACCGTCACTCAACTGGTGTACAGATCCCTGAGCCTATTGGACTCTATCATATCTACACTTGAAACTGTGTATGGAGTCAGCCTCCATCACATCACTTCCTAATGCATTCCATTTGTCAACCACTCTGACATTAAAAAAGTTCTTTCTAATATCCCTGTGTGTGTGTGTGTATACTCACCTAGTTGTACTCACCTAGTTGTGTTTGCGGGGGTTGAGCTCTGGCACTTTGGTCCCGCCTCTCAACCGTCAATCAACTGATGTACAGATTCCTGAGCCTATTGGGCTCTGTCATATCAACATTTGAAAATGTTTTTGGAGTCAGCCTCCACCACATCTCTGCCTAATGCATTTTACCTGTTAATTTCTCTGACACTAAAAAAGTTCTCTCTAACGTCCCTGTGGCTGATTTGGGTACTCAGCTTCCCCCTGTGTCCTCTTGTTCGCGTCCCCTGTCCCCTTGTGTGTGTGTGTGTGTGTGTGTGTGTGTGTGTGTGTGTGTGTGTGTGTGTGTGTGTGTGTGTGTGTGTGTGTGTGTGTGTGTGTGTTTACTAGTTGTGTTTTGGCGGGGGTTGAGCTTTGCTCTTTCGGCCCGCCTCTCAACTGTCAATCAACTGTTTACTAACTACTTTTTTTTTTTTTTTTTTTTTTTTTCCACACCACACACACACACACACCCCAGGAAGCAGCCCGTGACTGCTGACTAACTCCCAGGTACCTATTTACTGCTAGGTAACAGGGGCACTTAGGGTGAAAGAAACTTTTGCCCATTTGTTTCTGCCTCGTGCGGGAATCGAACCCGCGCCACAGAATTACGAGTCCTGCGCGCTATCCACCAGGCTACGAGGCCCCTGTGTGTGTGTGTGTGTACTCACCTAGTTGTGTTTGCGGGGGTTGAGCTCTGGCTCTTTGGTCCCGCATCTCAACAGTCAATCAACTGATGTTCAGATTCCTGAGCCTACTGGGCTCTATCATATCCGACTTCTCGCCCCTTACCATTACCCTCTGGCTCCTTCCTCATACTTGAAACTGTATGTAGTCAGCCTCTACCACATCACTTCCTAATGTGTGTGTGGGTGTGTGTGTGTGTGTGTATGTGTGTGTACTCACCTATTTGTACTCCCCTATTTGTGCTTGCAGGATCGAGCATTGACTCTTGGATCCCGCCTTTCCAGCTATCGGTTGTTTACAGCAATGACTCCTGTCCCATTTTCCTATCATACCTAGTTTTAAAAGTATGAATAGTATTTGCTTCCACAACCAGTTCCCCAAGTGCATTCCATTTTTCCACTACTCTCACGCTAAAAGAAAACTTCCTAACATCTCTGTGACTCATCTGAGTTTCCAGTTTCCACCCATGTCCCCTCGTTCTGTTATTATTACGTGTGAACATGTCATCTATTTCCACTTTGTCAATTCCCCTGAGTATTATATATGTCCCTATCATATCTCCTCTCTCCCTTCTTTTCTCTAGTGTCGTAAGGTTCAGTTCCTTCAGACGCTCTTCATATCCCATCCCTCGTAACTCTGGGACAAGCCTCGTCGCAAACCTCTGAACCTTCTCCAGTTTCTTTATGTGTTTCTTCAGGTGGGGGCTCCATGATAGCGCAGCATACTCTAAGACGGGTCTCACGTAGGCAGTGTAGAGCGCCCTAAAAGCCTCCTCATTTAGGTTTCTGAATGAAGTTCTAATTTTCGCCAGTGTAGAGTACGCTGCTTTCGTTTTCCTATATATATGTGCCTCAGGAGTTAGATTAGGTGTCACATCCACTCCCAGGTCTCTTTCTCGAATCGTTACAGGTAGGCTGTTGCCCTTCATTGTGTACTGTCACTTTGGTCTCCTGTCATCTGATCCCATTTCCATAACTTTACATTTACTGGTGTTAAACTCCAGTAGCCATTTCCCTGACCATCTCTGCAACCTGTTTAAGTCCTCTTGGAGGGTCCTACAATCCTCGTCTGTCACAACTCTTCTCATTAATTTTGCGTCATCTGCAAACATTGACATGTATGATTCCACTCCTGTAAACATATCATTTACGTAAATTAGAAATAGGATTGGTCCCAGCACCGATCCTTGATGTACTCCACTTGTTACTGTTCGCCAGTCCGACTTCTCGCCCCTTACCATTACCCTCTGGCTCCTTCCTGTTAGGTAGCTCTTCACCCATACTAGGGCCTTTCCGCTTACTCCTGCCTGCCTCTCAAGTTTGTATAGCAGTCTCATGTGCGGTACTGTATCAAAGGCCTTTTGGCAGTTAAGAAATATGCAGTCTGCCCAGCCTTCTCTGTCCTGCCTTATCCTTGTTACTTTATCATAGAATTCTAAAAGGTTTGTTAGGCATGATTTCCCTGTCCAGAACCCATGTTGGTGCTTGTTTACAAACCCAATGCTCTCCAGGTGCTCAACAAGTCTTAGCCTAATTATTCTTTCAAGTATTTTGCAGGGGATGCTTGTCAGTGATACGGGTCTGTAGTTAAGTGCCTCCTCCCTATCACCATTTTTGAAAATCAGTACGACATTTGCCTCCTTCCAGCAATTGGGCAATTCTCCCGACATAAGTGACTCATTAAAGATCATTGCCAGAGGAACGCTGAGAGCCTGTGCTGCCTCTTTAAGTATCCACGGTGATACTTTGTCTGGTCCAACAGCTTTATTTGCATCCAGTGTTGTCAACTGTTTCATTACCTCCTCTGCTGTCACCTCTATATCTGATAGTCTTTCATCTTGGGTAATCGCTTCTAACAATGGGAGCTGCTCAGGCTCGGTTGTGAACACTCCATGGAATTTTGCATTCAGTACCTCACAGATTTCCTTGTCGCTTTCTGTATATGCCCCTTCTGTTTTCCTCAGTCTTGTCACTTGGTCATTTACCGACATCTTCGTTCTTATATGGCTATGTAGTAATTTAGGTTGCTTTTTCGCTTTGACTGCAATATCATTCTCATAATTTATTTCCGACATTCGTCTTATGTTAATGTAATCATTCCTAGGTCTGTTACATCTAATCCTGTTGTCCTCTGTCCTTTGTCTTCTATACTTCCTCCACTCCCTCCTGCTTCTCACCTTTGCTTCCTGACACTGTCTATTAAACCATGGGTTATTATATTCCCTCCTGCTTTTTTCCTTTATTGTTGGAATAAATCTCTCTTCAGCCTCCTTGCATTTCAATATGACTTGGTTCATCATACTTTGCACTGTTTTTCCTCTAAGTTCTTCCTCCCACTGCACTTCTCCCTGGTAGTCCCTTATCCTTCTGTAGTCCCCTTTTCTGTAATCAAGTCTCCTTTCCCGGACCTCCTGTCCTTTGGTCACAATTTTAAGCTCCATCATGTAGTCAAAGACTAGGACACAATGGTCACTGGCTCCTAGTGGTATTTCATGTTCCAACTGCTCGATGTCTTCTACATTCTGGGTGAAAATGAGATCTAATAGGCTGGGCGAAATCCCCTCCTCTGTCCCTAGTATCTTTTTTCACATGCTGTGTTAGGAAATTCCTGTCAATAACGTCTACCAGCTTCGCTCCCCAGGTCTCCTCCCCGCCATGGGGATTCCTCGTTTCCCAATCTATCTCTTCGTGATTTAGGTCCGCCATGACCAGCAGCTTCGCTCTCATTCTATGCACTATAGTTGCTGCCCTCTGCAGTTCATCTATACATGTCCTGTTGTTGTCCTCGTACTCCTGCCTGGGCCTTCTACTGTTTGGTGGGGGATTGTAGAGTATCAAGATTACAATCTTCTTCCCATCCACTGTCAGAGTTCCATGTATAAAGCTCGTGCTTTCATTGGTACCCGGATTTTCCAGCGCATCAAACTTCCATTTCCGCTTTATTAGGAGTGCCACTCCTCCTCCCTGTCTCTGTGTCCTTTCTTTTCTTATCACCTGGTACCCCTCTGGAAAGATTGCATCCGAGATCATGCCATTTATTTTAGTTTCCACTATTGCCACTATGTCTGGGTCTGCCTCAATAACTCTTTCTTTTATCTCTTCTGCTTTATTGGCTACCCCATCAGCATTGGTGTACCAAACCTTGAGACTCTTCTTGGAAACTCGGGTGTCAGAGATCCCCCTTTCACCGGGGGTCTGGGGGGAACTGAGGGGTGTCTGGGGGGCAAGTGGGGGCTGTGGGGGTGAATGGGGGGGTGCTAGGGTGGGGGGTGCCTGGGAGTGCCTGGTAGGCGAATGGGGTCTGGGCATCTAGGGGGGTAGGAAGGGCATAATGGGTCTGAATAGCATAGGGGGGTTGAGAAATAGAGTGAGACTGAGAGTCAGATAGAGGTTGAGAGGTTGGGAGGGAGAGGGATATTGAGGGCAGAGGGCTGAGAGGAGAATGGAGCATGGGTGCTGGGAGTGGAAGAGAGGGTGTATTAGTTAGGGGGGAATCGGGGGTAGGTGGGGGTTTTGGGGTAGAAGAGGGGAAGGGGGAGATGGGGGAAGGTGTTAGGGGGTCACAAGGTGAGTGGGTTAAATGTGGGCTGGAGGTGCATAGGAGGGGTGAGGGTTGGGTGGGGTTTGGGGGTGAGTGGAAGAGGGGTGCAGTGGAAGCTGGGATGGAGTAGATGGAATTGAAAACAATGGGGTAGAAGGGGTAGTAGGGGAGGGGGGATGGGAAGGTGGGTTTGGGGAGGGCATGGCCTGACCCACTGGGGTTGTTGACAGGTGTGATGTAGCAGGGGCAGGGGAATCGTTGGGGAGGTGCAAATGTGGAAGGGACAGGGGGGTTTTTGGGAGCTGAGGCAGGGGGGAGGTATAGGAGGGCTGAGTTGGGGAGGATGCGACCTGGGAGGTGACCTGGGAGGTGGCCTGGGAGGTGACCTGAGATGTGACCTGGGAGGTGACCTGGGATGTGACCTGGGATGTGAGACTACCTGAGAGACTAGTTCGGTGTCGTTGTTGCCTTCTATTCTTGTGGGCTATTTGCTCATCTTTCGTCATAAACCTCTCTATAAACACATTGTAATGGGTTTCACTTCCTCTGAGTAAATGCTTGTTCCTCATTATGTACTCCACAGCTTCCTCATTGGAGAATTGCACCAGAACAGGTCTATTCTTGGTACAATTGTAAGGTCCAACCTGCCGGCTGATATCCACCTCGTCTTCTGCCATTCCTGCTCCAATACACCTCAATATCTCATGTAATTCATATTTTTCCGTCTCTATTCTCTCTTGTCTTGTTGGTGCCCCAGATTCGAATAATCCATGTATTATAATAGACCGTCTCCTCAGTAATTCATTGCCATGCTGGTAGCCTGTCCCCTGGGGATTCTCCATCCCAACCGCAGTCACTAACCCATCCCCCACTAATCCTCTGTCCTTAGCCATGCTGTTAATCCTTCCTAATTCGTTTGTGATCCGAGCACATTCCCTCTCCCAGTCCTCTCTTCCCTTCCTAATCTCTTCCTGAATATAGTGCATAAGTTCTTGTTTCTGCCTCTCTACCGCATCCTGTATTTGCTGAAATAACTCGCTTTTAATCCCTTGGATTAGATCCTCCATCCAATCGCTCCTTCTCTCTACAAATTTCCCTATTAATTTGTCTATAAATCTGTCCTCCTCCTCATCCCTGCTGGTGATTGACCTTGAACCCCTTCCTGATCTTGTCATTGCAGTAACAACCTAGCCAAAAAGGCGCTCCTCAATACCTTGCACAATCTGCAGCACAAACCGGCGAGAAAGTACTCGTGTTTGTGTGTGTGTGTACTCACCTAGTTGTGCTTGCGGGAGTTGAGCTCTGGCTCTTTGTTCCCGCCCCTCAACCGTCAATCAACAGGTGTACAGATTCCTGACCCTATTGGACTCTATCATATCTACACTTGAAACTGTGTATGGAGTCAGCCTCCACCACATTACTTCTTAATGCATTCCATTTGTCAACCACTCTGACACTGAAAAGGTTCTTTCTAATATCTCTTTGGCTCATTTGGGCACTCAGTTACCACCTGTGTCCCCTTGTGCGTGTGCCCCTTGTGTTAAATAGCCTGTCTTTATCTACCCTATCAATTCCCTTCAGAATCTTGAATGTAGTGATCATGTCCCCCTAACTCTTCTGTCTTCCAGCGAAGTGAGGTTTAATTCCCGCAGTCTCTCCTCGTAGCTCATACCTCTCAGCTCGGGTACTTGTCTGGTGGCAAACCTATGAACCTTTTCCAGTTTAGTCTTATCCTTGACTAGATATGGACTTCATGCTGGGGCTGCATACGCCAGGATTGGCCTGACATATGTGGTATACAAAGTTCTGAATGATTCTTTCCACAAGTTTCTGAATGCCGTTCGTATGTTGGACAGCCTGGCATTTACCGCTGATGTTATCCTCTTGATATGGGCTGCAGGAGACAGGTCTGGCGTGATATCAACTCCCAAGTCTTTTTCTTTCTCTGACTCCTAAAGAATTTCCTCTCCCAGATGATACCTTGTATCTGGCCTCCTGCTCCTTACACCTATCTTCATTACATAACATTTGATTGGGTTAAACTCTAACAACCATTTGTTCAACCGTTCCTTCAGTTTATCAAGGTCTTCTTAAAACCTCAAACAGTCCTCTTCTGTCTTAATCCTTCTCATAATTTTTGCATCGTCCGTAAACATCGATAGAAATGAATCTATACCCTCCGGGAGATCATTGACATATATCAGAAACAAGATAGGACCGAGTACAGAACCCTGTGGGACTCCACTGGTGACTTCACGCCAATCGGAGGTCTCACCCTTCACCGTAACTCTCTGCTTCCTATTGCTTAGGTACTCCTTTATCCACTGGAGCACCTTACCAGCTACACCTGCTTGTCTCTCCAGCTTATGTACTAGCCGCTTATGCGGTAGTGTCAAAGGCTTTCCGACAATCCAAGAAAATGTTGTCTGCCCAGCCTTCTCTGCGTGCGTGTGTGCGTGTGTGCGTGTATTCATCTAGTTACTCACCTTGTTGTGCTTGTGAGGGATTGAGCTCAAGCTCTTTGGTCCCGCCTCTCAACCGTCAATCAACAGGTGTACAGTTTCCTGAGCCTATTGGGCTCTAGCATATCTACACTTGAAACTGTGTATGGAGTCAGCCTCCACCACATCACTTCCTATTGCATTCCATTTGTCAGACACTAAAAAATTCTTTCTAATATCTCTTTGGCTCATTTGGGCGTGTGTGTGTATGTGTGTGTGTGTGTGTGTGTGTGTGTGTGTGTGTGTGTGTGTGTGTGTGTGTGTGTGTGTGTGTGTGTGTGTGTGTGTGTGGTGTGTGTGTGTGTGTGTGTGTGTGTGTGTGTGTGTGTGTGTGTGTGTGTGTGTGTGTGTGTGTGTGTGTGTGTGTGTGTGTGTGTGTGTGTGTGTGTGTGTGTGTGTGTGTGTGTGTGCGTGTGTGTGCGTGGGTGCGTGCGTGTGTGCGTGCGTGCGTGCGTGTGTGTGTGTATGTGTGTGTGTGTGTGTGCGTGTGTGCGTGCGTGCGTGCGTGTGTACTCACCTAGTTGTGCTTGCGGGAGTTGAGCTCTGGCTCTTTGGTCCCGCCTCTCAACCGTCAATCAACAGGTGTACAGGTTCCTAAGCCCATTGGGCTCTATCATATCTACACTTGAAACTGTGTATTGAGTCAGCCTCCACCACATTACTTCCTAATGCAGTCCATGTGTCAACCACTCTGACACTAAAAAAGTTCTTTCTAATAACACTGTGGCTCATTATGCACTCAGTTTCCACCTGTGTCCCCTAGTGCGTGTGCCCCTTGTGTTAAATAACCTGACTTTATCAACCCTGTCGATTCCCTTGAGAATCTTGAATGTGGTGGTCATGTTCCCCCTAACTCGTCTGTCTTCCAACGAAGTGAGGTTTAATTCCCGTGGTCTCTCCTTGTAGCTCATACTTCTCAGCTCGGATACTAGTTTGGTGGCAAACCTTTGAACCTTTTCCAGTATAGTCTTACGCTTGACTAGATATGGCCTCCATGCTGGACCCGCATACTCCAGGATTGGTCTGACATATGTGGTATATAATGTTCTGAAAGATTCCTTACACAAGTTTCTAAAGGGCGTTCTTATGTTAGCCAACCTGGCATATGCTGCTGATGTTATCCTCTTGATATGAGCTTCAGGGGAGAGGTCTGGCGTGATATCAACCCCCAGGTCTTTCTCTCTCTCTGACTCTTTAAGCATTTCATCTCCCAAATGATACCTTGTATCTGGTCTACTGGTCTACCTGTTCTATTGTAAAGACCTCTTGGAACCTTTTGTTGAGTTCTTCACACACATCTTTGTCATTCTCTGTGTACCTGTCCTCGCCCACCCTAAGTTTCATCACCTGTTCCTTCACTGTTGTCTTCCTCCTGATGTGACTGTGTAGTAGCTTGGTTCGGTCTTGGCTTTATTAGCTATATAATTTTGATATCTTTTCTCAGCTGCTCTTCTTACACTAACATACTCGTTCCTGGTTCTCTGGTATCTCTCTCTCTATTTTCTGGTGTTCTGTTATTACGGAAATTCCTCCATGCCCTTTTGTTCAGCTCCTTTGCTTTCATACATTCCCTATTAAACCACGGATTCTTCCTTTGCTTCTCTGTTTTTTCATGTCGGACTGGGACAAACCTGCTTACAGCCTCCTGACATTTTTGGGTGACATAGTCCATCATGTCTTGTACGGACTTGGTTCCGAGTTCTGTGTCCCAATGTATATCCCATAGGAATTTATTCATCTCCTCATAGTTTCCCTTTCGGTACGCCAGCCCTTTGTTTCCCAGTTCTTTTTTGGGGGTGATAATTCCTAGCTCAACCAGGTACTCAAAGTTCAATACACTATGATCACTCATTCCCAAGGGGACTTCCAACTTAACTTCCCTTATATCCGACTCATTTAGGGTAAATATCAGATCAAGGAAGGCTGGTTCATCCCCTCCTCTCATTCTTGTCGGTCCCTTGACGTGTTGATTTAGAAAGTTTCTTGTTGCCACATCCAGCAGCTTAGCTCTCCATGTGTCTTGGCCTCCATGTGGGTCTCTGTTCCCCCAATCTATTTTCCCATGGTTGAAGTCTCCCATGATTAGTAGTCTGAATCCGTTCCTGCTAGCCACAGAAGCTGCTCTCTCTATCATATTGATGGTGGCCAAGTTGTTTCTATCATATTCCTGTCTGGGTCTTCTGTCATTCGGTGGGAGGTTATATATGACTACTACTAAAATTTTCTTTCCTCCAGTTGCTATGGTGCCTGATATGTAGTCACTGAAACCTTCACAGTTCTGAACTACCATCTCTTCGAAACTCCAACCTTCTCTTAGTAGCAAAGCTACACCACCTCCTCCTCTCCCTTCTCTCTCTTTCCTCACTACATAGTAGCCCTGTGGAAACACTGCGTTCGTTATAGTTTTCGTTAGCTTTGTTTCTGTGAGTGCTATTATGTCTGGGTTTTCTTCTAGTGCCCATTCTCCGAGTTCACTTGTTTTAATTGTAATCCCATCTATGTCAGTGTACATTGCCTTGAAGCTCACTTTCTTCTGTTAATTTTCTTGTCCCTTTCCAGGCGAGCATTCTACTGGTGTGGGAAGCTGTTCCGTGGGTGAGAAGATCTGTGAGGTGATTTGCAGGGTCTCAGAAGATTTTTGGGGTGGGCGGTGGGTGTTTAAGGGAAGGGGGGACAGGTAGGGTGTGGGTTAAGGAGATAGGGGGGACATGGAGGATACTGGGTGAGGGGGGAGGAGGGATAGGGAAAGTATGGGATGAAGGGGGAGGGGAGACAGGGGGTGAAATGTGGGAGAGGGGACATGACAAGAATGGGGAAGAGGTGACAGGGTCAGAATGGGGTAGGGGGGGGGTAGGGAGGATTGGGTGGGGGCAGGTAGGGTGAGGGGAAGGGAGGGTTTCTATGCAGAGGGGGGTGGTGGTGTTGCCCTCCCCTCTGGTGTTTCTGGGATGCTGGTCTTTGGTTCCCCTCTTGTCTCTAGGAATGTTGCGTT
>NC_091153.1:29079592-29289215 GCF_040958095.1 Procambarus clarkii
CACACTTGGTGGAGGAGGAGAAACTTGACGAGGAGTAGTTAGAGGAATTAGAAGAAGAGTCAAGTGACCTGCTGGCAATTCTAAAGTTAGAGATGGAATCTAAGCTAGAGATGGCTAAGTTAGAAGCAGAGAAACAGAGGTTGGAGATGCAGAATCACCAAAAACAGCTGGAGTTGGAGACTCAGCAGCAGATGATTGAGGCTCAGAACCAGCAAAGACAACTTGAGATTGAAGCTCAAATTAACAAAAACAAGTGGAACTAGAAGCACAGAGCAGAAGAATTGAAGCTCAGTTGCAAGATCAGTTGCAATCGAGAAGTTCTATCAAACCTTAAAACACATGTTTAAAACAACTGGGGAAGATTCATCCAGACATTGGGATGACAATTTACCATTCGTACTATTTGCTGCCATGGACGGGTTGCACACTGCCCAAGGCTGCTCCCCATTTGATCTTGTGTTTGGACATCAGGTGAGAGGACCCTTAAAAATGTTGCAGGAGAAGAAGTTGAAAGGAATACTCTCAACATCACCTGTATTAGCCAGTCCACAATTTCATAAGCCATTTATAATGCACATTTTTTTTATTTATATAAAAAATCAGAATACAGAGTACAAAATCATAAGACAAACACAAATCAAAAAAAGAATAGAACAATAATACATAAACAATACACAATCAGCATAAGCCAAACACATAGCACATGAAAGAGACAAAGAACATTAAGTTACGACAAAAACACACACACACACACATAACACAGGGACGGGACAGTAATACAAAACACCCTGATAATCAAAAGGAGGAGAATAATGCATAACCCCAAACCCACACAGAGTAACACAAAATACACATGAGGCATGCCCCAGAAACAGAGGAGCAAACAAGCACACATACCATAAATAACATAAAAGGCACAAAGCACACAACTAACACAGGGCAAACAAAAAGGCACACGCAGGAGCCAGGGAAAGAATAAAAGCCACACCCACGCACAAACACACCAAACCAAAACACACAACCACAGGAGCAAACACAACAGAAACGAAACAACCACACACACACCCAGCCCAACCTCCGCCGAGGAGGCCCATCGGAGAGCCGGAGACCGAAGACGAACCGGAACAAGACCCACCCACCCAACCCACGACCAGTCACCCAAAAGCATCCCCACGAACATACGCACCAGTAAACCAACCGCAAAAATCCCCCGGAAAAGCATGCTGCAGCCACCACCAGGTGTACCGCAAGCGGCCTCTCAAAAACCCCAAAACCTTATCAACCCCATAACCCTCCCTCCGACCAACCCACACACAATACACATAGTCAGCTATAAGAAGGCATAACGTATTCCGCACCCGGCGAAAGCCCCGCGGAAAAGACAAAAACAAAAACTGCAAAAACCCACCCATATACCCTGGCCCACAAACCACAGCCAACACATCCTGAAACCAATCAAGCAAACCACTCAACCGCTCACAAAAATAGAAAACATGCAATTGTCTCGGGCAACCCACAGTGGACACACGTAGCAGAGGCACGCAAACCCAGCATGCACAGCCGGTCATTTGTCGCTAACGACAAATGTAACACACGAAACAACAACTCCCGTTGCTGCGGCGCCAAAAACCGCTCCCCCAACGCCGCCTACACCTCCCCCAATCCCAACAAGGGAATAAATCCTCCGCCCGCGGCCGAACACGACGAAACAAAATCCTATAAATCACCTTAACTGAAAGAGACATAAAACCCGGAGAACGGCAGACATCCTTGAGAATATCCACCGTCCAAGAGTAAACAGGTGGGGTACAGTAGGCCACCTCCCGACAACCACCGAAATCCACCAAGAAACTAAACCTAACCGAACAATAATAAACACACAAAGCATTGAGCCCCTCACTCATCGCCAATCCCCGACACAACGAGACCCAGAACAACGCCCGGGCCCTGGTAAACACATCCGGAATACCAACCCCACCCTCCCACACAGCTAACACCAACGTCGAGCGACGAACCGGGTGGTAACGTCCACACCACACGTACCTATAAACCTGACGTTCCAACCCCAGAGCCAGCCAGCGATCCAGCGGGAAACACTGAGCCATGAACCAAACACGCGACAAAACCTTACAAGTAACCAGCAACGCCCGCTGATAAATCGTCAACGGGCGCGCAGCCAACAACCCAACCGCAACATCAACACTACGCGAAACAGCTCCCCAATTATATTCCAAAGAGCGATCGTAGGAAGCTGTCATGTTCACAGAAAATGGTACCATCCGTTTTCTATGTGCGGCGGCTGGGACACCGGAGAGAGGGAAGGTAAACAATAGAGCGTACAGGACGCCCGCCAAGCTTGGTAGCTACTAGTCATGTAATCATAAGTATTAAAGTCAGTAACCAAATCATGACTTTACATCAACCCTACAACCAAGACTTCCTCAGTAACACACAAACACCACATTGGCGACGAGGATGAACTGTGAACGCAGGTATTTGTTCAGTTTCAAACACAAGGGAGAAGCATGCTGCCTGGAGGAGGAAGAGAAGCTGTGAGCGCCATACCCGATGCTGTATGCTAACCGATGCTGTGTGCTAACCAATGCTGTGTGCTAACCAATGCTGTGTGCTAAACGATGCTGTGTGCTAACCAATGCTGTGTGCTACCCAAGCTGTGATGAAGAAACTGTGTACTGAGGAATCTGCCGACGTTGTGTACGAAACGACGCTTTGATGTGTACAAAACCTGATGTTTTGGTTACGAAACGACGCTTCGTGCTACAAAATTCATCACACTGAATTGACTGCTGTACCAACTGCTGCACCAACTGCTGTACCAACTGCTGCTGTACCAACTGCTGTGCCAACTGCTGTGCTGCTGCTGTCAGTAGGAACAACACATGTACACAAGGGCTAGGTAAGAAGTCAGTTGCTGCTATATTGTGCACTGTTGTGAACTTTTGCATTAAAATGCTTGTGTGCTTTGCAAAATTAAAGTAATTACTGTGAATTCTTGACTAACATATGCAGTGCAGTAAGTGTTTAATATTCTGAGGAACATTTAAGTGATAAGTTACATTTATTCAGTAAAAAATGGCAAATATACCTCAGTTTCCTGCATTTGATCCTGACTGTGACCAGACAAACCTGTCACAGAGGTGGGTCAAATGGCTTAAAAGGTTTGAAAATTTGTTGATAGTTTCTGACATCAAAAGTGCTGAAAGAAAGCGTGCCTTTCTACTTCATTATGCAGGTGATCGAGTTTGTGACATCTTTGACACACTGAAAGACACTGGTGGTGCCAAAAATTATGACACTGCCAAAGCCAAACTAACAGAGCATTTCAAACCAAGGCAAAATACTGCAATGGAAATTATGCATTTCAGGAGAGCAAAACAACTCTCTAATGAAACTGTGGATCAATACCACACACGTCTGCAGGGTTTAGCAGCCCATTGTGAGTTTGCTGATGTTGACAAAGAAATCAAACAGCAAATAAATGAAACATGCACATCTACACGTCTCCGTCGAAGAGCTCTAGAACTTGTTGATGATGAAAGTTCTCTTACCAAGATACTGGATATTGCTCGTCGAATGGAAGATGCTGCACGTGATGCTCGTGTCATGGAGTGCAGTGCCAACAACGGTTCTGAAACTGTTACTAACAGTGATGAGGTATGTAAGGTTCAGGGAGGACATCGTAATCAAAGAAGATATCATGCCAAACCTAACAGTAAATTTAGCCGAGAACCACGTCACAACTGGGGTCAAGGAACAAGACTCAAGCAGTCACAACGACCCACATCAGAGGGTGTCAACAATAAATGTTACAATTGTGGAGGAGACTACCCGCACCAAGGTAATGTTTGTCCTGCTCAAGGTAAGAAGTGCTATGAGTGTGGAAAACTAGGTCATTTTGGTGCTATGTGTCGTTCCGCACTAAAGAAACCACAGTCAATGAATAAAAGCACTGTACGAGGATCAGGTCATAGGGGTCGAGGTGGTAAACACAATATTGCACCTCATATCCAGAATGTTAATAATATACAAGACAACATTTCATTACAACCAGTCTCAGATGACAGTGAATGTGATTATACTTATGGAGTACAAGCAAACACAGAATGGAATGATCTTCCAAACAACCCAGAGACATGTGTATACATTGCTGGTATTTGTCTTAAGGTTCTCATTGACACTGGATCAAACATTGACACCATTGCTGAGTGCCACTATGAGAAATTTAAAAAACAGTTCCCAAAGCTTGAGAACTATAATGGCAAAGCTTCAAAGGTAGCCTTGCTAGCCTATGCTTCAAAGGTAGCCTTGCCAGTGATTGGAACTTTCACTGCAGAGATTAAGTCAAAGAATGCAATGCTCATTACTACATTCCATGTTGTTAGGAATGCAAAGGAGTCTTTACTCAGTTACAAGACTTCAACCAAATTGGGGCTACTTCAGCTTTCTAATGCTGTAGCAGTGGAATCTGCAAACAATGTTGATGGTATTGTTGCTGAATTTTCTGATCGATTTAAATCCATAGGTTGTTATACTGATAGCAAAGTACATCTGCATATCAACCCAGATGTAATTCCAGTTGCCCAACCACATCGCCGACAACCATTCCATACTCGCAAGAAAGTTGATGCCGAACTGGATAGGCTGATGGAACTAGATATCATTGAACCAGTAACAGGCCCAACACCATGGGTAAGCCCAATTGTCACTCCACCAAAGCCGAAGAATCCAGATGAGATACGCATTTGTGTGGACATGCGTGTTCCCAACAAGGCAATAATGCGTGAACGCCATCCTACACCCATTGTAGATGATATGATCTACCGCTTGAATGGTGCAACTGTATTCAGCAAGTTAGATTTAAACAAGGGCTATCATCAGCTTGAACTTGATGATGAGAGTCGCTTCATCACAACGTTTACGACACATCGAGGTCTGTATAGGTACAAGCGCCTGAGTTTTGGTATTAACAGTGCTGCCGAGGTATTCCAGCACATCATCAGCCAGGTATTGCAAGACATACCTAATGCTGACAACATGTCTGATGACATCATTGTTTATGGCCGTACCCAAGCTGAACACGACAAAGCTCTTCGTGCAACATTGCAACGCTTACGAGAAAAGAATTTGACGCTAAGCCGAGCAAAGTGTGAGTTCAATCAACATAAAATTGAATTCTTTGGACATGTACTTAGTGACAAAGGTCTGTCTCCAGATCCTAAGAAAGTTGCAGATATCAAGAATGCTGCACCTCCTTCAACGTCCACTGAAGTACATAGTTTTCTGGGAATGGCAAACTACTGTTCTCGCTTCATTCCAGATTTTGCTACCATTACGAAGCCTCTACGTGAGCTCCTGAAGAAAAACGCATCATGGTACTGGAGCGATATCGAGCAAAATGCATTTGATGCTGTGAAAGATGCACTAGTAGAGAATGCGACTGCTGCATACTTTGATCCATCAATGGACACTGAATTAACGGTGGATGCTAGTCCTGTTGGATTAGGTGCTGTTTTAGCCCAACACAAACCTGGTCAACCAGATTCCAGAGTAGTAATTGCCTACGCCAGCCGTTCTCTCACAGATGTTGAGCAACGATACAGTCAGACAGAGAAGGAAGCTCTTGCTCTTGTATGGGGCTGTGAACACTTCAATGTGTATCTGCTTGGTGCACCCTTCACCACGATAGTCACTGACCACAAACCGTTGGAGACCATCTTCAATAATCCAAAGTCCAAACCACCAGCTCGCATTGAGAGATGGGCTCTTCGTCTGCAACCATACAACTTTACGGTGAAATACAAGCCGGGTGCAGGCAATCCCGCTGATTACATCAGTCGACATCCTGCCAACAGTTTCTCCATCACCAAGCATCAGCAAGTTGCCGAGGAATATGTACACTCTGTAACCTGTGATGCAGTCCCTAAGGCTCTCACTCTTGATGAAATCCGTACTGCAACCCTGGAGGACCCAACTCTGCAAGCAACAGTGGATGCATTGACTAAGAAAAAGTTTCCACGCATCCCACCCTCAGGAGTTGACCAAGATGCATTCAAAGCACTTGAACGCTTCCAGACAGAATTAAGTGTTACGCAACAACGCGACACTGTGCTGCGAGGTACTCGTATCGTGATTCCAGCTGTTCTCCAGCAACGTGCTCTGAAGCTTGCACATCAAGGACACCAAGGTCTTGTTAGGACGAAACAGCTGCTACGAGAAAAGGTGTGGTTTCCTGGCATTGATCGTCAAGCAAAGGATATGCATGATGCCTGTGTCCCTTGCCAAGCTGCAGTGGATACTTCAAGACCAACACCTCTACAACCTTCACCACTACCTGCTGCACCATGGACGGAAGTATCAATGGACTTCTGCGGACCACTACCAACTGGAGAGTACTTGATGGTAGTCATTGATGATCACTCACGTTATCCAGAAGTAGAAATCATCACTTTCACATCTGCAAAGGCTGTCATCCCGAAACTCGACAAGATCTTTTCAAACTTTGGCATTCCTGAAGTTGTCAAGACAGACAATGGACCGCCATTCAATGGACAAGACTTCGTCAACTTTTCTGAGCATATTGGATTCAAACACCGCCGTGTGATGCCACTACATCCTCAAGCAAATGGAGAAGTTGAGAGATTCATGCAACCTCTCATGAAAGTGGTACGCTGTGCTCATGCCGAAGGACGATCCTGGAAACAAGCTATGTATGCTTTTCTCAGGAACTACCGTGCAACACCGCATGGAACACTGGGCAAGTCGCCTGGCGAACTTTTATTTGGACGTCCTATGAGAATCGCACTACCTGTCATGCCAGCGGAGGTAACGAATAAACGTCTCGCTGAGAAGGATGCACTAGCCAAGGGCAAAATGAAAATTGCTCATGATCAACGTGCAAAGGAACAATTCATAAAAGTTGGAGATACTGTTCTCGTTAAAAAGAAAAAAGAGGGAAAGTTAGATATGCCGTATGATACAAAACCATATAAAGTGATTAGTGTAAAAGGAACTATGGTAACAGCTAGTAATAGAGATCATAGTATAACACGTAATATGGCTTGTTTCAAAGTGATTCCAACTAGTGTAGAAAATGATGAAGTGCAAAGTCGTGCAAAAGAAAAAGAAAAAATGAGTTATAACTCAATAAACAATTCATCAGGGGATGTTATTGTATTTGGGGACTCACGTCCTAAACGTCATGTTAAACGCCCTACACGATTTGATGATTAATTGTGTTCCTATGTAATGAAAAGTATTTACTTATTGTGCTAAACTAAATTTAATATTGTTTGAATAATGCAGATATCTCATTCAATATTTTGTAACTTTGTATTACAGTTTTTTTCATGTTTGTTTAACATTGCATATGTATTTTTAACATTGAAATCCTTTGTGGAAAAGATTAAGTTGTTTAAATTCTTTGTGTGCTTAATTAATGTTAAATGTATGCAGTATCTCTTGATATGGTAATAACTTACTTTGTGTCAATAACTTTGCTTTGTGCTACAAGCATGGTAGACATCCTGTATTCATTCTTTTTAAAGAAAAGGAGGGATGTCATGTTCACAGAAAATGGTACCATCCGTTTTCTATGTGCGGCGGCTGGGACGCCGGAGAGAGGGAAGGTAAACAATAGAGCGTACAGGACGCCCGCCAAGCTTGGTAGCTACTAGTCATGTAATCATATTAAGTATTAAAGTCAGTAACCAAATCATGACTTTACATCAACCCTACAACCAAGACTTCCTCAGTAACACACAAACACCACAGAAGCAAACCAGGTTGACCAGACCACACACTAGAAATTGAAGAGACGACGACGTTTCGGTCCGTCCTGGACCATTCTCAAGTCGATTGTGATGAGGACAGGTAGGGACAGGCATTAAATAGGCAAGAGAGAGAGCTGAGGAGGAAAGTCAGGTGTAGGGGATAGAAGTAATGAGAACTGCAGCAGGCCTATTGGCCCATACGAGGCAGCTCCTATTATAACCGCCGAAGGAGATGGTAATAGGAAAAAGAAGAGGATAGCAAGGGAGCGTAGAAGACAATGAACAGAAAAAGGGAGAAGAGGGAAAGAAAGGGAAAGAGAAAGAAAGAAATGGAAGGGGGAAAGCTTATGTTAAGTCACGTTTTCCGAAACGTCGTCGTCTCTTCAATTTCTAGTGTGTGGTCTGGTCAACATACTTCAGCCACGTTATTGTGACTCATCGCCTGCACAAGCAAACCAGGTGATCCCCAGAACACGAAGAGAGGTGACCACCGGATACCAAGACCCCTCCCACACAAGGCGAGAGGACCACCCACCAATACCCAGAAGTCCGGACTTGGCACGTTTAACTTGGGCCCCAGTGGCCAACTCAAACCTCTCAATCAAGGCCTGGACCACCCCAACAGAACCCTCCGAGGCCACAAACAGGACGGTATCATCCGCATAACCGCAGATGGGTAACCGATGACCAGACGGCAGCCGGGGAGGGCAGATCAATGCACAGGCCTTGACCGCCCGAAAAAAAGGCTCCTGAAAGAGCACATAGAGGAGCATAGAAAGTGGACAACCCTGCCGCACCGAACGGCGCACAGGGAAAGGAGCACTCAAGAACCCATTAATGCACACCTGGCTGCAACACCGAGCGTGCAACATACGCACCCAACGAACAAACAAAAGCGGAAACCCAAGTCGCTCTAACACACGAAAAACAAAGGCTAAAGACACACGGTCAAAAGTCTTCGACCAATCCAGGCAGAGCATCGCCGCCGACGAGCGAGAGCCCGACACATACATAAGCACATCGTGAAACAACGCATTGCACTGCAGTAACGAACGACCCGGAACACCACAAAACTGTTCCACAGACGCAACGACACGGCGACACCGACCAGCCAAAACCTTTGACAGGACCTTAAAGTCCACATTCAACAACATAATGGGCCTCCAGTTCGAGAAGAACCGCAAATCGCCCGGCTTCGGGAGTAACCGCTCAATCCCAACGCACTAAGTCTCAGGCAGAACGCACCCCCGAAGGCAAGCCCGGACCACCTCCAAAAGAACGCCCCCCAACACATCCCAAAAGGCAACATGAAACTCAACAGGAAGACCATCCGAGCCCGGCACCTTCCCAGAACAAAACGACCTGACCACATCGAAAAGATCCCCCAAGGAAACATCTGCCACCAAACCGACACAATCCTCAGCAGACAAACCTGGAACACACCCACCCAAAAAATCATCCGCAAGCGTGGCGTCCCCATCCACCTCCTCATAGAGCGCAGCCAACTCCTGCTGAACATAATGTAACACACCACCGGTGTCCGAAACAATGGACCCATCCGGCCGTTGCAGAGCTGTAAAAAGAACAGAGTCCCGTGCAGCCTTCACCTTCCTTAAAAGAAACGGAGAAAGACGTTCCCCGTCAACACGCTCACCCACACGAGCACGCACACGAACACCCTCTGCCCACTCCTCCCGCAGACCACAAATACGCGCCTTGCACTCCACAATCTCTCCAAAACAGTCAATCCCAGCATTGTACTGCATGTACAACCGCGAAAGCCTTGCCTGGAACAACTGCAGTAACCCAAACCTCCCAGCAGCCTCACGTTTGGCAACCACCCTAAAAAAACAACCGACACTGCACCTTACACCACTCCCACCAATCAAAAACAGAAGGAAACTCAGAACGCCGGGCCAGAACCCCGACCCACCACACCTAAAACTGGTCACAAACCCGCGGACAACGCAGCAACCCACAATTCAGCTTCCACCACCCCGCACCTGACTGGGCACACCAACCCGGACCACCACTAAACTATGGTCTGAGAACGCAATCGGGACAGTGTGGAAAGCAAACACAGAACACCCCCCGCCAGTAACATACACCCGATCAATCCTCGAACGCGCCCCACGCGCAACAAAAGTAAAGGATAAATCGCCCCCACAGATCACAGCAGCATCCCGGAAACCTCAAAATGCACCACCTCCTGCAGCGCACCCGAGACATTATGCGGGTGAGCGCCACTACAGTCCCGCGCACTCGTCACACAATTAAAATCCCCACCAAAAATCAAACACCACGTGTCATGACGCAGGAAAGGGAGAAGCCCCACCCGAAAAAACTCCTCCCGCTCCAGACGGCGCGCCGCCTCCGAGGGGGCGTACACCGTCAGGAACGGAATGACAACCCCCAAAAACTCAACCCTCACAAACAAAACCCGCCCATCCTCATCCATCTCCGTGTGAAGCACGGAGAAGGAAGCCCTCCTAGAAAACAACATCAACGTCCCCCCGAAAGACGTCCTCGGCGGGTTGAGCACAACATGATAATGAACACTCAAACACAGCAGCACAGACACATCACAAACATTATGCTCCTGGATCAGAGCCACATCCACGTGCTGCTCCTGCAGAACATCCAACAGGCCCAACTGGACCCCAAGATCATTCAAACCTCTAACATTCAGAGTCGCACATACAACGGAGGGCGCCATCGGGAGAACCTCAGGACACCCCCAACCCGACGCGCCCCTAAGGGGATACAACCGCACCCACAGCGGGAGCCACACCCTCACCACCAGGCTCAACCACCCGCCGCAACCTGGAAGACGATCGGCCAGGAACCGCCTTAACAAGCAAGGGATGGACACCACCTGACGAGAGTTCCCCAGGTGCTGGCAACACCGTCCACATCCTCTCCACGTCCTCCGCCGCTGCGAGCCCGAAGCCATGCTCATCACCATACCCCGCTTCCGAAGGGGGAGGAGGAACCACGTGAGAAGCGGAGGTAGGAGCACCAGCCAAAGCCAGACCATCCGAAGCCTCGATCCTCTTCCCAGGGGGCCCACGGCTGTGCGACCGATCCCGCGGAGCGCGCTTCCGACGAGGAACAGAAGATCCCAGCGCAACCACAGGAAGCACAGCACAACCAACCGTAGACGGCGGCACCACTTCATCAGCCGCAGGAACACCGCATGGCTGGCCATCAGAAGACACCGTAGCAACACCACCCCTGGCCTCGGGCAACGCACCGGCCACAGCACATGGGCTTCCCTCCGACCCCACACCACACGCGTCGGACGCCAAGACATCACACAGGATGCCATGCACCTCCGCTGCCACCATCAAAGGTGCACGGGAAGTAGGAGCCGCGAGAAACGCAGAGTCAACTGGCAAAACGGAGGGACCAGCAGCAGACGTAGAGACAGGGACAACAGGGGGAGACACCTCTCCAAGTGCGTCCATAGAGCCCGGCTCCACAGAGGGCGCCCCAGCCTCCGGCAAAAGCGGAAAATCATCCTCATGGAACACCGAAGGGTCTGCCGAGTGAGGGGCACAGCAAGCAGCAGCGAAATGTCCCACCTCACCACACCGGAAGCAGGAGCGAGTCTGACCCTGGTAAAACACATGCACGTAAAATCCACACACAGCCACCCGGGAAGGAATAGCCCTAGAGAGCCGCATGCGCAAAGTACGCACACCCATACGGAGCCCCTTCAGGCGCCCATTATGCAGACAGGTATGACGGTGCCCCACCACTTCACCATACCGACGGAATGCGTCGCACAGCTCATCCTCAGGAAACAGCTCCGGCGCACCATGGACACTTACAAACGTCAGGGGTCCCCACGGATCTGAGACCTCCACCGTCACAGCAGAATCCGGAAGTACATGCGTCCGCGCACCCCAGCGGCGCACAAACAGTTGATACACACTCGCCGAGGAGAACGTCACCGCCACCTGGGTAGGAGAAAGCTTCTCCGAACCGTAGAGATCCGGGTACACCACTTTCAGAACGTCCATCAGGGCAACCTCCACCAAGGGCCAGTCAACAGGCGCCGAGAAATCAAACCGGGCGGTGTCGACCCGGCGAACACGGCCACCACTAGCCGATGCCATAACACCCTCCAGGCCCCGGCCAATGGCCGCACCCACACCGTCAACAAAACGACCACCACGCAGCAGCTACAGGTCAACACTGACAGCCCGGGCCGAACGTCAGCGCCCTCCGGTAGCAGAACGGCGAATCCATTATAATGCACATAGACGCTTCGGATCTAGGAGCAGGTGCGGTTCTTTCCAGGTAGGACCTGATGATTTATAGTACCCTGTATACTATTTTTCTCATAATTTGATAAGGCACAAACTAATTAGTCTGTGGTAGAGAAGGAAGCTCTTTGTTTGATTTTGGCGGTTAAGAAGTTGAAACATACCTGTCAGGTAATCAAGTAGTCATATACATAGATCATAATTCCATGACATTCATTAACTCCATGAAATGAAAGAACCAAAGAATTCTTAGGTGATCTTTGATTTTACAAGAGTTCAACATAGTAATTAGACATATCCCTGGAAGGGAAAATGTAATTCCTGACGCCTTATCAGGGGATTCCCCATTGCAGTGCCCTAATGTGAATTGTTCTATACATGAGGATGTCTTTACCTTTCGGTTATTTCATATGTCTCATTTAATTGATCGTTTTATACATTGATTTTGTGTTGTTGGAGTACTTAACGCTATACCCTTATGTAGTCAAAAAATGAAATTAACCTTCAGTTAATTTAATTTTTTTTAAGAACAGGGAGGGATGTTACAAATTTGATTCTAACATTTTTCATGATAAATATGTATATCCAACATTTCTTTCCTCAGTTATTTAAATAAAACATTGTATCCAGTTGTGTTCCAGTATATATATATGTTTGATTTAAGTGAAGCATGCTGTAGTGTGCCTGTATTCAATATTTTGTTAATGCTATTGCATGTTTATTTATTTATTTATTTATTATTTATTTATGCATATACAAGAATGTACATAAGGAATGTGAGGATACAAATATGGTAATTACAGTCTTGTAAAGCCACTAGCACGCGCAGCGTTTCGGGCAGGTCCTTAATCTAAGAAAATTTTAAGGAGGTAAATACTTGCAAAAATTATAGACAAAAAAATGATAACAGATTACATGAAATGAAAAAAAGATGAGAGAAAATTGTAGGTACAGTATATTAAAGCACATAGGTAGCTGAGATTGATTGCAATGACAGCTTGAATGGTAGTTGACAAAAAATTGGTAGGCACAATACAGCAGAAAGCAATATAAGATTGTTGCAATGACAGCTTGAATGGTAGTTTACAAAAAATTGGTAGTCACAATACAGCATATGGCTAGCACATAGAAGAAGACAGCAATGAACACAATGATAAGGTTGATTTAAAATTACATAAAAATTAGGAGATTGGGTAACACTAGGTACAGAGCAAATTTAAAGCTCAGTGTAGGAAACTAAGAAGATGAAGTTAGGTACTTTTTGGTTTTGCTTTTAAATAAGGCAAAAGTTTTACAGTTTTTCAATTCACTAGGGAGTGAGTTCCATAGACTAGGTCCCTTAATTTGCATAGAGTGTTTACACGGATTAAGTTTGACCCTGGGGATATCAAAGAGATATTTATTTCTGGTGTGGTGATAATGGGTCCTATTACATCTGTCCAGGGAGAGTTTCAGAGCATGGTTTGCATTTGAGAACAGGGTTTTGTAAATGTAGTTGACACAAGAGAATGTGTGGAGGGAGTTAATATTTAGCAAGTTTAGGGATTTAAACAATGGAGCTGAGTGTTGTCTGAAAGCAGAGTTAGTTATTATTCTGATAGCAGATTTTTGCTGTGTGATGATGGGCTTAAGGTGGTTTGCAGTGGTAGACCCCCATGCACAGATACCATAATTAAGATAGGGGTAGATTAGTGCATAATATAGTGAGAGGAGAGCAGAGTTAGGAACATAATATCTGATTTTGGAGAGTATACCAACTGTCTTAGAGACTTTCTTAGTTATGTGTTGAATGTGGGTGCTGAAGTTGAGTCTCTTGTCTAGGAATAGGCCAAGAAATTTGCCATCATTTTATTACTGATGTTGATGTTGTCTATCTGTAGCTGAATTGCATTTGATGATTTGCTTCCAAATAAGATGTAGTAAGTCTTTTCGATGTTTAATGTTAGTTTGTTCGTTGACATCCATAAGTGGACTTTTTTAATTCATTATTCACAACATTATTTAGTGTATGTGGGTTGAGGTTTGAATAGATAAGAGTAGTATCGTCAGCAAAACAGTATAGGTTTGAGAATATTAGAGACATTAGGCAGATCGTTTATATATATAAGAAATAGAAGAGGTCCTAAGATGCTGCCCTGTGGCACTCCAACGGTAATTGGTAGAGTGGAAGAAGTTGTATCATTGATGGTTACATATTGGTGTCTGTCACTAAGATAGGATCGGATGTAGTCAAGGGCAAGGCCTCGGATTCCATAATGCTGGAGTTTAAGTAAGAGGTAGTTGTGATTAACAGTATCAAAGGCTTTTCTTAGGTCAATGAAGAGTCCAATCGGAAACTCATTTTTGTCAAGGGCTGAGTAGATAGTGTCAAGGAGACTAATGATTGCATCGTTGGTGCTCTTTTGGGACCGGAAGCCAAACTGGCAGGGGCTGAGTATGTCGAATTTTACGAGGTAGGAATAGGAATGTTCATTCCTGCGGGGGGAGACCGTGGCGTCTCATGGGGGGATGACCATATTTGGGATGTTCCAGTAATGCGTGCAGTGTATCAAGCTAGCGTCACTGATTCACCCCTTGTAATTATTCCTGTTTATTGATTGTACTTAATTTCTTATTTACACCTTAGCAGTGGTATAGGCATATAAGTTTAGTTATAATTATGTTCTTAAGTATTACTCTCTGATAGCAGAGTATCTAGAGGTTTCATGTGGGTTTTAGTTGGTAACTTGTAGACACCATGTTGTTCATGCTCCAGCAACGCCAGTCGCGTAGGTGGAGCTGGCTGGCAGGGACATGTTGTGAGATAAGTCTGTGGTACTTGTTTATTGTTTAGTAACATAGCTAATTTCCTGGTTAGACCATTATGTGCACACCCATCTATCCATTTAAGTTTCTAAATAGTGATCAGTGCTTATATAATGATATTGTGTTATTGTATTCTGGTGCATTATTATTTCTGGCTGCCTGTATTTCCATTTATATGTTTGTATGTTCTCTGTTACCCTTACTTTAAGTATATTGCTTTGTTGAGTAAGTAGTTGACTTATTTATCCTAAACACTTTCAGTAGGCAAGGCCGTATTAGTATATATATTTTTTTTACAACGCAGAGGAACCATACCCAGAGGTCAAGGGTCATAAGAAAATGAGGGCCTATGTTGATAATTGATTCCCATAATTTAATGAACAAAATAGTGGTGCGAGTGTATAACTGAAGTATACACTCCCCATTGCCATTGCTTGAGGATTGTATTGACTAGATTGGTCAATGTCAATCAATATCTAAACTCGATTTGTCCAAAGGTTATCATCAAGTGCCTTTGACAAGTCGAGCCGTTGAATTTTCAGCTTTTGTAACACCTGATGGTTGTTTTCAGTTTAACGTTATGCCATTTGGTCTTAAGAATGCCCCAGCAACTTTCCAGAGATTAATGAATTTGTTGCTGCAGGATATTCCCAATTTCCGTCCTTATTTACATGACACTGGTTTGTTTAGTGATTCTTGGCAAGACCATTTACAGGGTTTAAATTTGTTGTTTGCTAAGTTGCAAGATTCCAATCTTACTGTTAACCCTAAGAAGTGTAACTTGGCTAGAGGTACAATTGTTTATCTAGGGCACGATTTTTGGTCAAGGTCTCAATGTATCATGCCTTTATCTGATAAAAATTAATGTCATTGTTAATTATCCTAAAAAAGTAATTATCAAAAAAAAGTTCAACGATTTTTAGGGATGTGTGTCTATTACCATAGGTACTGTAAGAACTTTTCTGTGGTAGCTTCACCTCTGACTGATTTGTTGCAGCAGAGAACTAAATTTAAGTGGACTCCCCAGTGTCAAGAAGCCTTTGATGGTTTAAAAGGTATCTAATCTTCATCCCCAGTCCACGCTAGTCCTGATTTACTAAGTCTTTTATCATGTATATAGATGCTTCTGATTTGGATGCAGGTGCTGTCCTACTCCAGATTGGATGTGATAATGTTGAGCATCCTGTATACTATTTTTCGAGAAAGTTCTCTAGTACAGAGAGAAATTACTCTGTTGTTGAAAAGGAGGCTTATGCTCTGTGTTGGCATGCAACAAGTTTGAAGTATATTTACATGGAAATAATGTTGATGTATATACTGACCATAATCCTTTAATATTTATTGACAACGAAAATCCATAATCAAAAAATTTTGAGGTGGTCTTTGTATCTGCAGGAATTCAATCTCCATATTCATCATATTCCTGGAAAGTTAAATGTTCTGGCTGATGCCTTGTCTAAACGTTTCCCTGAAAAAAACCTATGTTGAAGACCCACCCTAAAATTTCCTGGTTTACCATCATGAGATAATGATAATACTTACTAGTAAGTGCTGAGTTACATGTAATTGATTTAAAACTTGATGATGTTATATTCATATTATATATATTATATATATATTCTGTATACTGTAGTAGTTGACGCGGTATTTGTGCTTGCACCGTATATTTGTGCAGCTCATGTAGATTATTGTGAATATATATGTATTATTCATGATGTGTGTTTTTGCGGTCCATGTCTGTAAGAATGTGTACACTGTGTCTCACATTGTACTCATTTATTGCGATGGAGGGATGTTATGACCAAGTATACACTAGTACGATCATACTGAGAGTGGTGTATGATGTGCTCAAACTATACAGTGATATCTTGGCTGATAGCCTCGTATCACGAATATTGTAAGTAGTATCTAATCTAGTATATTATTATAACTTTATGTATTGTCACTGTATGGATACACAACTAAGTACATTCTATTTCAGTATCAAAGATGTATGCCATGTAATTGTAGATATATATTTAGAAGTATAGTTATAGAAGTAGCCTAATGTGATGAAGTCTGAAAAACATCCTTGTATGCTTATTGTATGTAATGCTACATAAGTGCTGTATAGGTAACATAATGTGGACCATGATAGAGAATATATACATTTTGGTCTCGGATGTATTACTCACATGTATACTGCGTAGTTTTCATTTTAGTGTTGTACCTTGCATTGTCCTCTTGTCATGACATTTAAAGAAATTAGGTATAGAAATTAGGTAACCTAGGTATAAACAGTTGGCCAACGTCATTGAATCCTCTCTAACCCCACTTCCTCTTCCCCCTCCCCCCCCCCCCCCCCCCGTGATGTACCGACTAGCGCCAGCGTTACCTTGTCTTATCAATATGAAATCTTTGTGTATATATTTTTATATCCTGATAAATTCTCTAATGTATTGAATTCTTATTATGTAAGGTTGTGCCTTATATTCTTTACTTTGCCGTATATATTAATTAGAAGTTCATGAGTGAGTTATGTCTGTAAATGAGCTAGAGAGAGTTGAAGGTTGAGGGTCAGTTGACTCAGGGAGTTTGGATAGTGTCGCCCCACGGACAGGCTGACTCAAGGCGCCATTACTCCTTGACTTTCCCAGACGAGCTCATGTGTAGCGTTCTGGTCAGAGATTTATGACCTTATTTGCGGGCACAAATCTAGTGCCTGTTAGATTTAGTATCGTGCAACAGTATGTATAAACATGGATCATTTCTACTGTTGTTCAACATGTATACAAGGTGGTAGTGATTTTAGATGTCTTTCTGAGGTAAATTCTGAGGAACTTAAGTAATGCCATGGTGCTCTGTGTGATATTGTTTCTTCATTCCTCATGTGTTACTGGTAGTGACACCACCACCCTGTTTTGGTATTTGCAGCATATAGGCGCTAGTGTTCCACTGCGCCAGGCAAAGTTCCTGATGTCAGCTCATGTTGATTGATGCAGTTTCCAGACCTGTATTTGATGTATCATTGCCAGCTGATGAGAAGCTGGATATAAAGTAATAGTGTGTGGTATCAGTAGAATGTATTATTTTTTAATGTTATGTGGATTGAGATATTAATGCCAGTAAACTTTAATGATTGTTGCTAGTCTTTCACTCCCCTAGAACCTTGATAAATATAATTGGCTAGGCTATGTGTTCCAGTGATGCTGAAGGTTACTCTCTCTTAACAATTAAGTGGAGGTTCTTGTCCGTGTCTTTTAACATTGAAATGGGGGACCGTGACTCATAACAGCATAGCTCATAACATATTATTATGGGGGCACTGACTGTGATCCATAACACACCACACTTGTCTCACCGTCACTACCACCACCACACCTGTATCACCGTCACTACCACCACCACACCTGTCTCACCGTCACTACCACCACCACACCTGTCTCACCGTCACTACCACCACCACACCTGTCTCACCGTCACTACCGCCACCACACCTGTCTCACTGTCACTACCACCACCACACCTGTCTCACCGTCACTACCACCACCACACCTGTCTCACCGTCACTACCACCACCACACCTGTCTCACCGTCACTACCACCACCACACCTGTCTCACCGTCACTACCACCACCACACCTGTCTCACCGTCACTACCACCACCACACCTGTATCACCGTCACTACCACCACCACACCTGTCTCACCGTCACTACCACCACCACACCTGTCTCACCGTCACTACCACCACCACACCTGTCTCACCGTCACTTCCACTACCGCCACACATGTCTCACCGTCACAACCACCACCTACCACCACACTTGTCTCCCTGTCAATACCACTAACACCACTCTTGTTTCACCGTCACTACAACCACCTACGACCACTATTGTCTCCCCGTCACTACCATCACCACCACCACACTTGTCTTAGTCACTATCACCACCTACCACCACACTTGTCTCCCTGTCAATACCACTAACACCACTCTTATTTCACCGTCGCTACAACCACCTACGACCACTATTGTCTCCCCGTCACTACCATCACCACCACCACACTTGTTTCACCGTCATTACCACCACTTATTACACCTGTCTCATGTCACTACCACTACCACACTTTTTTCACCGTGAATACCACCATCCACGACCACAATTGTTTCACTGTCACTACCTCCAGCGAGTAACGGTGAGGGGGGAGACATCAGAGTGGCGAGATGTCACCAGCGGAGTCCCACAGGGCTCAGTACTTGGACCCATCCTGTTTCTAATATATGTAAACGATCTTCCGGAGGGTATAGACTCGTTCCTCTCAATGTTTGCTGATGATGCAAAAATTATGAGAATAATCAAGACGGATGAAGATAGACAGAGACTACAGGATGACCTGGACAAACTGGAGGAATGGTCTAGAAAATGGCTGCTAAAGTTCAACTCAGGACAGTGTAAGGTAATGAAATTAGGCGACGGGAGCTAGAGGCTGAACACAAGGTATCATCTGAGACGTGAAATCCTGCAAGAGTCAAATAGAGGGAAATATCTGGGGGTTGATATCACACCGAACCTGTCCCCAGAGGCTCACATCAAAAGAGTATCATCAGCGGCATATGCTAGACTGGCCAACATAAGAATTGCCTTTAGAAACTTGTGTAAGGAATCGTTCAGGACCCTGTATACCACTTATGTAAGACCAATCCTGGAGTATGCAGCTCCAGCCTGAAGTCCATACCCAGTTAAACGCAATACAAAGTTAGAGAAGATTCAGCGGTATGCCACCAGGCTCGCCCCGGAACTGAGAGGATTGAGCTACGAGGAAAGTCTAAAGGAGCTGAACCTCACACCCCTGGAAAACAGTAGAGTAAGGGGGGACATGATAACCACCTACAAAATTCTCAGGGGAATTGACAGGGTGGACAATGACAAACTCTTCAGCACGGGTGGGACACGAACAAGGGGACACAAGTGGAAACTTAGTACCCAGATGAGCCACAGAGACTTTAGAAAGAATTTTTTCAGTGTCAGAGTAGTTAATAAATGGAATGCACTAGGAAGTGATGTGGTGAAGGCTGACTCCGTACACAGTTTCAAATATAGATATGATAGAGCCCAGTAGGCTCAGGAACCTGTACACCTGTTGATTGACAGTTAAGAGGCTGGACCAAAGAGCTAAAGCTCAACCCCCGCAAGCACAATTAGGTGAGTACAACTAGGTGAGTACCAACACGACCACCCTTGTCACACCGTCAATACCACCAACACCCTCACACTTGTCTCACTGTCACCACCACCACCACACTTGTCTCACCGTCACCACCACCACCACCCCAGTCTCACTATCACATGAATATTATAATTTATTCTTATTCCCGTGTCGTGATATTCTAGTATTACATCTGTCGACTTTAAACTGAAAGTCTAGATGGTTCTTCCTGAGGAAGAACTTGCTTTAATAACAGGCTAAGTGTAGTAAGCAGCTCATTCCTCACTCTAGAGACTATAGAACAATTGACTAGGCGCGTGCAAACACCGAGACCTCAAAAGCTTGAAATCCCCTTCATTTAGCCGTCTATTAGAAAGAATAATCACTTAAATAAATTATGGACTGTATGGTAAATTAACTAAAGTCAGAGCCTCAAACACCTACATTGGGGGGGGGGGGTATTGCTAGAACTTCGTATACGTCTAGGAACTAGTGTGGTTCGTGCACCAGTTCATTGTTGAATAAAGAATATTGTGACCAAATTATTATAGAATCAATAGGTAAATACAAATAGAAAATATTAATGATTGTTAGAATTAGAGAGCAATCATCTAAGTAAACACATCCATCTCCAGTTCACATGACAAGCATTCAATATGATAATATCATGGATATGTAGAATAAATTGGGGCAATTAAATGTGTACAAAAAGTCTTAGCTTTAAGACGATTTCTATGATATCGTTCGGGCCTCGTCCTCGTGATCTCAGGATCTCCACATAGAAGCCCTTAGAGGTGAATAACACGAATGTAGTTAACGGCTCGTTGACTCCTTAGATACGAGCTGTAATTTAAAGGATATTACGTAGCATTGAACTAGGCTACTTAAATCTCAATATTTATGAAAATAGAAATAAAGATTAGTGCGGTACTAACATTGGATTTTTAGTCGTCTTGCGATGTAACGACAGACTGCCCACAAAATATACAATCTCTAATGATGCATCAAGAAAGAAATATATACTTATCGATGAGTGCAGTGTATGCTGAAGTCTGCCGGTATCGCTTCTCAATCTCAAACTTCTACAATGTTGTACACGTGGTTGAGTTAGGCTTGAATATCGACGCGCTATTATTTGACCGAGCACTGTAGATCACGTGGAAGAAGAATTATTCGTTCTAAGCTGAGTATCAGTGTAATTCTTGCTGATAATCCCAACGTCACGTGTCTCAGACTCTGACGCCACGACTTTCCTGTCTAAGTACGGGCGTTCGCTGCTCACTCCGCAACACGAGCCCGCCACACACACACAATGGCGTCTCCTCCTTCCCCAACCCGCGTCCCGCATTCACCACAGAAATTATTTATCTCGAATATTGCGCTATTTCGCACAGTTGTGGTTGAAATACTTTAATAAAGACTGGGTTGTGATTCTAGGGATTTAAATATTATTGCTTTCTCGTATTATGGTGGTAAACGAGAAATGGAGAAGATTTTAGTTTTCTCCATGGCATTCACGCGTGACAGAAAAACTATTACTTGATAACAATTGTAACTAAAAACTCTCGATTTAGAATTATTTGGGAGTTATGTTATCCACAAATAATTATCACACGGAATATTGATGATTTTAGAGAACCACATTCAATTCTCTAACACACTGGCAATTAATGTGTTTAACTAGATATAATCTGACGCTATACTGGTGCTTAGTTTAGTAAGAATTCCAGCATCCATATGTAGATATAATGGTTAGTTTATGTGAACATTACTGTTAGTAAGTTTTAGTGACTACTGTAGTTAGTATATAATAATACTGATTTATTATAATACAATAGTATTGTATTAGTGTTGGAAATTTCCAACATAACTACGGGGGGGAGATTTCTCGGGTCGCAGTGCAGTGTTGAGTACTGACATACCTATCCCGAAGTTAGCATTAATGTTAATATGTTAGTATGTTAGTACACACATAATGGATGTCCCATAATTGTCAAGGACGTACAAGAAATTTGAGTCTTGTAAAGAAATTCATGTTGAATGGAACATGTTATTGGGAATCATCTAAAGTTAACGACTAATAAAACCTACAATAAACTCTGGGACTGGTGTCGCTATGACATGTAATGTTTATGTTACTAATTCTTAAAGTCTTGTAAACTCTCAGATACTCTAGACGAAATAATGTTATTGTTAATAGCCTATACAACAAATTAAGAATTAAACATTGAAATATTAAATGATTAAGTTATCTGCAATCAGGAACCCTCTAAAGCTTACAATAAATTCAACAACTAGGGTCGCAGTGATATGTAATGGTATATTACGTAGTTGCTGAATTATAGGCAAACTCAGAAAAAGCTCCTAAGAACTGATAACATTATTGTATAAGTTGTATTCTACATTATTATACAGTAAAGTATTATTGGGTCATTCAAGATCAAGGAGACTGATTCTACAATAAGGTCACTGTCTAGGGTCGCTGTGACTTGTAACTATTGAGTTACTAGACAATAAAATCACGCAGCATCATGATCACCCCAAAATCAAATGAGGAAATTTGATTTAATATGTACTGCCGTGCAGTAGTCATTCTGACTGATGGTATAACTAATTTGCTAACTAGCTAAAATAGTGTAATATTAGATAACTAAAAAGATTTATTCATTAAAATCAAGGAAGATTCTGAGTCGACAGTGAGATTAGTAGCCTAGTCATTTTGAATTATGAGCAAATTGAATTGCAGCTCATAGTCTTGACACTGTAAACTCATTAATACATCCTCAACGTTTAGATGAAAATTGAGTTTATTAAATCAGTCTCTATAAGTATAGTCAACTGTAATTAATTGTGAGTACAGACTAGGCTAGTACTCAGTTGACACTAACTAAAGTCCCTAAACCTACCTAAATAAATGGTTTAAGTTTCTAACCTACCTAAGTAGAGACTAAGCTAATTGTGAGCAAAAATGTACTCAAATTAACATTGGGAGCTGTATTGAGCTCGTGAACAGGTTGAGCTATATTGAGCTCATTAACAGTTAACAGAGGGAGCTATATTGAGCTCGTTATCAGTTAACAGAGCGAGCTATATTGAACTCGTTAACATGAGGAGCTATATTGAGCTCGTTAACAGGGTGAGCTATATTGAGCTCGTTAACATGGGGAGCTATATTGAGCTCATTAAGCATGTTAACAGGGTGAGTTATATTGAACTCGTTAACAGGGTGAGCTATATTGAGCTTGTTAACATGGGGAGCTATATTGAGCTCATTAAGCATGTTAACAGAGTTAACAGGGTGAGCTATATTGAGGTCGTTAACACGGGGAGCTGTATTGAGCTCATTAAGCATGTTAACAGGGTGAGTTATATTGAACTCGAATTAACGAGCTGGAGCATTATAGCGTTCAATTATCAAGGCGAGCAATATTGAGCTCGTATTCGCATGGGGAACAATAAGCACTCAATTATTACGTTAATTCAAAGGTGAGCTATATTGAGCTCATTAAGCATGTTAATTAACAATGCTGATGTTTAATGATAATGCATTAAACAAAGGGAAACCTAAGGTTGCTGGAAATTTAATTACTGCTACGATTAATCCTATTCAAGATAATTTTTAACATTTTCCCAACCTAAACGTTTCACGGGTTATTAGTTCTCTGTAGACTCACTTACGTATTGGTAAGTTTGCAAGTTTGTTCGTGCTGCGCTCAACAATAATCAAGCAGAAACGAAAGAAAAACAACTCAAACAAAAATTGATATAAGTATTTTCACTAACTCTTAGTGCAGAAAACAATGTATTAATAAGGTTTTCTTGGCAAACCTTAAGCGCAAGTAATTTGGACCTTGGTCCCAGTGAATTTATAATTTTAGAAGTTGCTTGATGACTTCATAATATTGCTAAATTCAGGAAATGCTAGAAGCATTGATTGCTAGATTCTCTAGCCTAATATTATTAATTACCTAGGGAGTGCTGGATTCTCTAGCCTAATATTATCAATTACCTAGGGAGACTGAGTGTGGTCAATTATTACTTATCGAGAATAATTCTAGGTCTGTAGTGGATTCAATGGCTTGGTCACTGTGACTTGTACTTGTTTAGGTACGGACCACTGGTTTTCCACTGAGAGCTATGAAACATCTCGGCGAATACTAATTGTACTACAGCCAATCGGAGTTTATTACTCAGCTGTGTTTCTCATTTTAGCTGGCTGCTGGAGAATTGATTTACTGCTGACTAATTTATTATTGTTGGCAGGCTTAGGCTTGTTCACATTCAGAACTTTACCAGTAAGTAAGTAGCCACCTGCAGATTGGAGCATATTCATGCCCAATCGTTTAACATGTCCAGTTATGAGTTGCCCGCCAATTGTCTTAATTATATTTTTTAGCTGGAATTTGGCATTTAAGGCTTCAGCGGGTAGGCGGTTCCATGGGTTTATAGCCCTCTTGGTGGAAAGAAACATCTATTTTCAGTCCTACTTGAGAGAACATACTCTCCAACACTATATCTGTGATTGCCCTGTTATCAGTGACTTCATACCAAATGGTATGAGGTATTTAGAGCTCTGTAATTACTTTTTTTTTTTTTTTGAGATATATACAAGAGTTGTTACATTCTTGTACAGCCACTAGTACGCGTAGCGTTTCGGGCAGGTCCCTGGAATACGATCCCCTGCCGCGAAGAATTGTTTTTTCATCCAAGTACACATTTTACTGTTGCGTTAAACAGAGGCTACAGTTAAGGAATTGCGCCCAGTAAATCCTCCCCGGCCAGGATACGAAACCATGACATAGCGCTCGCGGAACGCCAGGCGAGTGTCTTACCACTACACCACGGAGACTGCTAATTCACTCAGGAATATTGGAAGATATTCTTGTGCTGCACCCAGATTTTGCCAGTGGGGACTAATAGATCAGCATTAAGTATTTTGTTCTCTCCTAATTCCATGTATGACTGGCCATCCTGTGAGGTGAGGATGTTGAATGAGCTTGTAGCTGGTTTTTGATCTACACTGTGTGGTCCTTTATACAGAATAGGGAAGTAGCACATTGCTGTGTATACCTAAACATGTTTAAAAATACATTGTTTGAGAGGAGTCTTGTAGAAACTGGTATGAGTAATTATAATATAATGTTTCCATGATTCAGTGCTTACCTCTTGTGAAAATCGCGGAGAGTTGTTTAGTCAGAGTTGATTTGTTTTTTGTATTGAGGCTGGTATTTTCTAAATTGATTCCATGTACAGTATGTCTAACCATCCTGTGAGATGGGAGTATTAGATAAACTTATAGCTAATTTTTTATCTACACTGTGTAATATTCCATATAGAATAGGGAAGCAGCACATTGCTGTGTGTACCTAATCTTCTTAATAAAAAAAATCAGTAATAAAGATTTTAAATTATAGTTTGTACTAATACAAATACTGTATTATCCTTATTAAATCATGTTGACTATGGATCATTAAGATCTCATGTTGATATGTAATAGTCATATTTCTTTTGAACTGCTAATCCATGTTAATCATTAATTAAATTGTGCATTATGTCTCAATTTTTCATTTCCTTGAATATACTGTACAGTACAAAAAGATAGGATAAAAATAAACCAGTAATATTTCTTTCATTATATTTTTCATTTAAATAACTGCATCAATATTTTTACAGCTGACAGGATATGTTTTACCATACAGGTGCATTATTTGTTAAAAAAAAATTTGGTTTATTGTTACACACAATGTTGCTACATAGCCGTCCCAGCTTGGTGCCTTCTTTTAATACTTACTGATTAAAATATAAATAATAAATACATTTTATTCAGGAAAAGTACATACAGTTGATTTACAAACATAATGTTGGATTTATAGACAGAGCTAGTACATACAATACCTAAAGCCCCTAATACTCATAGCATTTCGGGCAAGGTGTGGGGGAAAAAATACAGACTAAAACTTAATAGTAATCGGGATTAGGTATAAATTGTGTTGAAAGAAGGAATAAAAAATACAAAAAGGGGGGTTAACATAGCATAAATCAGCAATTGCACATGTTGGTAAACAGCGTTGTTTAAAAAATAGAAAGACATGGGTTGACATTTAGGAGGTAAGTTAGGTTACATGGAGTTAATTAGGCAGTACTTGGTTTAACTCTTAAACTGGTTGAGAGAGGTACAGCCTTTGACATGATTCGGGAGGTCATTCCACATTCTGGGTCCCTTGATTTGTAGAGCACTTCTAGTTTGGTTACACAAAGCCAAATTGTGTAACTGGAAGTGGTCTTGGACACAAATTTGTTCCATGCTAAATGTAGAGGAATCAGCGGAGTAGTCCTCAAATAAAATAAGTTGCCTCAGCTTATAAGGTAAATAAAAAAAGCATTTCTCAAATAAGTAGCTGCCTCATCTCACTGCCGTACTGCTACATAGCCTTCCCGGCATGGTGCCTTCTTTTGATAATTACTTGTTCCACACCCAAATTGTATAACAGGAAAAGGTCTTGGACCCCTACTTCCCTCTCTCTTTTTTAATAATCTATATAGTCATAATTATAGCTTTAAGTATTCAATGAATAAAGTTTTTGACATTTTTACCCTTCTCCTTACCTAACAACATTTGAGCAGCATATTTTTATTTTATGTCTCACCCAGATTTAATTTCAAAATAAAACCAAACTAAATAAATTAGAAATGGGTATGTATAGCTAAGGTACACCCTTACTACTAGGTGAACAGGGGCATTTGGTGATAGTAAATGATCCCATCAGGCAGGGCTTATCACGTTCTCTCATTTCATGTTCACCAGTGTTTATTTACTTAATAACTACGGGTATAATATCTTGCTATTATAAAACTAATTCTACTGTCATAAAAGACATATTTACTTTAAGTTTCAAGCAGAGAATGCATATATAACTAACACGAAGGACTCCTCTTCACTAGATTCAATTTTTATAATCTTTTGTTTATGTTCCAAAATCTTAAAATCGATCCCAGTGTTATGTAGTAGAGAAAAATTGAGTTATATCCAGTTTAGGTAAAGCTACGAGTGGTCGAAACCACACTTAGATCCCGGAATGAACTTACGAAGGTTTTTCCACTTAGTGTAGCTACTTGAATACCGACGTAGCTGCCACGAAAGCGCTAAGAAGGAAAACATTCGTAGCTAAGAGGACAAACCTTCGTAAGTACCTTCCTGAATCCGGCCCCTGGACCATTCTCAAGTCGATTAAGTGCCTAGTTTGCTTGTTTATTATTTATTATAATACGCAAACCTGTTAACATATCTTGCATTGTCAGGAAAGTATTATTCTGATACGAATATAGTTCATTTAGCACTTCGCTAGACAATTTTCTTTGGAGGAAAATTTTTCTTATCTACTCAGCAGCGGGTTGATCCACTTCAATGCTGAAGGATTTTAACAGTGACTCGAGTTTTAAAATAAATGTTTGCCAGAAGTCAACTGATTGATCTGGTTGAGATAAGTCCAATAGTTGATGTACAATGTTTATGATACCTTTCTCAGTCTCAGCACTTTCTCTAAAGAGCTGGATAGCTTGATTGATGCTAACACATTCGGCATTACCTCTGGAGGTGCCAGACAGCTGAGTGGACAGCGCTTCGGATTCGTAGTCCTGAGGTTCCGGTTTCGATCCCCAGTGGAGGCGGATACAAATAGGCAAAAAGTTTCTTTCACTCTGATGCACGTGTTACCAAGTAGTAAATAGGTACCTGGGAGTTAAACAGCTGCTACGGGCTGCTTCCTGTGGATGTGTATGAAAAAGGAGTCCTGGTCTGGGACCGGGCCGCAGGGAGGTTAAGCCCCGAAATCACGTTAGGATTATGTGATTAAGACTATCACTAACTTGGTTTAAGGCTTCTTGCCTAGTCTCAGTTTAAATTTCAGCTTCAGCTTTTAATACAACTTCAGCTTTCAGTTCAGCTTCAGCTTTCAGTTCAGCTTCAGCTTTAATTTCAGATTCAGCTGCATCTTCATCCCCTGTTTCAGCTTGACTTGTTTCTCCAGATTCTTGTGGGAAGCTTGTCAATTCAGTAGCCTCATGGATTGAATTCTCAGAATCCATGGAATATATGGATATAATATCTGAAAACTGTTAAGATTCTGTTAATGAGTCATTGGGTGAAATTGTATTAAAGGAGACTAAAAATTAATGTTTAACTTCAATTATTGATCCTGTGTAAGGGTCAGACTTGATTAGAGGAATATCGCCATCTTGAGGTAGCTCATTTATTTCATCTGATGAGCTTGGTGCTTGCAGTAGTATGGGTATACTGTAAGGATGTTCTAATCCAACAGGAACATTTTCTGTAGCAAGCATCTTATTATAGTAATTTAATCTAGCCTGAATTTTGTCTTCATAGTTAACTACGTCAGATATGACTAGATCTATTTCGTCTAGGTCAGTATTACTGACATGGAGTGCACCTATGTACAACACAATAAATTCTTGTACCTGTTTGAATTTCTGGTTAGCTACTGTTACTGAGAATTCCAACGATATGAGATCAACTGGGGCTACTTCTACCCAACCGTCACATTTGTTGGTCAGCTTTGTTTAGTGACTTTGAAGGCATTCCAAAATTCTTCAAATTTTTCTGGTGTAGCCATGTTAGCCTTATAGGGCTTATATTGCTAATTATAGACAGCAATGATACTTGCTCATATTTGTGGAGCAGGTACAGTTATTAATAGCCTAATATTTGATTTCTTGGTTAAGCTGATTATAATTTACCTCGTATAGAGGTTAGCTTGCCTACCTAATGGTAAATAGCTATGATTTGAGTGATTCTTTAATGCCACTATGGTTGTACGTCCAGTTAGCTCTTCTCTATCACCATCAGTTGGTATAGTGACACCTAGTAACACTCAAAGATGTACAGTAACTATGTTATAAAATATAAGTACACAATTGGGTGAAATAATAAATTCACCTTACTTAAGGTTTGCACAACATTAAATAGTAATGAACAGTATTGTCTAACCCAGTACTAGTTAGAAATCCACTGAACTGCGCAAAGTGTCTGCAGGTCCTCGACAGGGATGGGGGGTGCTCAACGCACCTCAGGGTATTTTTAATTTTAGCGTATGATTCAACACACCCCCAGCTACATGGGGTTCACCAGTTTCCTCAAGACTCTTGTAAACAGGCGCCATTAAAAAAAAATCGTCGGCAACATTCTCGTGTGTGAGAGCATCAGTACTGAGTGAGCAACCAACGCTGGCACACGCAGCATGAGCTCACAGCACTGCTGTTAAGCTTGTGACCACAGCATCGCCTAATTATGTCAAATATATATATATAACTGGTATTATTTAGCCATGATAGTATTGCAGAAGAGCCTGAGTGTGATAATGTGTTACGGCCCTATTGGGTCGCAACTGGGTTCTTCTCTGATGTTATTAGAGTTTGGGTATCTGGCCCCAAGTTAGTAGTGGTTTTCAAGGGGTGTATTCCGTAACGCAAGTAAGTTAAAGGGGAAGGGATACAAATGCACTAATTTAAATATATAATCACCACCACCATAAATATATCTCTCACAGTCACACGGGGTTGCTATAAATACACAATGTACAGAATCGTCTTCCTCTAAAGACACAGGATGCTCCACGGTGCTCAAGATGAGTAGCCCTGGTTCTCTTCGTCGTGGCCCACGATGAATCCTCTGATTCTCTCGGCGAATCTACCCCGGCCACAGGCCAGCCAAATCACAGTCCCACTGGGTGCAGCGTCGTGGAGGCCTTCAACCACAAATCCAGCCTGTAGCTGGCAGGTTCCAATCAGCTCCGCTGTGTAGGCCACTCCACGACCGATACTAGGGTGGCGAGCCCTAGGCAGGAGCCTCGTGTGATTCCACAGATCACTCTCCTTACCATAGTGGCTAGTCTCTTCCACCAGCCAGCCCCCAGATACGACAATTCCTGGTACTGCCACGTCACAGGCAGACTAACACACTCAACAGTGTTCGTCCAGGGGTGACTCAGAGCTTCTGCAGCAAACACGTGGAGAGACTATGGCTGCCTTGGGTAGACTGATCCATCGTCCAATACAGCAGTCCCAGGTCGACCCTGTAATCAGACACGTCATTAGCGTTGGGGACACTCTAGGGCACCTCACTTACAGGCTTAGACACAAACGTCCACCTATCCACTCCATAGATGGCGTTGCTGTCTAAGCGCTACCTCACCAGAGGTCAGCAGCGGCTACGTTACGAGCTGATTAGGACGGGAAACCAGCCCCTGTGGCCGGTACATCCTGTCCTCACTAGATGGCATTGTCCATTTGGAGGGGGTTTCGGGAGCCGACCCACAGATGGCGTTGTCGTCACTGCTCCGTGCTCGGACGCTGGACTCGGGTCCGTAACATAATGACTGTGTACAATGTTCATATATCAGAGAATCAATGCTGTTCACGATGTTCACAGCACTAGCAACAGCATTATTTCGTCCATCTAGGAATCTTCAAGCAACTTCATATGTTACTCTACAAAGTAAACTTGTGGTCATTTATTCATTTACAGGATTTAGTGACCAGGATTGTGATAATAGCAGGATAGTGGTGATAATTAGCGCTGTGCGTAGTATTGTGGGAGGAGGAAGTTTGGTGAAGGAGGGAGGAAAGGGAATCCAGATAGCGCCACTGTGTGTAGCAGCCACTCTTGTTTTGCTCACCATACTAGCTTAGTGGTTTGCTATGGTGAACACACATGTACATGGGTATTTACAATGTGTGTATATACCCTTGTACATATATGTGTAGTATTGTGGGAGGAGGAATTTTGGTGAGAGAAGATCGAGGTAGCATCACTGTGTGTGGCAGCCACTCTTGTTTTGCACACCATACATGCCTAATGGTTCGCTATGATGAACACATGTACATGGGTATATACAATGTGTGTATATACCCTTGTACATATGTGCGTAGTATTGTAGGAGGAGGAATTTTGGTGGGAGAGAGAGAAGATCGAGGTAGCGTCACTGTGTGTGGCAACGACTCTTGTTATTCACATCATACTAGCTTAATGGTTTGCTATGATGAACACATATATACATGGGTAAATACAATGTGTGTATATAGTGTAATAACAGCAACAGGAGTTTGGTGGGAGGAGCCTTTTTGGTGAGGGAGGTGGCGACATACCCGTAGCATCGCCTGCTGGCTGCTGTGTGATCTCTCATGCAGTGTATGGTGGCCACTATGCTGTTTGGACACAATACCAGCTTACTTTCAGAGTTATGGTGAATAAAACATGTAGATACGTATACATAACGTGTGTAAATCTATATAAATAAAAATGGAAATGTTCGTTTGTTCAAAATCGCTAATCACCGAAAGTTCTTCACCAATTGCTTTGTCATTTTCACACAACGTTCCATTTGCATCCAAGCGGGGTTTTATATACATATTATATAGATGTCACGTTTGTAACGAGAAAAATCATGCTTTTTTGAAAAACTGTTTTTCATTTGTTTTTCATGTGAGGGAAATCTTCGAAACACCCTTTTACCAATTGCTTTGAAATTTTGACACAACGTTGCATACGAATAGGAGCGTGTTTTTATATACTTAATATATAGATGCCACACCCGTGTCAGGTAAAAACATTTTTTTTTTAAACGGCGCCATCTGTTGGACTTAGAGCAACACAAGCTGTGATCTCCAAGAGTTCTTCACCGATTGCTTTGAAATTTTGACACACCATTCCATTCGAATACGCATATGCTTTTATATACCTAGTATATAGATGCCACACCTGAGACAGGTAAAAACATGTTTTTTTAAAAAACAGCACCATCTGTTGCACGTAAAAGCAACACACTTTATACTAAATATGTTATGATTCCATTTCAATGTTTCTAATTGCACTGATAAATAGAATTTTCATAACTTTCAATATATTTTTATTTTTATTTAATAATTTTGAGTGATATTGGCTTGGAATTGAGCTGTGTTGTTTACCATGCCGTTCATTTCGTGGGTTTTGTTTATTTTTATATTTTTTTCATTTTTTTTTTCATTTAAATTTCTTAACTGTTATTCCTATTTTTCAGTGATGGAAGCATCAGATCATTTAATGTTCCCAATTTTCTGATGGGAACATCAGATCATTTGGGAATGCATCGGACGAGGGAGTGGGATATGGTTGGGAGGACAAGGGGACAGGGGAGAGGGGGATAGTGGGGAGGAAGAGGGGACAGGTAAGGGGGAAATAGAAGCTAGGACGAGGGGGTGTGGGAGTGGGAGATGGTGGGGAGGATGAGAGGATGGAGTGGGGAATGGTGGGGAGGACAAGGGGATGGGGGAATGGTTGGGAGGACGAGGGGATGGGGGAATGGTGGGGAGGACGAGGGGATGGGGAATGGTTGGGAGGATGAGGGGATGCAGGAGGGGGGGGGGTGACTGGAGAACAGGGGTGGGGAGGACTGGAGAACAGGGGTAGGTAGTTGTGGCTCAGCAGCGCAAATGTGTTGCTGAGCCACAGCAACGCGTGGCCGGGTATAGCTAGTAGTATAATAAAAACAATAACAGTATGGTGGGAGGAGGAACGTTGGCAAGTAAGGTGTAAGGAGTAAGCTAGGTGTTGGAGGAGTGAGGGAAGGGTGGCTGGGTGTGGCAGCTCACAATTGCAGAGTTCGGAGTGTGTTGATGGTGAAGGTATATAGTGTTTCATAGTGTATAGTATGTAAATATGTTGAAAATATACATAAATGAACATGAAACATTGGATATATGAGCAATATATGTGGACACATTTGAGACATATAACACAGTCTTGGGACAGTGCGGATGTTCTACTGCCATAATATTGTGTATGTGTTCATTATACATAAGATTGGTTTCTTTTCAATAAAAAACAAAACAAATGTATTTGGAAATGAACGCAAAAATTAAACAAAAATATTTGTGGAAACTCGTGCATGTTGAAGCTGGCAGGCGACTGGCTCCGGGAGTCTATGTCACGGACGACCACCAAATCGTGAATTCACGCGCCATTTTCCGAACCCCATTGCGGCCAAAGTAATTCCCCGCCAAACACACACCGAAACTACGACGTTGGTACAACGTTCGAACAAGTTTTAACACCTCCTAACCAGTTATAACAACCAATATAGCAAGTTGTAACAACGTTCTAATACGTCATAAGCATGTTAAGCTAAGATGTAACATCTTTATTACAAGTTGTAACAAGCGGAAAATAGAGACAGTTACAGTTTGTGTTTCCAGGGATTTAAGTACAGTTTCGACTTTTTGTTAACATATCCATACTCAAGGAAGGGTTTTTGACACTTTCAAAAGAGAAAATAATTTTTTTTCAGAGAATTTATTTCCTGCGCACACGGAAGGGGGATACCGTATTTGGAAGCTGAGCAGCCCAGTGCATAAGTTGCTAAATAGTTTAGGCTAGAGTTGTACATACCATAGTACAATTCCAGTTTAAAAATTTCCTACCCCTGTGGGTTGGCATAAAATACGATAAATGATGTGCAATATTGGTATACGTATAGTGTTATGTTTTTTTATATTTTTTTTTAGTTTTTGATATACAGAATATACACTTGTAGGAAATACATGTATATGAAATTTAACTATATACAGTTACTGTTGTTTCTCTGGCCACAATCTTCTGTGAAGATCAATATCATTGATTAATTTACTAGTCACATATGCCCTAGACTCCCGTGACTGATTTTCACGAAATAGTCTGAAAATATGAATACGGGTGGTATTACCACCAAGAAAATAATGGGTATATGGTGTGACCAATTTAATGTAGTTATTAACACAAGGTTATTAATTGTGAATAGTTGCTCTAGGCGACCTAGTTATCGTCAGCTCTGTGTGAGGTATAGGTCTGAATATTGTGGATAATTAACTATAACCCACTAAAGCCAGATGTCGACATTGGCTTTATTCTGGTAAATTAATAATAGGAAATAATGGGGTTAGGCTATTATATATGTGTCGAAGTTTGCAGACAGTCGTAACTAATAATGAATATATAGCCTAGTACCTGATAATACTACTTAATTAATAGTATACTATAAGCAGGGTTAGTAAATAATTAAATATAATAGATTATATAGGACCAGCAATTTAACTTGGTATACTGGAACGTAAATATTGGTGAATTTATACTGGTTTACGTAGATCAGTAATTTATATTAATGTGTTGGTCTATGAACCATTAATTTTTAATGAACTGATTTATCCGGTTCTAAGTCGACCAAAAAGGATGTGCGGAAATCTGGCTCCAGAATAATGATAATAAATCTAATATATAATTCGAAGGACCATTCTTATGAAAATAAAATAAATTAGAGAACCAGTGCCCATGGATCTCTTATATAAAGTGTAACTGAAATCTATTAATGTACAATAATGAACTGTGGTGTACTGTAAACTACAGAGCCAAATCCCTCCACACACTTTGGGGGGGGGGGATTAATTTTAAAGAGAAATTAATGCCCTTTAAATAATAAAAATAATGAGATGTTAATACATATAAATTCATAAATCACATGTATGAATAATAAACAGGCATATGATATTAATAAATCAATGAATACTACTAAAGGCTATCTACAAAGAAATTATAGACAGCTTAGCTGTTGGTAGGAATAATAGCATGCGCCTCATAAACTCGTAAAACTCGTCGCCGTAAACTTGTTTCAACAGGCTACTCTGGGAACATGTGATTGTTGTGGAAGTTATCGTCTCTCTTTCGCTTGTACTCCAGCTGAAAGACAATTCACATGTAAAATCCATTTGAGAATATATAGTTCCTCACGTATTCATAAAAATTAATGTGGGGAGATAGAGGAAATGAAACTTACGGGTTTGTTTTAAAGGGTACGCGTCATGACAACAAACCATCCTATCTAGCTTATTAAATGTGGCCACAAAAAATACTGTAGGACAAACTGGTTTGCTGGGTACAGTGTCTGTGAGATAATGAAGCGGTTGCGGCTTGATGGCGTTTGTAGATGCACGGATAGCTCGATATTTAAACGATGATAGGACCAGCTTGAGACACTCTCCCTGATCGTGGTGTCGCTTGCCAAGTCTCCCTCCTTTCAGGTGGCTCGCGCATGCGCAGTCATGCTCAAACGCGCTAAATATTTCCTATGATATGTTTAACTTCCCGAGTTAATGGAGCTAAGGTTTATCAGAAATTAAAGAGATTTAATTTGTCTTACTTGACAACATTTAAATTCTTGTTTCTTAATAATTAAATGAACGTTGTTCAATAGAAGAGAGTGCTGGATAGAAATTTAGTCATATGTGAATGCGCTGGAGTAACGGTTCGTAACTGTATGAATTATTATTAGCAAATAAACTATATTGCTTAATTGCATATAAATATATTAGCAGATTTAATTCACTGAATATATTCGGGACAATAAAATTATTAAATTTTGATTCTCATTAAAGAATGTGAAAATAAGGAGAACTTAATACAATTCTTGTGAATGTAAATAATTTCCCTTTAGTCGTGTGGGCTGATGCAACACCCGACTATAAGTTCTGGGAAAATGAGGCGTTAATTAAATGATGTTAATTTGACTACTCTACTGGTTAGTAGTGTTAGTAAAATATAATAACTAGTACAAGAATTGTTTCTTAAGGTACTAGGTGCTAGTAAATAAGTGTTGGAAATTTCCAACACCATTATCCAGATCCATCAACCACCAACCATAACAATCACTGCCACCAACAATAACCATATCCCACCGATCACAAACTACTACCACTAACACCAACCAAAACCCACCATCAACAACCACCACCACTAGGGATTCTCCATTAAGTGAAAATAATGAAAAAACAATTCTGAACCCACCTCTATTATGCTCCTGTTTTATTTCCACTAAATGTAGAAATATATTTTTTATATACTTCTACATTTTAATTACCATCACTTACGAAAACGACATTTATACAACATTTAAGGTTACCAAAAGGTCTCAAATTTGGATTAACCAACGTTGTGCAGTAAGTTGTGGCACCCTATTCACGCTCCATGCAATAACATTTCTATTACGTTGTTAAATTGTTAATTTTCTGGTTGTATACTGGGTAAAGCTGTAGTGGATGAAGCTTTATCCTCGTTGATTGATTCGATGAAAGGATTTAACCTGGCTTGAGATTTATTCTCAAATAATTCATCCTCCCAGATCATCCTTAATATCATCCATTATATTTCAAGTACTGGCTGCTTTCTCTGAGGCAAGTTTACTGAATAAGTGATCAAACCTGGCTTGTGTTTCATCTTCATACTGGGCTAGATCAGACATGAATTGTTTCATGCCTTACCGTTTTATTTTGTTGTCGTGGAGCTGGGTTTGGTAAGATTTGCTTTAAGTATATTTGGTTAGAAAAATTGATCCAGTTGGAACTGGATCTGTGATAGTGGGATTTTCAACTAACGATAATTAACTAGAAGCTCATGTAACAACTTTTCATATTGACTGAGTTCTCTTGTCAGTTGACGTTTACATGCTGCTAAAGCACTTTTTGCTTTCTGAGGAATAGTCATAGTGACTGTTTAGTTTGATTTTGCAGAGCCTATAGTATTATTACTAATGTAACTAGGGTACTTGCTTATAATCCTGAGAAAGTAATAATGATGGTAGCCTACAGTCAGATTTCTATCACTAGGGTAAAATCCTACATCCTTGGAGGTTAGTTCCTTTACAGGACCTTCTTTTCCACAGCTCATAAAACGGAGGAAAGGGTCCTGAAAGATATTGTTAATATGAACGTTATTCCTACAGACAAAAATCAGAAGATACAATTCACGATTTACTATAAAACCAAAAAAACGGCCAACTTACTCATGAGAAACTCTCCAGACACAAAGCAGAACGCTTTAAAAGAGACCAATGTCGTTTATGCCTTCAAATGCCCACTTGGGGACTGAAAGCCTCAAAGAACTCAGTATATAGGCAAGACAACAACATCTCTTTCCAGGCGATTAACGATGCATAAGCAACAGGGCTCCATTAAGGAACATATAATATTTTCCCACAACCAGACCATCACCAGAGAAGTCTTAACAAAAATAACAGAAATCATCGACAGATACAGCGATAGCAGGCAGCTTGATATCTGCGAGGCACTACACATCAAGAAGTCAACACCAGCAATCAACAGCCAATTAATGCACAACTATATTCTACCCACTTCAAGACTCCGCACCAATATAGAAGCATCAAGAAATATGGACCAATAGGCCCTTTGCAAATACTTCCATTCTTCCCTTTAATTTACCCAATATTATACCCATTGTTTCGTGTTCTGTCTTGTGTTGAAAGTATGTTTTCACCTCATCCAAAACTGTTGTAACATATCACCTCACCCAAATGCAGGCATATAAAATGAAAGCCGTTTAAATTATAGCATAGTAGAACTCTGTTTAGTGTTTGCAGGTTATAGTTGTGTGTGTGTAAACTAAAGTCTTTGAAAATGTAATAAGTTATTACGAAACGCGTTCAAGTGTCGTGTCAGACTAGAAATAAAAATGAATTTTGGAAAACTGATTTTTCAATTACCATCGACAGTGAAAAGAAACATAAGAAATATTGAGAAAATTCATGTTAGAAATATTAATCTTACTTTTTCGGTCATATTTAATAATATATATATATATATATATATATATATATATATATATATATATATATATATATATATATATATATATATATATATATATATATATATATATATATATATATATATATATATATATATGTATATATATATATATATATATATATATATATATATATATATATATATATATATATATATATATATATGTATATATATATATATATATATATATACATATATATATATATATATATATATATATATATATATGTATATATATATATATATATATACATATATATATATATATATATATATATATATATATATATATATATATGTATATATATATATATATATATATATATATATATATATATATATATATATATATATATATATGTATATATATATATATATATATACATATATATATATATATATATATATATATATATATATATATATATATATATATATATATATATATATATATATATATTAGTATATTTTGGTAGCAGTCTTTCCTGTAGACATATATTATTAAATATGACCGAAAAAGTAAGATTAATAATTCTAACACGAATTTTCTCAATCTTTCGTACATTTCTTTTCACTGTTGGAGGTAAATCAAAAATCAATTCTCCAAAATTCATTATTATTTCTAGTCTGACGCGACACGAGCGCGTTTCGTAAAACTTATTACATTTTCAAAGACTTTAGTTCACAAATACACAACTGAATAGAGCTTACGCATCTCCGATTTTATATCTACATTTGAGTGAGGTGGAAGGGGTGATGTGGCATTAACACAAGACAGAACAAGATGTGGCATTAATAGGGTATTAATTTCATCAACACAAGACAGAACACGAAACAATGGATATTGAATATACATCGAAATTATTATTAAGAAGGAAAGTGAAAAGCCATGCAACCTCTGAAGAGACAACTAACACAACACCTATACCCCCTATTAGACTATTTTACAGGAACTTCTTTTCCACAGCTCATAAAACGGAGGAAAGGGTCCTGAAAGATATTGTTAATAGAAACGTTATCCCTACAGACAAAAATCAGAGGATACAACTGACGATTTACTATAAAACCAGAAAAACGGCCAGCCTACTCATGAGAAACTCTCCAGACACAAAACAGAACGCTTTAAAAGAGACTAACGTCGTCTATGCCTTCAAATGCCCTCTTGGGGACTGTAAGCTCCAAAAAACCCAGTATATAGGCAAGACAACAACATTTCTTTCTAGGCGTTTAACGACGCATAAGCAACAGGGCTCCATTAAGGAACATATAATCTCTTCCCACAACCAAACCATCGCCAGAGAAATCCTAGTAAACAACACAGAAATCATCGATAGATACAGCGATAGCAGGCGGCTTGACGTTTGCGAGGCACTACACATCAAGAAGTCAACACCAGCAATCAACAGCCAATTATTGCACAACTATATTCTACCCACCTCAAGACTCCGCCCCAATATAGAAGCATCAAGAAATATGGACCAATAGGCTTTCTACAAACACTTCTATTCAATATCCATTGTTTCGTGTTCTGTCTTGTGTTGATACTTTTAATACCCTATTAATATCCCCTCATGTTCTGTCTTGTGTTAATGCCACGTCACTATATGCCTCATCCCTCCTGACTGCTACCAAAATATACTAATATTAAAGCGCACGACCCAGCAGCAAGGAATCAAGCCTTCACGATAAAATATCGCCAGGATCTGATTCGTGATCAGATATACAAGGCAGAGAATGAAATCAAAGACAACAAAACTTCATGCTACAAACGAGTGGAGAAATAGCAACATCGACGATAGTATCCGTACCCGCATTGAACAACACCTCGACATCCTCACAGACCAACATCACCTCAGCACTGAAACAAGGATTATCAAGAAACTAACAACATTATATGGAGGACCTATGGCAATTCCACGACCAAGAGATGGCTTCCTGAACCTTGCAGGAATTAACCTCACTGAGGACCAAGTCACTCTCCTAAATCTGGGCATAAACTGTCATGTTATGTCCAGACCGAGTGAGATGGCCCGGAAAGTAGAGTTGGAAATTCTGTTGGACGACATATTCGACCTCGAGACTCAAAAGAAGTTCACTACCAAAGATACCTTACAAGCAGAACTTATTGCAGAAGGAGGAAAGAATCGAGGCAACTACAGAAGCACCATACTGTCCCCCGAGCTTAAAGCGGCAGCTAAAAGCCTTCGTGAGAACAAGGAGATAGTTGTCAGGAGAGGTGACAAGTCGCCAATATATGTCATTCTTAAAAAAGACGAATATCTGGCAAAAATGAACATCATACTCTCTGACCAAACTAAGTTCCAAAGGGTAACGAAGGACACTACAGCCGAATTAAAAGCAAAGGTCAACAAACTGATCGAAACTGTGAACGCCAAGAAATCCGGACTCCACCTGCCAAAGATCATTGGGGAATATAAACCTGGATATGCGTATGGAAATGTCAAGACGCACAAGCCTGGAAACCCACTTCGGCCAATCATTAGCCAGATACCCACACCCACGTACAGACTGGCGAAGCGACTCAACGGCCTGCTGACTCCTTATGTTCCTTGCGCCTTCAGCCAGAAGTCTCCAAAGGAATTTGTTGACTTACTGCGGGGCACACGGGCCACAGGGATAAGAGCCTCGTTGGACGTAGAATCGCTGTTTACCAACGTACCTGTGGACGAGACAATCGGAATGATAGCCGACAGAGTGTATCGTGATCCAGCCTGTACTCCTCTTGACATACCAGAAAATATTCTGAGGAAACTACTCCAAGCTTGTACTAAAGAGGCACCCTTCTTGAGCCCGGATGGGCACATGTATATGCAAGTAGATGGGGTCGCCATGGGTTCTCCCCTAGGTGTCCTGTTTGCAAACTTCTACATGGGTACCATCGAGCAAAAAGTCTTAGTCGACATGAACTTGAAACCGGCCATATACTGCAGGTATGGTGACGACATTTTTACACAGGTACCTGATGTCAGACATCTGCAGGAGCTGAAGGAGGCATTTGAGCAGAGTTCCGTGCTGCATTTCACTTACGAGATGGAAAAGGATGGGAAGCTGCCCTTTCTAGATGTAACAGTCATGGAAAAGGGCAGAGGTTTCCACACTGCAGTCTACACTAAGGAAACAAACATAGGAATGTGCCTAAATGCAGACAGCGACTGCCCAGGCAGGTACAAGAGGAGTGTTGTTAACGCATATGTCGACCGTGCTCTCAGCCACAGCTCAGAATGGAAGCAAGTCGACGAAGAACTCTGTAGGGTAAGGCAGGTCCTAGTCAATAACGGCTTCTCCAATGGTTTCGTCGAAGACATCATAAGAAGGAAAGTGAAAAGCCATGCAACCTCTGAAGAGACAACTAACACAACACCTATACCCCCTATTAGAGTATTTTACAGGAACTTCTTTTCCACAGCTCATAAAACGGAGGAAAGGGTACTGAAAGATATTGTTAATAGAAACGTTATCCCTACAGACAAAAATCAGAGGATACAACTGACGATTTACTATAAAACCAGAAAAACGGCCAGCCTACTCATGAGAAACTCTCCAGACACAAAACAGAACGCTTTAAAAGAGACTAACGTCGTCTATGCCTTCAAATGCCCTCTTGGGGACTGTAAGCTCCAAAAAAAACAGTATATAGGCAAGACAACAACATCTCTTTCTAGGCGTTTAACGATGCATAAGCAACAGGGCTCCATTAAGGAACATATAATCTCTTCCCACAACCAAACCATCACCAGAGAAATCCTAGTAAACAACACAGAAAACATCGATAGATACAGCGATAGCAGGCGGCTTGACGTTTGCGAGGCACTACACATCAAGAAGTCAACACCAGCAATCAACAGCCAATTATTGCACAACTAAATTCTACCCACCTCAAGACTCCGCTCCAATATAGAAGCATCAAGAAATATGGACCAATAGGCTTTCTACAAACACTTCTATTCAATATCCATTGTTTCGTGTTCTGTCTTGTGTTGATGAAATTAATACCCTATTAATACTCTTGTTCTGTCTTGTGTTGATGAAATTAATACCCTATTAATACCACATCTTGTTCTGTCTTGTGTTAATGCCACATCACCCCTTCCACCTCACTCAAATGTAGATATAATATCGGAGATGCGTAAGTTCTATTCAGTTGTGTATTTGTGAACTAAAGTCTTTGAAAATGTAATAAGTTTTACGAAACGCGCTCGTGTCGCGTCAGACTAGAAATAAAAATGAATTTTGGAGAATTGATTTTGATTTACCTCCAACAGTGAAACGAAATGTACGAAAGATTGAGAAAATTCGTGTTAGAATTATTAATCTTACTTTTTCGGTCATATTTAATAATATATATATATATATATATATATATATATATATATATATATATATATATATATATATATATATATATATATATATATATATATATATATATATATATATATATATATATATATATATATATATATATATATATATATATATATATATATATATATATATATATATATATATATATATATTATTAAATATGACCGAAAAAGTAAGATTAATAATTCTAACACGAATTTTCTCAATCTTTCGTACATTACGCTTCACTGTTGGAGGTAAATCAAAAATCACTTCTCCAAAATTCATTTTTATTTTTAGTCTGACGCGACACGGGCGCGTTTCGTAAAACTTATTACATTTTCAAAGACTTCACAAATACACAACTGATTAGAACTTGCGTTTCCCTGATTTTATATCTACATTTGAGTGAGGTGGGAAGGGTGATGTGGCATTACATTTGAGTGAGGTGGGAAGGGTGATGTGGCATTAACACAAGACAGAACACTAGGGGATATTAATAGGGTTTTAAAAGTATCAACACAAGACAGAACAGAAACAATGTGTATTGAATAGAAGTGTTTGTAGAAAGCCTATTGGTCCATATTTCTTGATGCTTCTATATTGGAGCGGAGTCTTGAGGTGGGTAGAATATAGTTGTGCAATAATTGGCTGTTGATTGCTGGTGTTGACTTCTTGATGTGTAGTGCCTCGCAAACGTCAAGCCGTCTGCTATCGCTGTATCTATCGATGATTTCTGTGTTGTTTACTAGGATTTCTCTGGCGATGGTTTGGTTATGGGAAGAGATTATATGTTCCTTAATGGAGCCCTGTTGTTTATGCATCGTTAAACGCCTAGAAAGAGATGTTGTTGTCTTGCCTATATACTGGGTTTTTTGGAGCTTACAGTCCCCAAGTGGGCATTTGAAGGCATAGACGACGTTAGTCTCTTTTAAAGCGTTTCTGTTTTGTGTCTGGAGAGTTTCTCATGAGTAGGCTGGCCGTTTTTCTGGTTTTATAGTAAATCGTCAGTTGTATCCTCTGATTTTTGTCTGTAGGGATAACGTTTCTATTAACAATATCTTTCAGGACCCTTTCCTCTGTTTTATGAGCTGTGGAAAAGAAGTTCCTGTAAAATAGTCTAATAGGGGGTATAGGTGTTGTGTTAGTTGTCTCTTCGGAGGTTGCACGGCTTTTCACTTTCCTTCTTATGACGTCTTCGATGAAACCATTGGAGAAGCCGTTATTGACTAGGACCTGCCTTACCCTACAGAGTTCTTCGTCGACTTGCTTCCATTCTGAGCTGTGGCTGAGAGCACGGTCGACGTATGCGATAACAACACTCCTCTTGTACCTGTCAGGGCAGTCGCTGTTGGCATTTAGGCACATTCCTATGTTTGTTTCCTTTGTGTAGACTGCAGTGTGGAAACCTCCGCCCTTTTCCATGACTGTTACATCTAGAAAAGGCAGCTTCCCATCCTTTTCCGTCTCGTAAGTGAAACGCAGCACGGAACTCTGCTCAAATGCCTCCTTCAGCTCCTGCAGATGTCTGACATCAGGTACCTGTGTAAAAATGTCGTCAACATACCTGCAGTATATGGCCGGTTTCAAGTTCATGTCGACTAAGACTTTTGCACCTATACCCCCTATTAGACTATTTTACAGGAACTTCTTTTCCACAGCTCATAAAACAGAGGAAAGGGTCCTGAAAGATATTGTTAATAGAAACGTTATCCCTACAGACAAAAATCAGAGGATACAACTGACGATTTACTATAAAACCAGAAAAACGGCCAGCCTACTCATGAGAAACTACCCAGACACAAAACAGAACGCTTTAAAGAGACTTACGTCGTCTATGCCTTCAAATGCCCACTTGGGGACTGTAAGCTCCAAAAAACCCAGTATATAGGCAAGACAACAACATCTCTTTCTAGGCGTTTAACGATGCATAAACAACAGGGCTCCATTAAGGAACATATAATCTCTTCCCATAACCAAACCATCGCCAGAGAAATCCTAGTAAACAACACAGAAATCATCGATAGATACAGCGATAGCAGACGGCTTGACGTTTGCGAGGCACTACACATCAAGAAGTCAACACCAGCAATCAACAGCCAATTATTGCACAACTATATTCTACCCACCTCAAGACTCCGCTCCAATATAGAAGCATCAAGAAATATGGACCAATAGGCTTTCTACAAACACTTCTATTCAATACCCATTGTTTCTGTTCTGTCTTGTGTTGATACTTTTAAAACCCTATTAATATCCCCTAGTGTTCTGTCTTGTGTTAATGCCACATCACCCTTCCCACCTCACTCAAATGTAATGCCACATCACCCTTCCCACCTCACTCAAATGTAGATATAAAATCAGGGAAACGCAAGTTCTAATCAGTTGTGTATTTGTGAAGTCTTTGAAAATGTAATAAGTTTTATGAAACGCGCCCGTGTCGCGTCAGACTAAAAATAAAAATGAATTTTGGAGAAGTGATTTTTGATTTACCTCCAACAGTGAAGCGTAATGTACGAAAGATTGAGAAAATTCGTGTTAGAATTATTAATCTTACTTTTTCGGTCATATTAATAATATATGTCTACAGGAAAGACTGCTACCAAAATATACTAATATATATATATATATATATATATATATATATATATATATATATATATATATATATATATATATATATATATATATATACATATAATCTTGATTTCTTGGCGTTCAGATCAATTGATCGAAACTGTGAACGCCAAGAAATCTGGACTCCACCTGCCAAAGATTATTGGGGAATATGAACCTGGATATGCGTATGGAAATGTCAAGACACACAAGCCTGGAAACCCACTTCAGCCAATCATCAGCCAGACACCCACACCCACGTACAGACTGGCGAAATGACTCAACGGCTTGCTGACTCCTTATGTCCCTTGCTCCTACAGCCTGAAGTCTCCAAAGGAATTTGTTGACTTGCTGCGGGGCACACGGGCCACAGGGATAAGAGCCTCATTGGACGTAGAATCTCTATTTACCAACGTATCTGTGGATGAAACAATCGGGATGATAGCCGACAGAGTGTACCGTGATCCGGCCTGTACTCCTCTTGACATACCAGAAAACAGTCTAAGGAAACTACTCCAAGCTTGTACTAAAGAGGCACCCTTCTTGAGCCCGGATGGACACATGTATAAGCAAGTAGATGGGTTCGCCATGGGTTCTCCCCCAGGTGTCCTGTTTGCAAACTTCTACATGGGTACCATCGAGCGAAAAGTCTTAATCGACATGAACTTGAAACCGGCCATATACTGCAGGTGTGTTGACGACATTTTTATACAGGTACCTGATGTCAGACATCTGCTGGAGCTGAAGGAAGCATTTGAGCAGAATTCTGTGTTGCGTTTCACTTACGAGATGGAGAAGGATGGGAAGCTGCCCTTTCTAGATGTAACAGTCATGGAAAGGAGCGGAGCTTTCCACACTGCAGTCAACACTAAGGAAACAAACATAGGAATGTGCCTGAATGCCAACAGTGACTGCCCGGACAGGTACAAGAGGAGTGTTGTTAACGCTTATGTCGACCGTGCCCTCAGCCACAGCTCAGAATGGAAGCAAGTCGACGAAGAACTCTGTAGGGTAAGCAGGTCCTAGTCAACAACGGCTTCTCCAATGGTTTCGTGGAAGACATCATAAGAAGGAAAGTGAAACGCCATGCAACCTCTGAGGAGACAACTAACACAACACCTATACCCCCTATTAGACTATTTTACAGGAACTTCTTTTCCACAGCCCATAAAACGGAGGAAAGGGTCCTGAAAGATATTGTCAGTAGAAACGTTATCCCTACAGACAAAAATCAGAAGATACAACTGACGATTTACTATAAAAGCAGAAAAACGGCCAGCCTACTCATGAGAAACTCTCCAGACACAAAGCAGAACGCTTTAAAAGAGACCAACGTCGTCTACGCCTTTCAAATGCCCTCTTGGGGACTGTAAGCCTAAAAAAAAAAACAGTATATAGGCAAGACAACAACATCTCTTTCCAGGCGTTTAACGATGCATAAGCAACAGGGCTCCATTAAGGAACATATAATCTCTTCCCAAACAAACCATCACCAGAGAAATCTTAGCAAACAACACAGAAATCATCGATAGATACAGCGATAGCAGACGGCTTGACGACTGCGAGGCACTACACATCAAGAAGTCAACACCAGCAATCAACAGCCAATTAATGCACAACTTTATTCTACCCACTTCAAGACTCCGCTCCAATATAGAAGCATCAAGAAATATATATATATATATATATATATATATATATATATATATTATTAAATATGACCGAAAAAGTAAGATTAATAATTCTAACACAAATTTTCTCAATCTTTCGTACATTACGCTTCACTGTTGGAGGTAAATCAAAAATCACTTCTCCAAAATTCATTTTTATTTCTAGTCTGACGCGACACGGCGCGTTTCGTAAAACTTATTACATTTTCAAAGACTTCACAAATACACAACTGATTAGAACTTACGTATCTCTGATTTTATATCTACATTTGAGTGAGGTGGGAGGGGTGATGTGGCATTAACACAAGACAGAACAAGAGGGGATATTAATAGGGTATTAAAAGTATCAACACAAGACAGAACAGAAACAATGGGTATTGAATAGAAGTGTTTGTAGAAAGCCTATTGGTCCATATTTCTTGATGCTTCTATATTGGAGCGGAGTCTTGAGGTGGGTAGAATATACTTGTGCAATAATTGGCTGTTGATTGCTGGTGTTGACTTCTTGATGTGTAGTGCCTCGCAAACGTCAAGCCGCCTGCTATCGCTGTATCTATCGATGATTTCTGTGTTGTTTGCTAGGATTTCTCTGGCGATGGTTTGGTTATGGAAGAGATTATATGTTCCTTAATGGAGCCCTGTTGCTTATGCATCGTTAAACGCCTAGAAAGAGATGTTGTCTTGCCTATATACTGTTTTTTTTGGAGCTTACAGTCCCCAAGTGGGCATTTGAAGGCATAGACGACGTTAGTCTCTTTTAAAGCGTTCTGTTTTGTGTCTGGAGAGTTTCTCATGAGTAGGCTGGCCGTTTTTCTGGTTTTATAGTAAATCGTCAGTTGTATCCTCTGATTTTTGTCTGTAGGGATAACGTTTCTATTAACAATATCTTTCAGGACCCTTTCCTCCGTTTTATGAGCTGTGGAAAAGAAGTTCCTGTAAAATAGTCTAATAGGGGGTATAGGTGTTGTGTTAGTTGTCTCTTCAGAGGTTGCATGGCTTTTCACTTTCCTTCTTATGATGTCTTCGACGAAACCATTGGAGAAGCCGTTATTGACTAGGACCTGCCTTACCCTGCAGAGTTCTTCGTCGACTTGCTTCCATTCTGAGCTGTGGCTGAGAGCACGGTCGACATATGCGTTAACAACACTCCTCTTGTACCTGTCTGGGCAGTCGCTGTTGGCATTTAGGCACATTCCTATGTTTGTGTCCTTAGTGTAGACTGCAGTGTGGGAAACCTCCGCCCTTTTCCATGACTGTTACATCTAGAAAGGGCAGCTTCTCCCATCCTTTTCCATCTCGTAAGTGAAATGCAGCACGGAACTCTGCTCAATGACTCCTTCAGCTCCTGCAGATGTCTGACATCAGGTACCTGTGTAAAAATGTCGTCACCATACCTGCAGTATATGGCCGGTTTCAAGTTCATGTCGACTAAGACTTTTTGCTCGATGGTACCCATGTAGAAGTTTGCAAACAGGACACCTAGGGAGAACCCATGGCGACCCCATCTACTTGCTTATACATGTGCCCATCCGGGCTCAAGAAGGGTGCCTCTTTAGTACAAGCTTGGAGTAGTTTCCTCAGAATATTTTCTGGTATGTCAAGAGGAGTACAGGCTGGATCACGATACACTCTGTCGGCTATCATTCCGATTGTCTCGTCCACAGGTACGTTGGTAAACAGCGATTCTACGTCCAACGAGGCTCTTATCCCTGTGGCCCGTGTGCCCCGCAGTAAGTCAACAAATTCCTTTGGAGACTTCAGGCTGAAGGCGCAAGGAACATAAGGAGTCAGCAGGCCGTTGAGTCGCTTCGCCCAGTCTGTACGTGGGTGTGGGTATCTGGCTAATGATTGGCCGAAGTGGGTTTCCAGGCTTGTGAGTCTTGACATTTCCATACGCATATCCAGGTTTATATTCCCCAATGATCTTTGGCAGGTGGAGTCCGGATTTCTTGGCGTTCACAGTTTCGATCAGTTTGTTGACCTTTGCTTTTAATTCGGCTGTAGTGTCCTTCGTTACCCTTTGGAACTTAGTTTGGTCAGAGAGTATGATGTTCATTTTTGCCAGATATTCGTCTTTTTTAAGAATGACATATATTGGCGACTTGTCACCTCTCCTGACAACTATCTCCTTGTTCTCACGAAGGCTTTTAGCTGCCGCTTTAAGCTCGGGAGACAGTATGGTGCTTCTGTAGTTGCCTCGATTCTTTCCTCCTTCTGCAATAAGTTCTGCTTGTAAGGTATCTTTGGTAGTGAACTTCTTTTGAGTCTCGAGGTCGAATATGTCGTCCAACAGAATTTCCAACTCTACTTTCCGGGCCATCTCACTCGGTCTGGACATAACATGACAGTTTATGCCCAGATTTAGGAGAGTGACTTGGTCCTCAGTGAGGTTAATTCCTGCAAGGTTCAGGAAGCCATCTCTTGGTCGTGGAATTGCCATAGGTCCTCCATATAATGTTGTTAGTTTCTTGATAATCCTTGTTTCAGTGCTGAGGTGATGTTGGTCTGTGAGGATGTCGAGGTGTTGTTCAATGCGGGTACGGATACTATCGTCGATGTTGCTATTTCTCCACTCGTTTGTAGCATGAAGTTTTGTTGTCTTTGATTTCATTCTCTGCCTTGTATATCTGATCACGAATCAGATCCTGGCGATATTTTATCGTGAAGGCTTGATTCCTTGCTGCTGGGTCGTGCGCTTTAATATTAGTATATTTTGGTAGCAGTCTTTCCTGTAGACATATATTATTACATATGACCGAAAAAGTAAGATTAATAATTCTAACCACGAATTTTCTCAATCTTTCGTACATTTCGTTTCACTGTTGGAGGTAAATCAAAAATCAATTCTCCAAAATTCATTTTTATTTCTAGTCTGACGCGACACGAGCGCGTTTCGTAAAACTTATTACATTTTCAAAGACTTTAGTTCACAAATACACAACTGAATAGAACTTACGCATCTCCGATATTATATCTACATTTGAGTGAGGTGGAAGGGGTGATGTGGCATTAACACAAGACAAAAAGGTTCAGCTATCTCCTTGTTCTTCGTGAGAACAAGGAGATAGTTGTCAGGAGAGGTGACAAGTCGCCAATATATGTCATTCTTAAAAAAGACGAATATCTGGCAAAAATTGAACATCATACTCTCTGACCAAACTAAGTTCCAAAGGGTAACGAAGGACACTACAGCCGAATTAAAAGCAAAGGTCAACAAACTGATCGAAACTGTGAACGCCAAGAAATCCGGACCTCAAACCTGCCAAAGATCATTGGGGAATATAAACCTGGATATGCGTATGGAAATGTCAAGACGCACAAGCCTGGAAACCCACTTCGGCCAATCATTAGCCAGATACCCACACCCACGTACAGACTGGCGAAGCGACTCAACGGCCTGCTGACTCCTTATGTTCCTTGCGCCTTCAGCCTGAAGTCTCCAAAGGAATTTGTTGACTTACTGCGGGGCACACGGGCCACAGGGATAAGAGCCTCGTTGGACGTAGAATCGCTGTTTACCAACGTACCTGTGGACGAGACAATCGGAATGATAGCCGACAGAGTGTATCGTGATCCAGCCTGTACTCCTCTTGACATACCAGAAAATATTCTGAGGAAACTACTCCAAGCTTGTACTAAAGAGGCACCCTTCTTGAGCCCGGATGGGCACATGTATATGCAAGTAGATGGGGTCGCCATGGGTTCTCCCCTAGGTGTCCTGTTTGCAAACTTCTACATGGGTACCATCGAGCAAAAAGTCTTAGTCGACATGAACTTGAAACCGGCCATATACTGCAGGTATGTTGACGACATTTTTACACAGGTACCTGATGTCAGACATCTGCAGGAGCTGAAGGAGGCATTTGAGCAGAGTTCCGTGCTGCATTTCACTTACGAGATGGAAAAGGATGGGAAGCTGCCCTTTCTAGATGTAACAGTCATGGAAAAGGGCGGAGGTTTCCACACTGCAGTCTACACTAAGGAAACAAACATAGGAATGTGCCTAAATGCCAACAGCGACTGCCCAGACAGGTACAAGAGGAGTGTTGTTAACGCATATGTCGACCGTGCTCTCAGCCACAGCTCAGAATGGAAGCAAGTCGACGAAGAACTCTGTAGGGTAAGGTAGGTCCTAGTTAATAACGGCTTCTCCAATGGTTTCGTCGAAGACATCATAAGAAGGAAAGTGAAAAGCCATGCAACCTCTGAAGAGACAACTAACACAACACCTATACCCCCTATTAGACTATTTTACAGGAACTTCTTTTCCACAGCTCATAAAACGGAGGAAAGGGTCCTGAAAGATATTGTTAATAGAAACATTATCCCTACAGACAAAAATCAGAGGATACAACTGACGATTTACTATAAAACCAGAAAAACGGCCAGCCTACTCATGAGAAACTCTCCAGACACAAACAGAACGCTTTAAAAGAAACTAACGTCGTCTATGCCTTCAAATGCCCTCTTGGGGACTGTAAGCTCCAAAAAAAACAGTATATAGGCAAGACAACAACATCTCTTTCTAGGCGTTTAACGATGCATAAGCAACAGGGCTCCATTAAGGAACATATAATCTCTTCCCACAACCAAACCATCACCAGAGAAATCCTAGTAAACAACACAGAAAACATCGATAGATACAGCGATAGCAGGCGGCTTGACGTTTGCGAGGCACTACACATCAAGAAGTCAACACCAGCAATCAACAGCCAATTATTGCACAACTAAATTCTACCCACCTCAAGACTCCGCTCCAATATAGAAGCATCAAGAAATATGGACCAATAGGCTTTCTACAAACACTTCTATTCAATATCCATTGTTTCGTGTTCTGTCTTGTGTTGATAAAATTAATACCCTATTAATACTCTTGTTCTGTCTTGTGTTGATGAAATTAATACCCTATTAATACCACATCTTGTTCTGTCTTGTGTTAATGCCACATCACCCCTTCCACCTCACTCAAATGTAGATATAATATCGGAGATGCGTAAGTTCTATTCAGTTGTGTATTTGTGAACTAAAGTCTTTGAAAATGTAATAAGTTTTACGAAACGCGCTCGTGTCGCGTCAGACTAGAAATAAAAATGAATTTTGGAGAATTGATTTTTGATTTACCTCCAACAGTGAAACGAAATGTACGAAAGATTGAGAAAATTCGTGTTAGAATTATTAATCTTACTTTTTCGGTCATATTTAATAATATATATATATATATATATATATATATATATATATATATATATATATATATATATATATATATGAATATATATATATATATATATATATATATATATATATATATATATATATATATATATATATACATATAATCTTGATTTCTTGGCGTTCAGATCAATTGATCGAAACTGTGAACGCCAAGAAATCTGGACTCCACCTGCCAAAGATTATTGGGGAATATGAACCTGGATATGCGTATGGAAATGTCAAGACACACAAGCCTGGAAACCCACTTCAGCCAATCATCAGCCAGACACCCACACCCACGTACAGACTGGCGAAATGACTCAACGGCTTGCTGACTCCTTATGTCCCTTGCTCCTACAGCCTGAAGTCTCCAAAGGAATTTGTTGACTTGCTGCGGGGCACACGGGCCACAGGGATAAGAGCCTCATTGGACGTAGAATCTCTATTTACCAACGTACCTGTGGATGAAACAATCGGGATGATAGCCGACAGAGTGTACCGTGATCCGGCCTGTACTCCTCTTGACATACCAGAAAACAGTCTAAGGAAACTACTCCAAGCTTGTACTAAAGAGGCACCCTTCTTGAGCCCGGATGGACACATGTATAAGCAAGTAGATGGGTTCGCCATGGGTTCTCCCCCAGGTGTCCTGTTTGCAAACTTCTACATGGGTACCATCGAGCGAAAAGTCTTAATCGACATGAACTTGAAACCGGCCATATACTGCAGGTGTGTTGACGACATTTTTATACAGGTACCTGATGTCAGACATCTGCTGGAGCTGAAGGAAGCATTTGAGCAGAATTCTGTGTTGCGTTTCACTTACGAGATGGAGAAGGATGGGAAGCTGCCCTTTCTAGATGTAACAGTCATGGAAAGGAGCGGAGCTTTCCACACTGCAGTCAACACTAAGGAAACAAACATAGGAATGTGCCTGAATGCAACAGTGACTGCCCGGACAGGTACAAGAGGAGTGTTGTTAACGCTTATGTCGACCGTGCCCTCAGCCACAGCTCAGAATGGAAGCAAGTCGACGAAGAACTCTGTAGGGTAAGGCAGGTCCTAGTCAACAACGGCTTCTCCAATGGTTTCGTGGAAGACATCATAAGAAGGAAAGTGAAACGCCATGCAACCTCTGAGGAGACAACTAACACAACACCTATACCCCCTATTAGACTATTTTACAGGAACTTCTTTTCCACAGCCCATAAAACGGAGGAAAGGGTCCTGAAAGATATTGTCAGTAGAAACGTTATCCCTACAGACAAAAATCAGAAGATACAACTGACGATTTACTATAAAAGCAGAAAAACGGCCAGCCTACTCATGAGAAACTCTCCAGACACAAAGCAGAACGCTTTAAAAGAGACCAACGTCGTCTACGCCTTTCAAATGCCCTCTTGGGGACTGTAAGCCTAAAAAAAAAAAACAGTATATAGGCAAGACAACAACATCTCTTTCCAGGCGTTTTAACGATGCATAAGCAACAGGGCTCCATTAAGGAACATATAATCTCTTCCAAACAAACCATCACCAGAGAAATCTTAGCAAACAACACAGAAATCATCGATAGATACAGCGATAGCAGACGGCTTGACGACTGCGAGGCACTACACATCAAGAAGTCAACACCAGCAATCAACAGCCAATTAATGCACAACTTTATTCTACCCACTTCAAGACTCCGCTCCAATATAGAAGCATCAAGAAATATATATATATATATATATATATATATATATATATATATATATATATTATTAAATATGACCGAAAAAGTAAGATTAATAATTCTAACACAAATTTTCTCAATCTTTCGTACATTACGCTTCACTGTTGGAGGTAAATCAAAAATCACTTCTCCAAAATTCATTTTTATTTCTAGTCTGACGCGACACGGGCGCGTTTCGTAAAACTTATTACATTTTCAAAGACTTCACAAATACACAACTGATTAGAACTTACGTATCTCTGATTTTATATCTACATTTGAGTGAGGTGGGAGGGGTGATGTGGCATTAACACAAGACAGAACAAGAGGGGATATTAATAGGGTATTAAAAGTATCAACACAAGACAGAACAGAAAACAATGGGTATTGAATAGAAGTGTTTGTAGAAAGCCTATTGGTCCATATTTCTTGATGCTTCTATATTGGAGCGGAGTCTTGAGGTGGGTAGAATATACTTGTGCAATAATTGGCTGTTGATTGCTGGTGTTGACTTCTTGATGTGTAGTGCCTCGCAAACGTCAAGCCGCCTGCTATCGCTGTATCTATCGATGATTTCTGTGTTGTTTGCTAGGATTTCTCTGGCGATGGTTTGGTTATGGGAAGAGATTATATGTTCCTTAATGGAGCCCTGTTGCTTATGCATCGTTAAACGCCTAGAAAGAGATGTTGTTGTCTTGCCTATATACTGTTTTTTTTGGAGCTTACAGTCCCCAAGTGGGCATTTGAAGGCATAGACGACGTTAGTCTCTTTTAAAGCGTTCTGTTTTGTGTCTGGAGAGTTTCTCATGAGTAGGCTGGCCGTTTTTCTGGTTTTATAGTAAATCGTCAGTTGTATCCTCTGATTTTTGTCTGTAGGGATAACGTTTCTATTAACAATATCTTTCAGGACCCTTTCCTCCGTTTTATGGAGCTGTGGAAAAGAAGTTCCTGTAAAATAGTCTAATAGGGGGTATAGGTGTTGTGTTAGTTGTCTCTTCAGAGGTTGCATGGCTTTTCACTTTCCTTCTTATGATGTCTTCGACGAAACCATTGGAGAAGCCGTTATTGACTAGGACCTGCCTTACCCTGCAGAGTTCTTCGTCGACTTGCTTCCATTCTGAGCTGTGGCTGAGAGCACGGTCGACATATGCGTTTAACAACACTCCTCTTGTACCTGTCTGGGCAGTCGCTGTTGGCATTTAGGCACATTCCTATGTTTGTGTCCTTAGTGTAGACTGCAGTGTGGAAACCTCCGCCCTTTTCCATGACTGTTACATCTAGAAAGGGCAGCTTCCCATCCTTTTCCATCTCGTAAGTGAAATGCAGCACGGAACTCTGCTCAAATGCCTCCTTCAGCTCCTGCAGATGTCTGACATCAGGTACCTGTGTAAAATGTCGTCACCATACCTGCAGTATATGGCCGGTTTCAAGTTCATGTCGACTAAGACTTTTTGCTCGATGGTACCCATGTAGAAGTTTGCAAACAGGACACCTAGGGGAGAACCCATGGCGACCCCATCTACTTGCTTATACATGTGCCCATCCGGGCTCAAGAAGGGTGCCTCTTTAGTACAAGCTTGGAGTAGTTTCCTCAGAATATTTTCTGGTATGTCAAGAGGAGTACAGGCTGGATCACGATACACTCTGTCGGCTATCATTCCGATTGTCTCGTCCACAGGTACGTTGGTAAACAGCGATTCTACGTCCAACGAGGCTCTTATCCCTGTGGCCCGTGTGCCCCGCAGTAAGTCAACAAATTCCTTTGGAGACTTCAGGCTGAAGGCGCAAGGAACATAAGGAGTCAGCAGGCCGTTGAGGTCGCTTCGCCAGTCTGTACGTGGGTGTGGGTATCTGGCTAATGATTGGCCGAAGTGGGTTTCCAGGCTTGTGAGTCTTGACATTTCCATACGCATATCCAGGTTTATATTCCCCAATGATCTTGGCAGGTGGAGTCCGGATTTCTTGGCGTTTCACAGTTTCGATCAGTTTGTTGACCTTTGCTTTTAATTCGGCTGTAGTGTCCTTCGTTACCCTTTGGAACTTAGTTTGGTCAGAGAGTATGATGTTCATTTTTGCCAGATATTCGTCTTTTTTAAGAATGACATATATTGGCGACTTGTCACCTCTCCTGACAACTATCTCCTTGTTCTCACGAAGGCTTTTAGCTGCCGCTTTAAGCTCGGGAGACAGTATGGTGCTTCTGTAGTTGCCTCGATTCTTTCCTCCTTCTGCAATAAGTTCTGCTTGTAAGGTATCTTTGGTAGTGAACTTCTTTTGAGTCTCGAGGTCGAATATGTCGTCCAACAGAATTTCCAACTCTACTTTCCGGGCCATCTCACTCGGTCTGGACATAACATGACAGTTTATGCCCAGATTTAGGAGAGTGACTTGGTCCTCAGTGAGGTTAATTCCTGCAAGGTTCAGGAAGCCATCTCTTGGTCGTGGAATTGCCATAGGTCCTCCATATAATGTTGTTAGTTTCTTGATAATCCTTGTTTCAGTGCTGAGGTGATGTTGGTCTGTGAGGATGTCGAGGTGTTGTTCAATGCGGGTACGGATACTATCGTCGATGTTGCTATTTCTCCACTCGTTTGTAGCATGAAGTTTTGTTGTCTTTGATTTCATTCTCTGCCTTGTATATCTGATCACGAATCAGATCCTGGCGATATTTTATCGTGAAGGCTTGATTCCTTGCTGCTGGGTCGTGCGCTTTAATATTAGTATATTTTGGTAGCAGTCTTTCCTGTAGACATATATTATTAAATATGACCGAAAAAGTAAGATTAATAATTCTAACACGAATTTTCTCAATCTTTCGTACATTTCGTTTCACTGTTGGAGGTAAATCAAAAATCAATTCTCCAAAATTCATTTTTATTTCTAGTCTGACGCGACACGAGCGCGTTTCGTAAAACTTATTACATTTTCAAAGACTTTAGTTCACAAATACACAACTGAATAGAACTTACGCATCTCCGATATTATATCTACATTTGAGTGAGGTGGAAGGGGTGATGTGGCATTAACACAAGACAAAAAGGTTCAGCTATCTCCTTGTTCTTCGTGAGAACAAGGAGATAGTTGTCAGGAGAGGTGACAAGTCGCCAATATATGTCATTCTTAAAAAAGACGAATATCTGGCAAAAATGAACATCATACTCTCTGACCAAACTAAGTTCCAAAGGGTAACGAAGGACACATACAGCCGAATTAAAAGCAAAGGTCAACAAACTGATCGAAACTGTGAACGCCAAGAAATCCGGACTCAACCTGCCAAAGATCATTGGGGAATATAAACCTGGATATGCGTATGGAAATGTCAAGACGCACAAGCCTGGAAACCCACTTCGGCCAATCATTAGCCAGATACCCACACCCACGTACAGACTGGCGAAGCGACTCAACGGCCTGCTGACTCCTTATGTTCCTTGCGCCTTCAGCCTGAAGTCTCCAAAGGAATTTGTTGACTTACTGCGGGGCACACGGGCCACAGGGATAAGAGCCTCGTTGGACGTAGAATCGCTGTTTACCAACGTACCTGTGGACGAGACAATCGGAATGATAGCCGACAGAGTGTATCGTGATCCAGCCTGTACTCCTCTTGACATACCAGAAAATATTCTGAGGAAACTACTCCAAGCTTGTACTAAAGAGGCACCCTTCTTGAGCCCGGATGGGCACATGTATATGCAAGTAGATGGGGTCGCCATGGGTTCTCCCCTAGGTGTCCTGTTTGCAAACTTCTACATGGGTACCATCGAGCAAAAAGTCTTAGTCGACATGAACTTGAAACCGGCCATATACTGCAGGTATGTTGACGACATTTTTACACAGGTACCTGATGTCAGACATCTGCAGGAGCTGAAGGAGGCATTTGAGCAGAGTTCCGTGCTGCATTTCACTTACGAGATGGAAAAGGATGGGAAGCTGCCCTTTCTAGATGTAACAGTCATGGAAAAGGGCGGAGGTTTCCACACTGCAGTCTACACTAAGGAAACAAACATAGGAATGTGCCTAAATGCCAACAGCGACTGCCCAGACAGGTACAAGAGGAGTGTTGTTAACGCATATGTCGACCGTGCTCTCAGCCACAGCTCAGAATGGAAGCAAGTCGACGAAGAACTCTGTAGGGTAAGGTAGGTCCTAGTTAATAACGGCTTCTCCAATGGTTTCGTCGAAGACATCATAAGAAGGAAAGTGAAAAGCCATGCAACCTCTGAAGAGACAACTAACACAACACCTATACCCCCTATTAGACTATTTTACAGGAACTTCTTTTCCACAGCTCATAAAACGGAGGAAAGGGTCCTGAAAGATATTGTTAATAGAAACATTATCCCTACAGACAAAAATCAGAGGATACAACTGACGATTTACTATAAAACCAGAAAAACGGCCAGCCTACTCATGAGAAACTCTCCAGACACAAAACAGAACGCTTTAAAAGAAACTAACGTCGTCTATGCCTTCAAATGCCCTCTTGGGGACTGTAAGCTCCAAAAAAAACAGTATATAGGCAAGACAAACAACATCTCTTTCTAGGCGTTTAAACGATGCATAAGCAACAGGGCTCCATTAAGGAACATATAATCTCTTCCCACAACCAAACCATCACCAGAGAAATCCTAGTAAACAACACAGAAAACATCGATAGATACAGCGATAGCAGGCGGCTTGACGTTTGCGAGGCACTACACATCAAGAAGTCAACACCAGCAATCAACAGCCAATTATTGCACAACTAAATTCTACCCACCTCAAGACTCCGCTCCAATATAGAAGCATCAAGAAATATGGACCAATAGGCTTTCTACAAACACTTCTATTCAATATCCATTGTTTCGTGTTCTGTCTTGTGTTGATAAAATTAATACCCTATTAATACTCTTGTTCTGTCTTGTGTTGATGAAATTAATACCCTATTAATACCACATCTTGTTCTGTCTTGTGTTAATGCCACATCACCCCTTCCACCTCACTCAAATGTAGATATAATATCGGAGATGCGTAAGTTCTATTCAGTTGTGTATTTGTGAACTAAAGTCTTTGAAAATGTAATAAGTTTTACGAAACGCGCTCGTGTCGCGTCAGACTAGAAATAAAAATGAATTTTGGAGAATTGATTTTTGATTTACCTCCAACAGTGAAACGAAATGTACGAAAGATTGAGAAAATTCGTGTTAGAATTATTAATCTTACTTTTTCGGTCATATTTAATAATATATATATATATATATATATATATATATATATATATATATATATATATATATATATATATATGAATATATATATATATATATATATATATATATATATATATATATATATATATATATATATATATATATATATATATACATATAATCTTGATTTCTTGGCGTTCAGATCAATTGATCGAAACTGTGAACGCCAAGAAATCTGGACTCCACCTGCCCAAAGATTATTGGGGAATATGAACCTGGATATGCGTATGGAAATGTCAAGACACACAAGCCTGGAAACCCACTTCAGCCAATCATCAGCCAGACACCCACACCCACGTACAGACTGGCGAAATGACTCAACGGCTTGCTGACTCCTTATGTCCCTTGCGCCTACAGCCTGAAGTCTCCAAAGGAATTTGTTGACTTGCTGCGGGGCACACGGGCCACAGGGATAAGAGCCTCATTGGACGTAGAATCTCTATTTACCAACGTACCTGTGGATGAAACAATCGGGATGATAGCCGACAGAGTGTACCGTGATCCGGCCTGTACTCCTCTTGACATACCAGAAAACAGTCTAAGGAAACTACTCCAAGCTTGTACTAAAGAGGCACCCTTCTTGAGCCCGGGATGGACACATGTATAAGCAAGTAGATGGGTTCGCCATGGGTTCTCCCCCAGGTGTCCTGTTTGCAAACTTCTACATGGGTACCATCGAGCGAAAAGTCTTAATCGACATGAACTTGAAACCGGCCATATACTGCAGGTGTGTTGACGACATTTTTATACAGGTACCTGATGTCAGACATCTGCTGGAGCTGAAGGAAGCATTTGAGCAGAATTCTGACTCTTCTGTCTTCGAACGAAGTGAGGTTTAATTCCCGTAGTCTCTCCTCTTAGCTCATACCTCTCAGCTCGGGTACTAGTCTGGTGGCAAACCTTTTAACCTTTTCCAGTTTAGTCTTATGCTTGACTAGACATGGACTCCATACTGGAGCCGCATACTCCAGGATTGGTCTGACATATGTGGTATATAATGTTCTGAAAGATTCCTAACACAAGTTTCTAAAGGCCGTTCTTATGTTAGCCAACCTGGCATATGCTGCTGATGTTTTTCTCTTGATATGAGCTTCAGGGGACAGGTCTGGCGTCATATCAACCCCCCAGGTCTTTCTCTCTCTCTGACTCTTGAAGTATTTCATCTCCTAAATGATACCTTGTGTCTGGTCTCCTGCTTCCTACTCCTATCTTCATTACATTACATTTGCTTGGGTTAAACTCTAACATCCATTTGTTCGACCATTCCTGCAGCTTGTCCAGGTCTTCTTGAAGCCTCAAGCTGTCTTCCTCTGTCTTAATCCTTCTCATAATTTTGGCGTCCTCAGCAAACATTGAGAGGAATGAGTCTATACTCTCTGTGAGATAATTTACGTATATCAGAAACAGGATAGGTCCAAGTACAGAGCCCTGTGGGACTCCACTGGTGACCACGCCATTCTGAGGTCTCACCCCTCACTGTAACTCTCTGCTTCCTATTGCTTAGGTACTCCCTTATCCACTGGAGTGCCCTACCAGTTACTCTTCCCTGTTTCTCCATCTTATGCATCAACCTTTTATGGGGTACTGTGTCAAAGGCTTTCGGACAGTCCAAAAAAAGGCTGTCCGCCCATCCTTCTCTTTTTTGCTTAATCTTTGTCACCTGATCGTAGAATTCTATCAAGACTGTAAGGCAAGATTTACCCTCCCTGAACCCATGTTGATGGGTTGTCACGAAGTCTCTTCTCTCCAGATGTGTTACTAGGTTTTTTCTCACAATCTTCTCCATCACCTTGCATGGTATATAAGTTAAGGACACTGGCCTGTAGTTCAGTGCCTCTTGTCTGTCATCCTTTTTGTATATAGGCACTACATTAGCAGTCTTCCATACTTCTGGTAGGTCTTCCGTTTCCAGTGACCTACTATACACTATGGAGAGTGGCAAGCAAAGTGCTCCTTCACACTCTTTCAATACCCATGTTGAGATTCCGTCCGGCCCAACAGCTTTTCTCACATCCAGTTCCAATAGGTGCTTCTTGACCTCATCTCTTGTAATTTCGAAGCTATCCAAGGTCACCTGGTTTGCTGCCACCTCTCCTAGCGCCGTGACATCTCCCTGTTCTATTGTAAAGACCTCCTGGAACCTTTTGTTGAGTTCTTCACACACCTCTTTGTCATTCTCTGTGTACCTGTCCTCGCCCACCCCAAGTTTCACCACCTGTTCCTTCACTGTTGTCTTCCTCCTGATGTGACTGTGTAGTAGCTTTGGTTTGGTCTTGGCTTTATTAGCTATATCATTTTCAAACCTTTTCTCAGCTGCTCTTCTCACACTAACATACTCGTTCCTGGTTCTCTGGCATCTCTCTCTACTTTCTGGTGTTCTGTTATTATGGAAGTTCCTCCATGCCGTTTTGTTCAGCTACTTTGCTTTCATACATTCTCTATTAAACCACGGATTCTTCCTTTGCTTCTCTGTTTTTTCCTGTCGGGCTGGGACAAACCTGCTTACAGCCTCCTGACATTTTTGGGTGATATAGTCCATCATGTCATGTATGGACTTGGTTCCGAGTTCTGTGTCCCAATGTATATCCCATAGGAATTTATTCTTCTCCTCATAGTTTCCCTTTCGGTACGCCAGCCCTTTGTTTCCCAGTTTTTTTTGGGGGGTGATAATTCCTAGCTCAACCAGGTACTCAAAGCTCAATACACTATGATCACTCATTCCCAAGGGGGCTTCCAACTTAACTACCCTTATATCCGACTCATTTAGGGTAAATATCAGATCAAGCAAGGCTGGTTTATCCTCTCCTCTCATTCTTGTCGGTCCCTTGACTTATTGACTTAGAAAGTTTCTTGTTGCCACATCCAGCAGCTTAGCTCTCCATGTGTCTGGGCCTCCATGTGGGTCTCTGTTCCTCCAGTCTATCTCCCCATGGTTGAAGTCTCCTATGATTAGTAGTCTGGATCCGTTCCTGCTAGCCACAGAAGCTGCTCTCTCTATTATATTGATGGTGGCCAAGTTGTTTCTATCATTTTCCTGTCTGGGTCTTCTGTCATTCGGTGGGGGGTTATATATGACTACTACTATAATTTTCTGTCCTCCAGTTGCTATGGTGCCTGATATGTACTCACCGAAACCTTCACAGTTCTGAATTACCATCTCTTCGAAACTCCAACCTTCTCTTAGTAGCAAAGCTTCACCACCTCCTTCTCTCTCTTTCCTCACTACATAGCCCTGAGGAAACACTGCGTTTGTTCTGATTTTCATTAGCTTTGTTTCTATGAGTGCTATTATGTCTGGGCTTTCTTCTAGTGCCCATTCTCCGAGTTCACTTGTTTTATTTGTAATCCCATCTATGTTAGTGTACATTGCCTTGAAGCTCACTTTCTTCTGTTCATTTTCTTGTCCCTTTCTTGGCGAGCATTCTGCTGGTGTGGGAAGCTGTTCCGTGGGTGAGAAGATCCGTGAGGTGGTTTGCAGGGTCTCAGAGGATTTTGGGGTGGGGGGGACAGGTAAGGTTAAGGAGATAGGGGGGACATGGAGGATACGGGGTGAGGGGGAAGGAGGGATAGGGAGGGTATGGGATGAAGGGGGAGGGGTGATGGGGGGGGGAAGGTGGGAGGGGGCATAACGGGAATGGGGAAGGAGTAACAGGGTCAGAATAGGGTGGGGGGTGTGCGTGCGTGCGCGCGCGTGTGTGTGTGTGTGTGTGTGTGTGTGTGTGTGTGTGTGTGTGTGTACTCACCTATTTGTGCTTGCAGGATCGAGCATTGACTCTTGGATCCCGCCTTTCCAGCAATCGGTTGTTTACAGCAATGACTCCTGTCGCATTTCCCTATCATACCTAGTTTTAAAAGTATGAATAGTATTTGCTTCCACAACCTGTTCCCCAAGTGCATTCCATTTTTCCACTACTCTTACGCTAAAAGAAAACTTCCTAACATCTCTGTGACTCATCTGAGTTTCCAGTTTCCACCCATGTCCCCTCGTTCTGTTATTATTACGTGTGAACATTTCATCTATTTCCACTTTGCCAATTCCTCTGAGTATTTTATATGTCCCTATCATATCTCCTCTCTCCCTTCTTTTCTCTAGTGTCGTAAGGTTCAGTTCCTGCAGACGCTCTTCATATCCCATCCCTCGTAACTCTGGGACAAGCCTCGTCGCAAACCTCTGTACCTTCTCCAGTTTCTTTATGTGTTTCTTCAGGTGGGGGCTCCATGATGGCGCGGCATACTCTAAGACGGGTCTCACGTAGGCAGTGTAAAGCGCCCTAAAAGCCTCCTCATTTAGGTTTCTGAATGAAGTTCTAAATTTCGCCAGTGTAGAGTACGCTGCTGTCGTTATCCCATTTATATGTGCCTCAGGAGTTAGATTAGGTGTCACATCCACTCCCAGGTCTCTTTCTCGAATCGTTAAAGGTAGGCTGTTCCCCTTCATTGTGTACTGTCCCTTTGGTCTCCTATCACCTGATCCCATTTCCATAACTTTACATTTACTGGTGTTAAACTCCAGTAGCCATTTCCCTGACCATCTCTGCAACCTGTTTAAGTCCTCTTGGAGGATCCTACAATCCTCGTCTGTCACAACTCTTCTCATTAATTTTGCGTCATCCGCAAACATTGACATGTATGATTCCACTCCTGTAAACATATCATTTACGTAAATTAAAAAGAGGATTGGATCCCAGCACCGATCCTTGAGGTACTCCACTTGTTACTGTTCGCCAGTCCGACTTCTCGCCCCTTACCATTACCCTCTGGCTCCTTCCTGTTAGGTAGTACTTCACCCATACTAGGGCCTTTCCGCTTACTCCTGCCTGCCTCTCAAGTTTGTATAGCATGTGTGTGTGTGCGTGCGTGCGTGTGTGTACTCACCTAGTTGTGTTTGCGGGGGTTGAGCTCTGGCTCCCTGGTCCCGCCTCTCAACCGTCAATCAACAGGTGTACAGATTCCTGAGCCTATCGGGCTGTATCATATCTACACTTGAAACTGTGTATGGAGTCAGCCTCCACCACATCACCCCCTAATGCATTCCATTTGTCAAGCACTCTGACACTAAAAATGTTCTTTCTAATATCTCTGTGACTCATTTGGGCACTCAGTTTCCACCTGTGTCCCCTTGTGCGTGTTCCCCTTGTGTTAAATAGACTGTGTGTGCGTATGTGTGTGTGTGTGTGTGTAATTACCTAAGTGTAATTACCTAAGTGTAGTTACAGGATGAGAGCTACGCTCGTGGTGTCCCGTCTTCCCAGCACTCTTTGTCATATAACGCTTATATTAATAAATATATCACTTATCTTATCCTTATCCCCACCCACCTAGGTTCGAAACCCGTATCACACGGATTCACGGATCACACGGAAATGTATCCGTGTGATCAATCCGTGTGACTATCTATGCTTGTCTGTGATACACGGACACGTGTATCCATGGAGTTCTGGGTCCAGGAAGCCATTTGTGTCGACCCAAATTGCCTCCCTTCTCCCCACCTGAAATCCAGGTGAATTGAAAGCCCTGCCCGAGGTCAGTGGATCCAGGTATCCGTCCGTGGGCCCCCGGATTTCAACCCTTCCCCACATTCCAAGGGATCAGTCAATCAATCTTCGGCTATCCAGAGAATCTATCGAAACTGATGCTCCTACAGGAGAGGACATCACAGAAATCTATCTGTACCCTGTAGTTGCATCCGTTGCGACTGGCTCGAACGCAGGTCTATCCGGATTAGGAACATGTTCTATCCGACTAGGCCACGCTGGAGTGTGTGTGTGTGTGTGTGTGTGTGTGTGTGTGTGTGTGTGTGTGTGTGTGTGTGTGTGTGTGTGTGTGTGTGTGTGTGTGTGTGTGTGTGTGTGTGTGTGTGTGTGTGTGTGTGTGTGTGTGTGTGTGTGTGTGTGCGTGTGTGTGCGTGCGTGCGTGCGTGCGTGTGTGTGTGTGTGTGTGTGTGTGTGTGTGTGTCTGTGTTTGTGTGTGTGTGTGTGTGTGTGTGTGTGTGTGTGTGTGTGTGTGTGTGTGTGTGTGTGTGTGTGTGTGTGTGTGTGTGTGTGTGTGTGTGTGTGTGTGTGTGTGTGTGTGTGTGTGTGTGTGTGTGTGTGTCTGTGTTTGTGTGTGTGTGTGTGTGTGTGTGTGTGTGTGTGTGTGTGTGTGTGTGTGTGTGTGTGTGTGTGTGTGTGTGTGAGATCGACCACAAGGAAGAAGACAGTCCGTGCGCATCGTCCACTGCACAGCCTTCCACGTATAAATACATGGGTCCGCTCCTGGTGTTGTCATTGTCATTTAGTCTCCAGCAGCCGTCCCAGCTTAGATTATACTGGTAAGTTTGACACTCCTGTTTGATATTTTTATAAAGATAATAACACGTATGTAAGTTCCCTCTTTGTGTAACAAGATATCTGAAGCACAAGATGGTTGTTTATTATAATGTGATCTCAACAAATTATTGTGGATATTTTAGGAACAGATAAATTTAAGATCCTCACCAAATTCGAAGCGAATAAAACTTTTAAACTCTATATTGTGTTGAAGTGTTAGTAACAGGTGAAGGTTTGTTACTGCGTTATTATGGTGAGTGTTTCCCCTAGCTCTCTCTCTCTCTCTCTGTGTCTCTCTTTCTCTTTCCTTCCATCTCTCTTTTATAAGCATATACATTTATACAGTGGCAACAAAAATAAAAATTCTTCTCATATTGATAATATTTACCACCTATCTGATTAAACAATTCATTCCAATAATATATTTATTCCTGATTTTGCCTTGAGCTAGTTCAAACAATTGTAATTCCACAAATCTTGCAAATATTAGATTAAATTTCAAATTAATGGTATTTTGTTTGAGCGAACAATTATTATTGATTATCTTGTAAAGTCAAACACAATTATTTGACAAGTTAAAAATTGTCAGTGAAAACCTTTCACTATTTTTATTACTTTTAATGTTATTGATCGATCATTTCCATGTGAAATATAGAACTTTAGTATTCGGGTTTCCTTTGCTAGAAACCTGTTAAATACTCTACTAACAACATATCATTTTATTTAAATATTTTCTTGGTGAGATGTTATTTGATACCTTGCGAATATAACAAACCACGTCTGTAAATAGTATTGCTGACCTGGAATTATCTGAACTTTTGTATTTTTTAAATGTCTTCTTTCACTGAGTTACCGAGAGAATTACTACGTTTGTATAGTAAACTGACCGATTCCCAGAACTCAGAATATTTTCTTGCATTTCTAGTTCTGATTTGATTTCTTTAATATAAACTTAAATACGAGCAGTGTAAATTTTGTCACATTAGTAAACTTGTGTTTGACAGAGCCGGACACGATGGAGCAACCATTCATCACCAGTCCTGCGGTGATATATAACCGCTCCAGAATAGTGTCTCTCTGGCTACATGGCATGTCAGCAAGGGAAATATCCACAGCTACGAGAATCAGCGTATCCACAGTGTACAGGTGGATCAAACGATGGACTGAAGAAGGGTCACTGCTTTCAAAATCCTGCCGTAGAAAAGATATTACGCATCGATGTGAGGAGGCTCAGACCATTATCCCAATCAGGCAACAATCCATGAAATTGATCACTCCCTCTTTCCTTCTGTACTACTATCTGAAGTCAGTGACACACCTTTACCACCAGAGTCTATCTACAAAATAATCATATTTATTGTATACTAAAGCATAAAATGTAAGACAAGGTGAGCGCTCTGTATATATATATATATATATATATATATATATATATATATATATATATATATATATATATATATATATATATATATATATATATATATATATATATGTGGTACCTAGTAGCCAGAACGCATTTCTCGGCCTACTATGCAAGGCTCGATTTGCCTAATAGGCCGAGTAATTTTCTTTATTTTCAATAAATTGTTTCCAATTAGTTTATTTTAATTGATATTGTTATATTATATTATTAACATAAATTATTGACTTAATTGTGTTAGTTTAGGTTAGGTTAAGATAGGTTACGTTAGGTTAGGTAGGGTTGGTTAGGTTCGGTCATATATCTACGTTAGGTTTAACTCAAATTTAAACAAATTAACTTATACAAAATGAAATGGACAGATTTATCATTTCATAAGAAAAAAATTAGAAAAATATATAAATTAAAAAAAACTTGGCTTATTCTTAATCGGGTCTTGCATAGTAGGCCGAGTACGACGTTCTGGCTACTAGGTACAACATATATATATATATATATATATATATATATATATATATATATATATATATATATATATATATATATATATATATATATATATATATATATATATATATATATATGTCGTACCTAGTAGCCAGATTGCACTTCTCGGCCTACTATGCAAGGCCCGATTTGCCTAATAAGCCAAGTTTTCCTGAATTAATATATTTTCTCTAATTTTTTTCTTATAAAATGATAAAGCTACCCATTTCATTATGTATGACGTCAAATTTTTTTATTGGAGTTAAAATTAAAGTAGATATATGACCGAACCTAACCAACCCTACCTAACCTAACCTAACCTATCTTTATAGGTTAGGTTAGGTTAGATAGCCGAAAAAGTTAGGTTAGGTAGGTTAGGTAGTCGAAAAACAATTAATTCATGAAAACTAGGATTATTAGGCAAATTGGGCCTTGCATAGTAGGCTGAGAAGTGCGTTCTGGCGACTAGGTACGACATATATATATATATATATATATATATATATATATATATATATATATATATATATATATATATATATATATATATATATATATATATATATATATATATATATACAACGTATCACCTAATCATTCAATACATCCGCAATACTCTGTGAATCCAACGAATATACTCGAAATCATATACATATGCATAAACAAAAACATGCCCCTGCATATATGTTCATTTGCAAATATTCTCTGTTGGTGTAAAATGTTTCTTATTAAACTTTAACTGAACATAAACATTTTTACTTGTTTCATTAATAAAGTTTATAATAATTTAAATGAAAATCTGGAAACATCTTAATAATTATATAAAGTATATTTAAATATGAAACGATTTCACTTTTATTATTATCATTATTACAAAGAGAAATCACATTACCGTGATACATCAACGTGAAAATCCATAGGAGTCGTGATGAGGATTCGAGCCTATGTGCTGGATGTTTCCATATGAATGCTCTAATTGACTACGTCACGACATGGTCGAACGAAATGCAACCTAGGGTTCTACTGAACCCTGGAGGATTCCCAAGGCTTCCACTGAAGACGTACAAGGCTGTGAAGCCGTTTCACACAGTCCTCCCCCCCCCCCATACACTCTGGCTCTGTCGTCCAGGAATTCTACCACTGACGTCCCTTTGTCAATAAGCTGATAAATCCCTTTATCGTGATATATCAATGAGAAAATCCACAGGATTTCAGATCACAGCTCCTGTGGATTTTCTTCTTGTTATTATTATTATTATTATTTTGTGTATATAAATAATCTATCCATCCACACACACACACACACACACACACATATATATATATATATATATATATATATATATATATATATATATATATATATATATATATATATATATATATATATATTTATATATGTCGTACCTAGTAGCCAGAATGCACTTCTCAGCCTACTATGCAAGGCCCAATTTGCCTAATAAGCCAAGTTTTCCTGAATTAATATATTTTCTCTAATTTTTTTTCTTATGAAATGATAAAGCTGCCCATTTCATTATGTATAAGGCCAATTTTTTTTATTGGAGTTAAAATTAATGTAGATATATGACCGAACCTAACCAACCCTACCTAACCTAACCTAACCTATCTTTGTAGGTTAGGTTAGGTTGGGTAGCCGAAAAAGTTAGGTTAGGTTAGGTTAGGTAGGTTAGGTAGTCGAAAAAACATTAATTCATGAAAACTTGGCTTATTAGGCAAATTGGGCCTTGCATAGTAGGCTGAGAAGTTGTTCTGGCTACTAGGTACAACATATATATATATCACAGTATCATATATATATATATATATATATATATATATATATATATATATATATATATATATATATATATATATATATATATATATATATATATATATATATATGTCGTACCTAGTAGCCAGAACGCACTTGTCAGCTTACTATGCAAGGCCCGATTTGCCTAATAAGCCAAGTTTTCCTGAATTAATATATTTTCTCTAATTTTTTTCTTATGAAATGATAAAGCTACCCATTTGATTATGTATGAGGTCAATTTTTTTTATTGAAGTTAAAATTAACGTAGATATATGACCGAACCTAACCAACCCTACCTAACCTAACCTAACCTATCTTTATAGGTTAGGTTAGGTTAGGTAGCCGAAAAAGTTAGGTTAGGTTAGGTTAGGTAGGTTAGGTAATCGAAAAACAATTAATTCATGAAAACTTGGCTTATTAGGCAAATCGGGCCTTGCATAGTAGGCTGAGAAGTGCGTTCTGGCTACTAGGTACGACATATATATATATATATATATATATATATATATATATATATATATATATATATATATATATATATATATATATATATATATTTATCCGTTTTTTCATCCATCTATTTATCCATTCATCTATCCAACTATCTATGTATCCTATCCACCTACATACTCTAAAGGTACTAATTTTTCTAGTGTTTTTAAGGTAGTAGTGCCTCGACACTGAACCTCAACAATTCGTAAAACTCCATGGCGGTCAGGATGGACATCAACAATTTTACCTATAGGCCAATCTGACCTGGGTCCATCACTGTCTAACAGGACAAGATCTCCTGGTTTAAGTTGAACTTTGTTGTATGGGCTTGCAGCTCCATAGTGATATTCTCTTTGAGCAGTAAGATATTCACGTGTCCAGACCTCATTCCATTTCTCGATCACTCTTGAAAGGTTATCTTCTTGAGGTTATCTTGAGATGATTTCAGGGCTTATAGTGTCCCCGCGGCCCGGTCCTCGACCAGGCCTCCACCCCCAGGAAGCAGCCCGTGACAGCTGACTAACACCCAGGTACCTATTTTATTGCTAGGTAACAGGGTGTAATAGGGTAATAGGGTGAAAGAAACTCTGCCCATTGTTTCTCGCCGGCGCCTGGGATCGAACCCAGGACCACAGGATCACAAGTCCAGCGTGCTGTCCGCTCGGCCGACCGGATCCCGACCGGTGTAAGGTCGTTCTTAGGCATTTCTTGACAGTTCCCACCAATCGTTTGTAAAAACCGCCTTCCCATGGTGCTCTTGGAGGGACAAATTTCCAGTGGCATTGTCTCTGTTTGAGCACAGAGTGTACTTCTGGATGGTTCCATATTTCTTGTAAGTAGGCCTCTCCTGCCACGAAATTGGATCCATTATCTGAGATCATTAATTTTGGGCAAATCTGCAAACGGCTTGCAGAATGGCTGCTGCACTCATGTCAGAAGTGACTTGTAAATGTACTCCGCGTGTGGTAACACACGTGAAGAGGCAAATGTAGGCTTTCACTGGAATCTTGTCCAGTGTACCTGTTAAAATTAGTGCTCCTGTGTAGTCGACACCTGTGGTTTCAAAGGGACAAAGGTGAACGGCTCGCTCCTTAGGTAAGGGCGGTGAACCTGGATAAGAACACACTCGAGTATCACATCTCCTGCAGATTACACAAGTCTTCATTAAGGATTTGACAGTTTGGCGACCTTTGGGGAAGCCAAAAACGTTTTCTAAGATCAGTAAGAGTATCTAATACTCCACCATGCAATGATTATGCTCATGGTAATGTAGAACTATGAGTTTAGTGATAATGTGGTCACGTGGTAGAAGTATAGGATTCTTCGTATCTAAATTTATTTCTGCATGAAGCAGACGTCCGCCACATCTTAAAATGTCATTGTTGTCTGAGTCAAGCCAGATACCTAGAGACTTACTCAACTTATCTGGGAAATGTACATATTCCTTCCCATAAGTCTCTTGTTGAGCTTGTTTGACCCAATATTTGATGGAACTAGGAAATCGATACTTGATCCCTATTTTGTTGATGAAATCAAATACCATTTCAGTGACTCTTACCAGTTTGCTTAAATTGGAATAACGATGAAGATTGATAGCTAAAGTTCGAGGGTGTTCTGGATCCACAACAGGGGTAGTGATATAGGTCACAATGACTTGTGGCTTTTGTTGGGGGCCACTGACCACTAACTAACCATTGGGGTCCATTAAACCACATCTCGGTTTTAACTAATTGTTTTAAAGTCAAACCTCTGGATAAATAGTCAGCTGGATTATCCTTGGTGGGGACATGTCTCAATTTGTAACCAACAGACAGTTCTCGAATTTCCCTTACTCGATTGCTGACATAGGGAGTTTTGTTGATGTCATTTTTTACCCACTGTAATACTGTCTCATTGTCTGACCACACTATTATTTTACCAAAGTCAACATTAATGAGTGTTTTGATCAGGCAATGAGCCAGTCTTACACCTACTAATAAGGCAGTTAAATCCATTTGGGGTAGTGACCTCTTTTTAATCGGGGCTTCCCTTGCATTATATGTAAGCAAAAATGATTGTTGAGTATTAACTAGATAGGCTACTGAGCAATACGTTTTACCTGAAGCATTGCAGAACACATGTAAATTTGTGGGTAAATTCAGTCCTAAGGCATTTCGAGGAAATTGTAGAATACCAAGTTTGTTGTAATCAGGAATCAACTGCTGCCATTTTTCTTGGAGATCCTCCGGCAACGTTTCATCCCACCCTAAATTCCTTTGCCAGCACTCCTGCATAAGGAGTTTACCCTTAATTAGAATAGGACTGAATAGGCCTAAAGGGTCAAATGGCTTGCTGACATGGGAGAGTAATTTTCCCATGGTTAGGGTTGTATGGTTGATTTCCACCTACTTAACATTTAATTTGTCTGTGGAAATATTGCACTCCATACCTAAGACTTTCAATTTGTGAGGTACCTTATAATCAGGGAATTCTTCCTCGATTATCTGGTTTAGTTATTTATTATTTGAGGCCCACGACTGTAATTGACTCCTAACAGTTCACAATTAGCCTCATGGTAGATTTCCACTAGTTTATTTTTATCATTAGTGGTTCCTTGAAAATTGTCAACTTATAAATTGTTGCTAATCTCAGTCTTGTAGGGGCTATTAGACTTCTTAAGATGTGTATCCAGAGTAGCCTGGAGTAAGAATGGTGAAGATGTCGCTCTGAACAATACTGTGGCAAACCTATAAGTAATGACGTCGCTATTAGGATCCTGTGGATCTTTCACCCAGAGAAATTTAGTAAAAACACGATCCGTCTCTTGTAAACCTACTCTTAACAAGGCTTTACTAATGTCGGCCATATAGGCGAAAACACCAGAGCGAGATCGTAATAAGACATCTTGTAGTCTTTGGGTTAGGCTAGGTCCAGTTTGTAGACAATCATTTAGTGACACCCTGTCTGCCCTTAGTTTGGCACTACAGTTAAATACAATCCTGATTGGTGTTGTAACTAGATCTTTCAGGACAGCATGATGTGACAAGTAATGGCCTGATTTATGGTTGCTTTCTTCAACAACTTCTATAAATTTATTAGCAAGTTGTTGCTGTATCAAAGCATGATACAGATTTAATTTATCTGGTTGCTTCCGTAGCCTAGCTAGCTGAGAGTTTAATTGGGTTGAGGCCATGAAATAATTTACTGAAAGCTGTGGGTGGTTCCGCTTCCACAGGAGTCTCACCCAATATTGGTTATATTGAAAAATAACAGGATCAAGATATTGTTGATAGGTCCATGTGTCATCTGGACTGGGTTGATCAGGGACTATGCCTAAGGTGTCCAAATCCCATAATATGTGAACAGGGGGATTGAACTCATCATCCTCGGTTTCATCTCTGACATGTAATGGTGACTGCTCTATGCCTAGTCATGCCACTATTGAATTAGTTTGTTGATTGCTAGTAGATTTAGAATGTTGTTGGATCAACACCGGTCCTGTGAGTAGTTTACCCCCAGCTGACAGTAACAAGTTTACATCTCGTTGTCTGGTGCATCCAGTAATAAATCAATAGTAGTAGTCAGCTCCAATAAGAATACCTACATCGTTGAGACAGTCTGTATTTATTTTATGATCTGCTAGCCTAATACCGCTGCGTTTAAGAAATTTGACTGTTTGAGCAAGACCTGTAACATGTAAATCTGAGGGGATTTTGTCAACGACTATAGCTTGAGTTTGGCTGGTGCAGCCTCCTAAACGTACCATGACTTTACCAACCTCGTAGTCAAGAGGTCCACTGTTGGTTAGGAATCCAGAGATATTCAAATTCACTCGAACAATAGGCATCAGTTTCAACTTATCAACTAAGTGTTGAGAAATAAAGATTTTCTGCTAACCTTGGTCAAAGATACCACGAATGGAAATCCTAGATCCCTTGGTAATTAATTTTAGTTGAGCTGTTGGTAACGTAGTTGTGTTACTCGATTGCTATTCGGGTCATGAGGATTCATGCACTTTGTGCATCTGTGTAATTCTTGCAAACGATGAATTCGGGAATTATGGTCTGGATAAGTACTACACTTATAAGTAACATGTTCAGTAAAGTGTTTGCAGAACAAACACCTTTTCATTGTAGAAGTCGTAGGAGTGGTGCTCACTACAGGGGTTGAAGGGTTCACTGTGTATGTACCTACATTCCCAGATTTCCATTTCGGAGATGATTTATTGGAGTTTGGTTTTACTACAGGAGTTGCAGTACGTTGGGGTTTATGATGAGAATTAGTAGAGAAGTTTGAAACATTCTTCCCATCTTGATTGGCTCTTTGTCTTTCGACTAGGGTGTGTAAACCTTCTGTGATCTCATTCATGGTCAGAGAGGTTTTATTGTACATAGTACACAATTTGTCTAAAGTTTCTCTCGGTAATTTACGCCTTACAACTACCTTTGTCATCCATTCAGCAGTTTTAATTTGGACTTTAAGGCTTAAGGCCTTGAGTAAAGACTTTAGTCTGAAAGTTTTAAGAGAATCTGTTGAATTATTGGCAGTTGGTAAATCTGGATGAACAATAAAGGCTGTTGTTAATTTGTTTTTAGCACTCTGCTTTTTGAAGGGTTGAAGTTTAACCTGTACATCATCTTCGTACTGGGCTAAATTATTTACAATATTATCAAGTTCAGTTTCAGCTATTGAAGTTTTGTAAAGTTCTGACAAGCACAGATTCATATGTTACTTAATTTGCTCGAATCTACTTCCGGCAACTTGAAGGAAGTTCTCTAGTTCACTGTAGTCAACAGGTGACTGTTGTGACAGATTTTGACACTTGGTAATCTGTCGGGTCAAGTGACCATTTAGACCTGTAAGGGTCTTTTTCATTCTGTCAGCCGCTTTCATCTGGCTGGGTAAGGACTGGTCTGATATTAAATAGTTGATACTGATGTAACAGGGATATTGGCTCATTCAATGGAGCTCAATATCAATGTAATAGCCTAATGTATTTAAATAGACTGTACTACCTCGTTTAGAGGTTAATTGACCTACCTAACAATGGATAGCTAATATATGAGTAGTACTTGAATGTCACTATCGGAATTTCGTCCGGTTGACTCTTCAATTATCACCATTCGATCCAACAGTGAACATCCACCATCAGATCGCCAAAAGGAAGGGAATTAGGGCAGGTTTTCTACCTCATAACCCCCTCCCCCGACGACTCCTTTTTTTTGGAGTAAAGAGGAAGGAGAGGCATAGGTGAAGGGAAGTTTAGAAGTGGGAAGTACAGTGAGAGGTATGAAAGCAGGCAGGCTGTCTGCCTTGCTGACATGATGTGTGGGCATTGGCAGCTAAGCTAACCTTGCTCTCTCGTGTCAGGGAGCAGTAAGTGTGTGTGTCAGGGAGCAGTGAGTGTGTGAGAGGTTCTTCACATGTGTTTCATCATATATGGATTTCTGTAGATGAATACTGTGTAGCATCCATATATACTCACTCCGATGTTTCCGTACATGTTGTTCTGTTTAGGGTTCTTTATTTTATTGTTGTTATTTATTGAGTTATTCATTCATACACACACACACACACACACATATATATATATATATATATATATATATATATATATATATATATATATATATATATATATATATATATATATATTAGTATATTTTGGTAGCAGTCTTTCCTGTAGACATATTTTATTAAATATGACCGAAAAAGTAAGATTAATAATTCTAACACGAATTTTCTCAATCTTTCGTACATTATGCTTCACTGTTGGAGGTAAATCAAAAATCACTTCTCCAAAATTCATTTTTATTTCTAGTCTGACGCGACACGGGCGCGTTTCGTAAAACTTATTACATTTTCAAAGACTTCACAAATACACAACTGATTAGAACTTGCGTTTCCCTGATTTTATATCTACATTTGAGTGAGGTGGGAAGGGTGATGTGGCATTACATTTGAGTGAGGTGGGAAGGATGATGTGGCATTAGAGGATATTAATAGGGTATTAAAAGTATCAACACAAGACAGAACACGAAACAATGGATATTGAATAGAAGTGTTTGTAGAAAGCTTTCTACAAACACTTCTATTCAATATATATATATATATATATATATATATATATATATATATATATATATATATATATATATATATATATATATATATATATATATATATATATATATATATATATATATATATATATATATATATATATGTCGTACCTAGTAGCCAGAACGCACTTCTCAGCATACTATGCAAGGCCCAATTTGCCTAATAAGCCAAGTTTTCATGAATTAATTGTTTTTCGACTACCTAACCTACCTAACCTAACCTAACCTAACTTTTTCGGCTACCTAACCTAACCTAACCTATATAAACAGGTTAGGTTAGATTAGGTAGGGTTGGTTAGGTTTGGTCATATATCTACGTTAATTTTAACTCCAATAAAAAAAATGACCTCATACATAATGAAATGGGTATCTTTATCATTTCATAAGAAAAAAACTTGAGAAAATATATTAATTCATGAAAACTTGGCTTATTAGGCAAATCGGGCCTTGCATAGTAGGCTGAGAAATGCGTTCTGGCTACTAGGTACGACATATATATATATATATATATATATATATATATATATATATATATATATATATATATATATATATATATATATATGTCGTACCTAGTAGCCAGAACGCACTTCTCAGCCTACTATGTAAGGCCCGATTTGCCTAATAAGCCAAGTTTTCCTGAATTATTATATTTTCTCTAATTTTTTTCTTATGAAATGATAAAGCAACCCATTTCATTATGTATGAGGTTTTTTTTTTATTGGAGTTAAAATTAACATAGCTATATGACCGAACCTAACCAACCCTACCTAACCTAACCTAACCTATCTTTATAGGTTAGGTTAGGTTAGGTAGCCGAAAAACTTAGATTAAGTTAGGTTAGGTAGTCGTAAAAACATTAATTCATGAAAACTTGGCTTATTAGGCAAATCGGGCATTGCATAGTAGGGTGAGAAGTGCGTTCTGGCTACTAGGTACGACATATATATATATATATATATATATATATATATATATATATATATATATATATATATGTCGTACCTAGTAGCCAGAACGCACTTCTCAGCCTACTATGCAAGGCCCGATTTGCCTAATAAGCCTAGTTTTCATGAATTAATGTTTTTTCGACTACCTAACCTAACCTAACCTAACGTTTTCGGCTACCTAACCTAACCTAACCTATAAAGATAGGTTAGGTTAGGTTAGGTAGGGTTGGTTAGGTTCGGTCATATATCTACGTTAATTTTAACTCCAATAAAAAAAAATTTCCCTCATACATAATAAAATGGGTAGCTTTATCATTTCATAAGAAAAAAATTAGAGAAAACATATTAATTCAGGAAAACTTGGCTTATTAGGCAAATCGGGCCTTGCATAGTAGTCCAAAAAGTGCGTTCTGGCTACTAGGTACGACATATATATATATATATATATATATATATATATATATATATATATATATATATATATATATATATGTATATGTATATATATATATATATATATATATATATATATATATATATATATATATATTTATATATATTTATATATATATATATATATATATATATATATATATATATATATATATATATATATATATATATATATATATATATATATATATGTCGTACCTAATAGCCAGAACGCACTTCTCAGCCTACTATTCAAGGCCCGATTTGCCTAATAAGCCAAGTTTTCATGAATTAATGTTTTTTCGTCTACCTAACCTACCTAACCTAACCTAACCTAGCTTTTTTTGGCTACCTAACCTAACCTTACCTATAAATATAGGTTAGGTTAGGTTAGGTAGGGTTGGTTAGGTTCGGTCATATATCTACGTTAATTTTAACTCCAATAAAAAAAAATTGACCTCATACATAATGAAATGGGTAGCTTTATCATTTCATAAGACAAAAATTATAGAAAATATATTATTTCAGGAAAACTTGGCTTATTAGGCAAATCGGGCCTTGCATAGTAGGCCGAGAAGTGCGTTCTGGCTACTAGGTACGACATATATATATATATATATATATATATATATATATATATATATATATATATATATATATATATATATATATATATATATATATATATATATATATATATATATATATATATATATATATATATGTCGTACCTAGTAGCCAGAACGCACTTCTCAGCATACTATGCAAGGCCCAATTTGCCTAATAAGCCAAGTTTTCATGAATTAATTGTTTTTCGACTACCTAACCTACCTAACCTAACCTAACCTAACTTTTTCGGCTACCTAACCTAACCTAACCTATATAAACAGGTTAGGTTAGATTAGGTAGGGTTGGTTAGGTTTGGTCATATATCTACGTTAATTTTAACTCCAATAAAAAAAATGACCTCATACATAATGAAATGGGTATCTTTATCATTTCATAAGAAAAAAACTTGAGAAAATATATTAATTCATGAAAACTTGGCTTATTAGGCAAATCGGGCCTTGCATAGTAGGCTGAGAAATGCGTTCTGGCTACTAGGTACGACATATATATATATATATATATATATATATATATATATATATATATATATATATATATATATATATGTCGTACCTAGTAGCCAGAACGCACTTCTCAGCCTACTATGTAAGGCCCGATTTGCCTAATAAGCCAAGTTTTCCTGAATTATTATATTTTCTCTAATTTTTTTCTTATGAAATGATAAAGCAACCCATTTCATTATGTATGAGGTTTTTTTTTTATTGGAGTTAAAATTAACATAGCTATATGACCGAACCTAACCAACCCTACCTAACCTAACCTAACCTATCTTTATAGGTTAGGTTAGGTTAGGTAGCCGAAAAACTTAGATTAGGTTAGGTTAGGTAGTCGTAAAAACATTAATTCATGAAAACTTGGCTTATTAGGCAAATCGGGCATTGCATAGTAGGGTGAGAAGTGCGTTCTGGCTACTAGGTACGACATATATATATATATATATATATATATATATATATATATATATATATATATATATATATATATATATATATATATATATATATATATATGTATATATATATATATATATATATATATATATATATATATATATATTTATATATATATATAAATATATATATATATATATATATATATATATATATATATATATATATATATATATATATATATATATATATATATATATATATATGTCGTACCTAATAGCCAGAACGCACTTCTCAGCCTACTATTCAAGGCCCGATTTGCCTAATAAGCCAAGTTTTCATGAATTAATGTTTTTTCGTCTACCTAACCTACCTAACCTAACCTAACCTAGCTTTTTTTGGCTACCTAACCTAACCTTACCTATAAATATAGGTTAGGTTAGGTTAGGTAGGGTTGGTTAGGTTCGGTCATATATCTACGTTAATTTTAACTCCAATAAAAAAAAATTGACCTCATACATAGAGAAAAGGGTTGCTTTATCATATCATAAGAAAAAAATTATAGTAAATATATTAATTCAGGAAAACTAGGCTTATTAGGCAAATCGGGCCTTGAATAGTAGGCTGAGAAGTGAGTTCTGGCTACTAGGTACGACATATATATATATATATATATATATATATATATATATATATATATATATATATATATATATATATATATATATATATATATATATATATATATATATATATATATATATATATGTCGTACCTAGTAGCCAGAACGCACTTCTCAGCCTACTATGCAAGGCCCGATTTGCCTAATAAGCCAAGTTTTCCTGAATTAACATATTTTCTCTATTTTTTTTCTTATGAAATGATAAAGCTACCCATTTCATTATGTATGAGGTCAATTGTTTTTTATTGGAGTTAAAATTAACGTAGATATATGACCGAACCTAACCAACCCTACCTAACCTAACCTAACCTATCTTTACAGGTTAGGTTAGGTTAGGTAGCCGAAAAAGTTAGGTTAGGTTAGGTTAGGTAGGTTAGGTAGTCGAAAAACAATTAATTCATGAAAACTTGGCTTATTAGGCAAATTGGGCCTTGCATAGTAGGCTGAGAAGTGCGTTCTGGCTACTAGGTACGACATATATATATATATATATATATATATATATATATATATATATATATATATATATATATATATGTCGTACCTAGTAGCCAGAACTCACTTCTCGGCCTACTATGCAAGGCCCGATTTGCCTAATAAGCCAAGTTTTCCTGAATTAATATTTTTTCTCTAATTTTTTTCTTATGAAATGATAAAGCTACCCATTTCATTATGTTTGAGGTCAATTTTTTTTTATTGGAGTTAAAGTTAACTTAGATATATGACCGAACTTAACCAACCCTACCTAACCTAACCTAACCTATCTTTATAGGTTAGGTTAGGTTAGGTAGCCGAAAAGGTTAGGTTAGGTTAGGTTAGGTAGGTTAGGTAGTCGAAAAACAATTAATTCATGAAAACTTGGCTTATTAGGCAAATCGGGCCTTGCATAGTAGGCTGAGAAGTGCGTTCTGGCTACTAGGTACGACATATATATATATATATATATATATATATATATATATATATATATATATATATATATATATATATATATATATATATATATATATATGTCGTACCTAGTAGCCAGAATGCACTTTTTGGCCTACTATGCAAGGCCTGATTTGCCTAATAAGCCAAGTTTTCCTGAATTAATATATTTTCTCTAATTTTTTTCTTATGAAATGATAAAGTTACCAATTTCATTATGTATGAGGTCAATTTTTTTTTATTGGAGTTAAATTTAAAGTAGATATATGACCGAACCTAACCAACCCTACCTAACCTAACCTAACCTATCTTTATAGGTTAGGTTAGGTTAGGTAGCCGAAAAAGTTAGGTTAGGTTAGGTTAGGTAGGTTATGTTGTCGAAAAACAATTAATTCATGAAAACTTGGCTTATTAGGCAAATCGGGCCTTGCATAGTAGGCTGAGAAGTGCGTTCTGGCTACTAGGTACGACATATATATATATATATATATATATATATATATATATATATATATATATATATATATATATATATATATATATATATATATATATATATATATATATATATATGTCGTACCTAATAGCCAGAACGCACTTCTCAGCCTACTATGCAAGACCCGATTTGCCTAATAAGCCAAGTTTTCCTGAATTAATATATTTTTTCTAATTTTTTTCTTATGAAATGATAAAGCTACCCATTTCATTATGTATGAGGTCAATTTTTTTTATTGGAGTTAAAATTAACATAGATATATGACCGAACCTAACCAACCCTACCTAACCTAACCTAACCTATCTCTATCGGTTAGGTTAGGTTAGGTAGCAGAAAAAGTTAGGTTAGGTTAGGTTAGGTAGGTTAGGTAGTCGAAAAAACATTAATTCATGAAAACTTGGCTTATTAGGCAAATTGGGCCATGCATAGTTGGCTGAGAAGTGCGTTCTGGCTATTAGGTATGACATATATATATATATATATATATATATATATATATATATATATATATATATATATATATATGTATAAACAACCTTAGAACACTTTCCCACCAGGAGATTCGAACCCTAGCCAGCACAGAAGCCTTACAGCAACTGGCATAACTGGTATGCTTTTAACCCACTGCACTACAACTCAGTGTTCTAAGGTTGTATAACTTCTCTTGCGTGTTTTGGCAAGTTGTGCATATATATATATATATATATATATATATATATATATATATATATATATATATATATATATATATATATATATATATATATATATATATATATATATATTACCACTTGCCCACTATATATATATGCCCATATATATATATGCCCACTTGGGGACTGTAAGCTCCAAAAAACCCAGTATATAGGCAAGACAACAACATCTCTTTCTAGGCGTTTAACGATGCATAAGCAACAGGGCTCCATTAAGGAACATATAATCTCTTCCCATAACCAAACCATCGCCAGAGAAATCCTAGTAAACAACACAGAAATCATCGATAGATACAGCGATAGCAGGCGGCTTGACGTTTGCGAGGCACTACACATCAAGAAGTCAACACCAGCAATCAACAGCCAATTATTGCACAACTATATTCTACCCACCTCAAGACTCCGCTCCAATATAGAAGCATCAAGAAATATGGACCAATAGGCTTTCTACAAACACTTCTATTCAATACCCATTGTTTCTGTTCTGTCTTGTGTTGATACTTTTAATACCCTATTAATATCCCCTCCTGTTCTGTCTTGTGTTAATGCCACATCACCCTTCCCACCTCACTCAAATGTAGATATAATATCAGAGAGACGTAAGTTCTAATCAGTTGTGTATTTGTGAAGTCTTTGAAAATGTAATAAGTTTTACGAAACGCGCCCGTGTCGCGTCAGACTAGAAATAAAAATGAATTTTGGAGAAGTGATTTTTGATTTACCTCCAACAGTGAAGCGTAATGTACGAAAGATTGAGAAAATTCGTGTTAGGATTATTAATCTTACTTTTTCGGTCATATTTAATAATATATGTCTACAGGAAAGACTGCTACCAAAATATACTAATATATATATTATTAAATATGACCGAAAAAGTAAGATTAATAATTCTAACACGAATTTTCTCAATCTTTCGTACATTTCTTTTCACTGTTGGAGGTAATTCAATAATCCATTCTCGAAAATTCATTTTTATTTTTTTTGAGAATTGATTTTTGAATTACCTCCAACAGTGAAAAGAAATGTACGAAAGATTGAGAAAATTCGTGTTAGAATTATTAATCTTACTTTTTCGGTCATATTTAATAATATATGTCTACAGGAAAGACTGCTACCAAAATATACTAATCTATATATATATATATATATATATATATATATATATATATATATATATATATATATATATATATATATATATATATATATATATATATTATATATATATAAATATATATATAAATATATATATAAATATATATTTATATATATATATATATATATATATATATATAAATATATATATAAATATATATTTATATATATATATATATATATATATATATATATATATATATATATATATATATATATATATATATATATATATATATATATATATATATATATATATATATATATGTAATTATGTGGATAAAGCACTAAGCCAGTATACATACATATACGTTTATGGTACGTTTTCAGATATATATATATATATATATATATATATATATATATATATATATATATATATATATATATATATATATATATATATATATATATATATATATATATATATATATATATGTCGTACCTAGTAGCCAGAGCGCACTTTTCAGCCTACAATGCAAGGCCCAATTTGCCTAATAAGCCAAGTTTTCATGAATTAATTGTTTTTCGACTACCTAACCTACCTAACCTAACCTAACCTAACTTTTTCGGCTACCTAACCTAACCTAACCTATAAAGATAGGTTAGGTTAGGTTAGGTAGGGTTGGTTAGGTTCGGTCATATATCTACGTTAATTTTAACTCCAATAAAAAAAAATTGACCTCATACATAATGAAATGGGTAGCTTTATCCTTTCATAAGAAAAAAATTAGAGAAAATATATTAATTCAGGAAAACTTGGCTTATTAGGCAAATCGGGCCTTGCATAGTAGGACGAGAAGTGCGTTCTGGCTACTAGGTACGACATATATATATATATATATATATATATATATATATATATATATATATATATGTATATATATATATAACAACAAGCTCGAACACCAGCAAGCTCAACAAGCTCAACAACAGTTCGAACAAGCTTTCCTTCTCTACTCCCCTTCGTCTCAGCAGGGTACAGTAGGGAATCGACGCTGCTGTTTGGGGAACATGAAGTTGTTTCTGCAGAAGGTGTCCAGCAGGGAGACCCACTTGCCCCTTTTCTTTTTTGCATGGCTGTTAAAGAGGTCACAAGCAGGTTGACCAGCGAACTCAACATCTGGTTCCTGGACGATGGCACCCTGGCAGGGACACAGGAGTCCCTGCTAGAAGATCTACAGCTGGTGAAATCTAAGGGAGAGGAGTTAGGACTCACCCTAAACCCATTAAAGTGTGAAATCATCTCATCTAGCCAACCAACCATAGATGCAGTGCGAACCATATTGCCAGGAGCCCAAGTGATCGCTCCCACCGACAGTGTGCTGCTAGGGGCACCTCTGGGCTCGAGCGCCATTGAGGTAGTCCTCGAAGAAAAGCTGAACGACCTGAGGAGGATGGAGGGAAGAATAGGGGCTTTGGACGCCCACGATGCTCTGTACCTTCTCACAAGGTGCCTGGCTTTGCCCAGACTGACCTATTTCCTAAGGTGTGCTCCCTCCTTCGACAGCCCAAAATTAACAGAATATGACACACTCCTAAGGTCAATAACCGTGAAAGTGTTAAACCTCTCCCTGCAAGATGACCAATGGGACCAAGCAACGCTCCCAGTTAGACTCGGGGGGATAGGTATTCGCAAGGCGACCCAGTTAGCATTGCCGGCATTCTTATCCTCGACCAGTGCAACAGGTGAATTAGTTAAGGAAATACTACCGGAACACCTAAGAGACTTCATTGGGATTCATGATCCCAAATTCGCGGAAGGAGCCGGTCAGTGGGACACTCTTGTCAACTCTCATCCTCGACCGACTTTTCCAAATGACTGCAAACAGTCCAAATGGGATAGCCCCATAGTGGAGAACATCGCCACATCATTGCTGGAGGCAGCTTCCAGGAAGGACAAAGCGCGTCTTCTAGCTGTGCAAGCTCCCCATGCCGGGGACTTCCTGTTGGCAGTCCCTAATTCCGCCTTGGGGACCCGCCTGGACCATCGGACCCTAAGTATTGGTGTTGCTCTGCGCCTTGCCGCCCCTATCTCCACCGAGCACCGGTGTATTTGCGGCCATGCACGGGCAGACCAATACGGCAGCCATGGTCTCATCTGTCGTAAGACACAGGGAAAGATTGCCAGACATGAAGCAGTCAATGACATCATCAAGAGAAGTTTGGCTTCAGCTGGGTGCCCAGCACAAAGGGAACCTCAGTTGTGCAGGCCTGACAACAGCCAAAAACGCCCAGATGGAGTCACCCTGCAGCCGTGGAGAGAAGGTAAACAGGTCGTGTGGGACTACACGTGTGCATCCACATTGGCTGATACCTATCTACCTTACAGCGCAGCTGAGGGAGGCGGGGCGGCCACCTTCAGGGAGACCCAGAAAACTAACAAGTACAGGGACCTAGAACGTTGTTACAGGTTCGTGCCAATAGGCTCTGAGACTCTGGGCGCCTGGGGTAAATGTGCACTTAAGTTCCTGAAGGAGCTGGGCGAGGAACTCATTGGGAAGACTAGAGACCCAAGAGCGGCCAGTTTTATGTTCCAGCGCCTCAGTGTCGCTGTTCAGAGGGGAAATGCGTGTTGTATCTTGGGTACGCACCCGACCCCCGAGGAACTGGACGAGGTCTTCGAACACTGATTGGTATATTGTTATATTGTTATATAAGTGTGTGTTTTCTGTAATATATATATATATATATATATATATATATATATATATATATATATATATATATATATATATATATATATATATATATATATATATATATATATATATATATATATATATATATATATATATATATATATATATATATATAGAGAGAGAGAGAGAGAGAGAGAGAGAACTGGATCACCACTACAATTTTGTCCCCATTGCTTCTGAGACACTCTGCGCCTGGGGTAAAAGTGCTACCAGCTTTTTGAAGGAACTGAGTTCTAGGCTCATTGAAACAACAAGGGACCCAAGAGCTGCAAGCTTTCTTTTCCAGCGCCTCAGTGTGGAGATACAGAGGGGAAATGCGCACTGCATCCAGGGTTCCTGCCCGCCATCTGAGGAGCTGGAGGAACTCGACAACCTATGATAACCATCTTTGTAACCCATATGTAACTCCTTTTTTGTAACAAAGTTCAAATAAAGTAAATATATATGTGTACATACAAAATAATGGGGGTGGTAGGAGAAGATAATATTAGTGTTCAGTGAGAAACCACAAGGTCTCCTCTGAATACTTTTTATTTTCTTCTCCGAGGCTATGGGTCCCCACATTGGCACCAGAGGTGGTACCCTCACAAATTATATATATATATATATATATATATATATATATATATATATATATATATATATATATATATATATATATATATATATATATATATAAATAATTTATATATATTATTCAGGCTTGTATATTTATATAAATATGTATGTATATTTATATATACCACAAGGTCTATATATACCACAAGGGAGCACACGTGAGGAACACAAATTTGTGTTCCTCACGTGTGCCCCAAAGAATGAGGTGATTTGGTAAAATGCTATGCCCAAGATTACTATCCGAGTGCCGGCGGTGGGGTGGTTCAAATAGCCTCGGCTATCACCTCATTATGTCCGGTCGTGATGGTCAAGTGGATTAAGGCGTCTTGTACATACCAGTTGCGTTGCTTCTGGGAGTATGGGTTCGAGTCACTTCTGGGGTGTGAGTTTTCAGTTGCATATTGTCCTGGGGACCATTCAGGCTTGTTCGCATATATATATATTTATAGATATTAGTATATTTTGGTAGCAGTCTTTCCTGTAGACATATATTATTAAATATGACCAAAAAAGTAAGATTAATAATTCTAACACGAATTTTCTCTATCTTTCTTACATTTCTTTTCACTTTTGATGGTAATTCAAAGATCAATTCTCTAAAATTCATTTTTATTTCTAGTCTGACGCAACACTTGAGCGCGTTTCGTAAAACTTATTACATTTTCAAAGACTTTAGTTTACAAACACACAACTGAAACTGAATAGAGCTTTACACATCTTCGAGGTTTATATCTACATTTAGGTGAGGGGGATGAGGTGAAAAAAATAACTTTCAACAATGGGTATTAAATTCCAACACAAGACAGAACACGAAACAATGGGTATTGAATGGGTATTAAATTCAAACACAAGACAGAACACGAAACAATGGGCATTGAATGGAAGTAATTGTAGAAAGCCTATTGGTCCATATTTCTTGATGCTTCTATATTGGAGCGGAGTCTTGAAGTGGGTAGAATATAGTTGTGCATTAATTGGCTGTTGATTGCTGGTGTTGACTTCTTGATGTGTAGTGCCTCGCAGACGTCCAGCCGTTTGCTATCGCTGTATCTATCGATGATTTCTGTGTTGTTTGCTAGGATTTCTCTGGTGATGGTTTGTTTGTGGGAAGAGATTATATGTTCCTTAATGGAGCCCTGTTGCTTATGCATCGTTAAACGCCTGGAAAGAGATGTTGTTGTCTTGCCTATATACTGTTTTTTTTAGGCTTACAGTCCCCAAGAGGGCATTTGAAGGCATAGACGACGTTGGTCTCTTTTAAAGCGTTCTGCTTTGTGTCTGGAGAGTTTCTCATGAGAAGGCTGGCCGTTTGTCTGGTTTTATAGTAAATCGTCAGTTGAATCCTCTGATTTTTGTCTGTAGGGATAACGTTTCTACTGACAATATCTTTCAATATCTTTCCTCCGTTTTATGGACTGTGGAAAAGAAGTTCCTGTAAAATAGTCTAATAGGGGGTATAGGTGTTGTGTTAGTTGTCTCTTCAGAGGTTGCTTGGCGTTTCACTTTCCTTCTTATGATGTTTTCCACGAAACCATTGGAGAAGCCGTTGTTGACTAGGACCTGCCTTACCCTACAGAGTTCTTCGTCGACTTGCTTCCATTCTGAGCTGTGGCTGAGGGCACGGTCGACATAAGCGTTAACAACACTCCTCTTGTACCTGTCCGGGCAGTCACTGTTGGCATTCAGGCACATTCCTATGTTTGTTTCCTTAGTGTAGACTGCAGTGTGGAAAACTCCGCTCCTTTCCATGACTGTTACATCTAGAAAGGGCAGCTTCCCATCCTTCTCCATCTCGTAAGTGAAACGCTACACAGAATTCTGCTCAAATGCCTCCTTCAGCTCCTGCAGATGTCTGACATCAGGTACCTGTGTAAAAATGTCGTCAACATACCTGCAGTATATGGCCGGTTTCAGGTTCATGTCGACTAAGACTTTTCCCTCGATGGTACCCATGTAGAAGTTTGCAAACAGGACACCTAGGGGAGAACCCATGGCGACCCCATCTACTTGCTTATACATGTGTCCATCCGGGCTCAAGAAGGGTGCCTCTTTAGTACAAGCTTGGAGTAGTTTCCTTAGACTGCTTTCTGGGGCTTATTAGGCAAATTGGGCCTTGCATAGTAGGCTGAGAAGTGCGTTCTGGCTACTAGGTATGACATATATATATATATATATATATATATATATATATATATATATATATATATATATATATATATATATATATATATATATATATATATATTATTAAATATGACCGAAAAAGTAAGATTAATAATTCTAACACAAATTTTCTCTATCTTTCGTACATTACGCTTCACTGTTGGAGGTAAATTAAAAATCAATTCTCCAAAATTCATTTTTATTTCTAGTCTGACGCGACACGGGCGCGTTTCGTAAAACTTATTACATTTTCAAAGACTTTAGTTCACAAATACACAACTGAACATACGTATCTCCGATTTTATATCTACATGTGAGTGAGGTGGGAGGGGTGATGTGGCATTAACACAAGACAGAACAAGAGGGGATATTAATAGGGTATTAAAAGTATCAACACAAGACAGAACACAAACAATGGGTATTGAATAGAAGTGTTTGTAGAAAGCCTATTGGTCCATATTTCTTGATGCTTCTATATTGGAGCGGAGTCTTGAGGTGGGTAGAATATAGTTGTGCAATAATTGGCTGTTGATTGCTGGTGTTGACTTCTTGATGTGTAGTGCCTCGCAAACGTCAAGCCGCCTGCTATCGCTGTATCTATCGATGATTTCTGTGTTGTTTACTAGGATTTCTCTGGCGATGGTTTGGTTGTGGGAAGAGATTATATGTTCCTTAATGGAGTCCTGTTGCTTATGCATCGTTAAACGCCTTGAAAGAGATGTTGTTGTCTTGCCTATATACTGGGTTTTTTGGAGCTTACAGTCCCCAAGTGGGCATTTGAAGGCATAGACGACGTTAGTCTCTTTTAAAGCGTTCTGTTTTGTGTCTGGAGAGTTTCTCATGAGAAGGCTGGCTGTTTTTCTGGTTTTATAGTAAATCGTCAGTTGTATCCTCTGATTTTTGTCTGTAGGGATAACGTTTCTATTAACAATATCTTTTAGGACCCTTTCCTCCGTTTTATGAGCTGTGGAAAAGAAGTTCCTGTAAAATAGTCTAATAGGGGGTATAGGTGTTGTGTTAGTTGTCTCTTCAGAGGTTGCATGGCTTTTCACTTTCCTTCTTATGATGTCTTCGATGAAACCATTGGAGAAGCCGTTATTGACTAGGACCTGCCTTACCCTACAGAATTCTTCGTCGACTTGCTTCCATTCTGAGCTGTGGCTGAGAGCACGGTCGACATATGCGTTAACAACACTCCTCTTGTACCTGTCAGGGCAGTCGCTGTTGGCAATTAGGCACATTCCTATGTTTGTTTCCTTAGTGTAGACTGCAGTGCTGAAACCTCCGCCCTTTTCCATGACTGTTACATCTAGAAAGGGCAGCTTCCCATCCTTTTCCATCTCGTAAGTGAAACGCAGCACGGAACTCTGCTCAAATGCCGTGCTGCGTTTCACTTACGAGATGGAAAAGGATGGGAAGCTGCCCTTTCTAGATGTAACAGTCATGGAAAAGGGCGGAGGTTTCCACACTGCAGTCTACACTAAGGAAACAAACATAGGAATGTGCCTAAATGCCAACAGCGACTGCCCTGACAGGTACAAGAGGAGTGTTGTTAACGCATATGTCGACTGTGCTCTCAGCCACAGCTCAGAATGGAAGCAAGTCGACGAAGAACTCTGTAGGGTAAGGCAGGTCCTAGTCAATAACGGCTTCTCCAATGGTTTCATCGAAGACATCATAAGAAGGAAAGTGAAAAGCCATGCAACCTCTGAAGAGACAACTAACACAACACCTATACCCCCTATTAGACTATTTTACAGGAACTTCTTTTCCACAGCTCATAAAACGGAGGAAAGGGTCCTGAAAGATATTGTTAATAGAAACGTTATCCCTACAGACAAAAATCAGAGGATACAACTGACGATTTACTATAAAACCAGAAAAACGGCCAGCCTTCTCATGAGAAACTCTCCAGACACAAAACAGAACGCTTTAAAAGAGACTAACGTCGTCTATGCCTTCAAATGCCCACTTGGGGACTGTAAGCTCCAAAAAAACCAGTATATAGGCAAGACAACAACATCTCTTTCAAGGCGTTTAACGATGCATAAGCAACAGTTCCATTAAGGAACATATAATCTCTTCCCACAACCAAACCATCGCCAGAGAAATCCTAGTAAACAACACAGAAATCATCGATAGATACAGCGATAGCAGGCGGCTTGACGTTTGCGAGGCACTACACATCAAGAAGTCAACACCAGCAATCAACAGCCAATTATTGCACAACTATATTCTACCCACCTCAAGACTCCGCTAAAATATAGAAGCATTAAGAAATATGGACCAATAGGCTTTCTACAAACACTTCTATTCAATACCCATTGTTTGTGTTCTGTCTTGTGTTGATACTTTTAATACCCTATTAATATCCCCTTTTGTTCTGTCTTGTGTTAATGCCACATCACCCCTCCCACCTCACTCAAATGTAGATATAAAATCGGAGATACGTATGTTCAGTTGTGTATTTGTGAACTAAAGTCTTTGAAAATGTAATAAGTTTTACGAAACGCGCCCGTGTCGCGTCAGACTAGAAATAAAAATGAATTTTGGAGAATTGATTTTTAATTTACCTCCAACAGTGAAGCGTAATGTACGAAAGATTGAGAAAATTCGTGTTAGAATTATTAATCTTACTTTTTCGGTCATATTTAATAATATATGTCTACAGGAAAGACTGCTACCAAAATATACTAATATATATATATATATATATATATATATATATATATATATATATATATATATATATATATATATATATATATATATATGTATATATTTATATATATATATATATATATATATATATATATATATATATATATATATATATATATATATTTATATATATATATTTATATATATATATATATTTATATATATATATATATATATATATATATATATATATATATATATATATATATATATATATATATATATATATATATATATATATATATATATATATATATATATATATATATGTATATACTTGATACTCACATTTTTAATCACGTGTTTATTTTCGTGATTTACACACATATATATACCTATATACATATGCATATACACAACTATACACACACATACACATACAAACTCAATTTTTCCAATTATTGGGGGAATGATTTCTGGTCAGTATTTCATCTGGGAATTATCTACTGTGGGGCTGGGTTTTCATCTAGTAAATCGCGGTTCTTGGGCCACCAGCTGTGGGAGTGGGGCGTCTCATCTTGGAGTAATCTTTCTAACATTGGGTCCTCTAACATTTCGATGGTGTTCCACGCCCTTATGGCTTGGTGCTGCAGTCTGATGTTTAGTGGCTGTATGTTCAGGAGCTCATGAAGCTCTTGGATTGTCTGATCATATGGTGGACGGGGTTTGCCTGCTCTCCTTAGCGCCTTATTTTGCACTGCTTGCAGTTTCTGCATGTTAGTTATCTGTATGGTGTGTAGTGGTACTGGGGGATATTCTAGATGCAGTCGAACTAGAGCCTTATATAGGTGGATCTGAATGTTTGTACTGAGGCTTCGGAATCTCCTAAGTTTTCCTAACGCTGCTTTGGCTTTGTTTAGTCGGTCCCTTACATGAATTTGTATCCCTGTTCTATTTATCATAAGTCCTAGTATTCTGCCTACCTCCGCATATTGGATCGGATGGTTGTCAAGGATAATGGGGGTCCGAGTTTCTTTTTGCAATGTGTATTATCTGAAACTTTTGTTTGTTGGTGCTAATTTTCCATTGATTCTCAAAATTGTTTATGAGTTCAATTGCTGCCTTGGTCTTGTTGGCTAGTAGCGGCTTTAATGGTCCCGGTTGGCATATTATTTGGGTGACATCGTCAGCGTATGTGATGTATTCTCCATGATGGGGTTGGGGTAGGTCAGCTGTATATATTTTCAACAGAGTAGGGGAGAGGCAGCTTCCTTGTGGTACTCCACTTTTCAGTTCCATTACGTCACCCAAGTTGCTGCCGATATTAAGCCTAACAGTTCTGTTGTCTATAAAGCTGCAGAGAGTAGCAGTAAATCTCTCAGGGAGTCCTAGTTCAGATATCTTATATTTTAGGCCTGTGTACCACACTTTGTCGAAGGCTTTCGAAACGTCTGTAAAGCACTATATTACAATGATCATTTTTCAACACTACGTTGGCTATATGCTCGTAGATCAGAGCTATAGCTGTATGGGCCCCTCTGCGGTTTCTATACCCATGCTGCCTGGTGTTATACTTCTCTTCCTCTTCCGTGTACTTCACAAGTCTCTGATTGATTATTTTTTCGAATATTTTACCTGGTACTTCGAGGATGGAAAGTGGCCTGTAATTTTCAGTTTGGGTTGAAGGTTTAACTGGCTTGGGGATTATACATGTGTACTGATGGAGTGCAATCACTGGTAGGTTGGATAATACCATCTTATTTATTTTGCTGTTGCCCGGCTCTTTGTTCTTGAAACCCATAATTGTTTTATGAACCTCTGCAATGGTTATGTTTTTCATGAGGTGGCAGTAATTGCGAATGTTGTTAAGATCTATTGTTTGCAACGAGAGTAGTGCTTCAGCTCTGTTATCGACTTGAGTTGTAATTTCCCTTTCATTAATGGGGCAGAAGTTTAAATAAACTTCTTCCGGGTTTATGCAGAATATTTTTTCTCAGAACTTCCTGAATTCTTGTTCTTGTTCTCTCTCCTCATAGAGTATATTTCCTGAGGTGTCTATGATGTAGGGTATTTCCTCAGTAGAGTTTCCCATTAGGGTTTTTACTTTTTTTCCAGAACTTTCCTGGGTTTCTGTAGTCGACTTGGATATTGCTTATTATGTCATCCCATTTTTGGGTGTACTTTGTTTTGCGTAGATCTTGCAGCTCATCGTGTAGTTCCCTTTGTAGTCTTTTGCGCTGTAGTAGAATTGTGCAGTCTTTTGCGCTGAAATGTAGAAGGTTGTTATATCTGGTTTGCAGTGTCCTATGTGCCTCAGTGGCTGGTGGGTGTGGGAGCGTTATATGGTGAACTACGGGGTTATGATCATTCATGCATTTTTCTATGGTGCTAATTCATGCATTTAACTCAGTGTTTATGCATGATGTTTCTTTTCCATTAAAATCTGCGACACTGATTTCCTATGCACTGCTTTTGAATGCCTCCTAGTCAGTTTTAATGTATTGAAGTCTTGGTGGTGAGGGTTTCTGAATAAAGTTATTTGATAACGTCATTATTATTAGTAAGTGGTCGCTTGTGCTCACAGGGCCCCTTTCAATGCGGGTGTTTAGTAAGTGGTGATTGTTTGACAGTATTATGTCAGGTTTACCACTGTGTCCTTGTCTGACGTAAGTTGGGAAGTCTGGGCCCAGGTGGGTTAGATTTCCGTTCCTCATCATATTGTGGATGGCTTCTCCTGCTTGGTTGTTCCTTCCGTGTCCCAGCACTCTGTGCTTGGCGTTCAGATCTCTCAGGAAGTAGGCAGGTCTGTTCCTTCTAGTGATTGTCATGATGTTGGCCAGGGGAAGGTAAGGACGTCTTGGTGGTTAGTAACATGTTCCTATGAAGATTATACCTTTCGTAGTTCGGAGTTCAATTGCCAGAAAGTTTTCTTGAAAGTTATCTCGACTTATGTGTGGAATATTTATTTTTACAGCAATTGCTGCTCCATCGTTGGCCTGGTCAGCTCTGTTTACCTGGTAAATTTTGTAATTGAAGATCTTTATCTTCTCACTTTCCTTTTTTCCATGACTGTTAATCAGTATTATATCAGGGGTCTATTTCACTGTACAGGTTGCTGAGTTCCAATGCTCTGTGCGGACTCCAGCATAGAACATTATGCTGAATTATTTTTAATGACTGTATGGCTATGTTGAAACTGATAGGTCTCTTCCACCTGGTGGATTGTTTGGGATCGGTGCATGTTTGTTGCGCATTGCGGTAAACATATCGACACTTAACTGTTGATTGGTTATGGAGTTTTGGTTGAAAGTATGCGTCATTATCCGGTTGTACACGTCAATCGTATCGACATCGGGAATGTGTGGTAGAACTTTATTTGCTGAATTTTTATTAATTCTCAGGGGGTCTTGAGGTTAACCGTGTGGGTTGTTTTCTTGAGAAGAATTCTATTTTGTTGGAGATATTTTCTGAGTCCCGGGTGTCTGTGTCTGAGTGTGCTACATTGTCTGTGGGTGTGCGGTGAGGATTGATGCCCCCTAGCGTGTTCCTGATCCTGTGAACCCTGTGGAGCTTGTATGTTTGGTTGTTTGTCTGTGGGCACTCTTCGGAGGTCATTAGTGATTAGTGGTGTTTGCTGGTGATGTTTCGTCTACCTCTGGCTCGTTGATGGTTGCTGCATTCGTGGGTGATGGCACTTGTTGGGAGTTGGTCTCAATTGGGGTAGTGCTGATTATATTGCTATTCACCAGGGCTTTTATGATTTTAATGGAGGAGGGAGTGTCTGGGAATTCCATTTCTGGTAGACCATTCCTCTTGTACTTTTCTTGAATTACCGATCCAAATAACCGTGGAGTTGCTAGGTTTTCTAAGTGAGCAAAGATCATACTGCTCAGGGTTTTTGTTGGTAGGTCACCAATTACCTGTGAGGTCGTGTTTGCTGGATTGTGTAGGGTAGTGTTAGCAGGATTACGTGATACTTTGTTTGACCAAGCATTGGCGGTAGTTATACCTGCATAGGTATTATTGGCCATTGCTGTCTTTTTTGCTGTGGCTCCGGCCTTTTTTTGTTTTAGGATATTTTTCCTAATGGGGCAGATTGATGCCAGCATGCGGTGGGGATCCCCCCACAGTTGAGACATTTGGGGTTTGATTTATTCGTGCAGTTACTGATTATGTGTCCCTGCTGGCCACATTCTGAACATACTGTTACCGTTTGTTGGCACTCTGCGACTGTGTGGTCGTATTTATACCATTTCCAACAGGGGGTTATGTTAAAGAATTATTCTTGCTCAAGGTTGTAGTTATCGTAGTTAGTTGTAGTTGTGAGATGGGAGTAGTGGGAATAGATACCTTGGCTGAGGGCTTTGTGTACTATGGATATTTCTTCGAATCATATTTTCATCATGGTAGACAAATTCGGCATAAGAATTACTTCTTCTACCTTGGCCCAATTATTCCTTTTTTCTATGTTGCGTTTAATATTTTCAAGGGTATGGCTAGTAACAGATTTGCTAGTTCATTCTGTATCTCATAGCCTGTCCCCCTCGCAAGGAGCGGATTTTTACTCGGTGTCCTCTCATTGTCTCAGTTCCTGTTCATTCTATCTTGTTTACTTGCTTTCCTCTTCCTTTCCCTTCCTAAGAATAAGCTCTCCTAAGCTGAAGGCTATGCACTCCGTCCTTCCACTTGGTTGGTTGGGACTCGCAGAGGTTAGCCCTCAGTGACTTATTCTCCTATGTCCTATGTGGGGACAGAATGTCCCCTAAGACAGTCTGACCCTGCTACAATGGTGAACAGATGCCCAAATAAAGTGGCCCCCCAGATTTTACAGATACCGCATGGGCCACTGGACTATTCCACTTGACCTGTTGAAATGGCGAAATGACAAGAGTTGGAGAAAGTGAGGAAGTCTTAGAACTTGGAGTGCACAGGCGCTCTGTACAAAGCTGGCATCATTGTAATGTTGGCGGCTATGTCACCCTCCTGTCAGGGAAGGGATCGTGGAGACCGTTGGGTCAGTACCCTGACCGTATGGGCAGGGTCAGGGGCCCGTGGGGGTCAGGTTACGCTCCCACCACTCTCCTTGCTTGTTGCTGCCTGAAGCTGATTATGCCCTTAGGTTCTTGCTAGAGAGTCTTACAGTGAATCTGCTGTGAGTTTTACAGTAAGTGATCAAACACTCATTTCCTATCAATCATATTTACTTGGGAAAATTCGTGTCTTGAGTTTTTCACGTTTTTATTTACAGTCTGATGCCTAAAAGCGTTTCACAAAGACTTCTCACATTTTCATAGACAGATTTTTACACACATCATTTCATGCTTATTTTCGTTTTTAGGTGAGGTGATATGACACAAATATTTTTTGGGTGAGGTGACAAAAGATAGAACACGAATCAATGGGTATATTGCATATTTTCTGCTTTTATATTGTTATATTGCTCTTTCTGCTTCTATGTTGGTTCGGGATCTTGAAGTGGGTAGAATATAATTATGTGTTAATTAGCTCTTGATTGCTGGTGTTGACGTTTTGATGTGTAGGGCCTCGTATATGTCGAGTCTCCTGCCATAGCTGTATCTATCGATTATTTCCGTATTGCTTGTTAAATTTTTTTTGGTGATGCCCTGGTTGTGAGAGGAGATTATATGTTCCTTGGTGGAGCCCTGTTGTTTGTGCATTGTTAATCGCCTAGAAAGAAACGTTGTTGTCTTGTCTATATACTAAGATCTTTGAGGCTTACAGTCCCGAAGTGGGCATGTGAAGGCATAGACGACGTTGGTTCCTCTCAAAGCGTTCTGTTTGGTGTCTGGAGAGTTCTTCATGAGATTCTGACTTTGCCAAGGTCAGAACCGTGAAAAGGATCGGCCAAGTTATATGTTACCAGAATGATCAATTGGCGTTATGGCTTACCAACCTAATATCTACATCTGCTACGATAATGAAAAACTTTTACATTTTTGCTAAGATACTTTTTCTCTCTCTAAGTGAGTTGTAACAATATAATGCTTTCGGGCAAATAAAATCTGTTAAAAAATATATCGAAGAAAAATACTTAAAAACCATTAAAAATGTGTTTTGAATCTGCAATGCACTGTTTAATTGCAGATCAGAATGTCGTATTTCCTGTGGGGAAGCATTGTTGTTGTGGTGGTTTTAAACGTGCCTGCAGTGAGCCTGGAACTGACGCAGCCCATGGACATGGGCGGGATGACGGGGCAGGTGGGCGTGGATGTCGGCATGGCTGTGGGTCAGGTGGCGAAACACTATCTCACTGGCTGTCACCTAGTGATCATTACTACTTCACATCACTCACACTTTACCTCAAACATACTCAGGTAAATTAGTAATACATATATATATATATATATATATATATATATATATATATATATATATATATATATATATATATATATATATATGTATATATATATATATATATATATATATATATATATATATATATATATATATGTATATATATTTATATATATATATATATATATATATATATATATATATATATATATATATATATATATATATATATATATATTTATATATATATATCCGGTTGAGTGACGATAATGTGCGCAGTCATTACCACAACGGAGCCAGGTGTTTGGGTTCTGGGCGCCCTCCCAGGGAGAACACCAATCAACAGCCCACACCGCCCGTAAGGCAAAACACCTCCCAGACCTTCATTCCCACAGAAAACATATTAGAAGCTATCAAAGCAACATCAGCCAGAACCTTGCAACACATCCATAAAGCAGCCCGCCCCCATGCAGCAGCCAAATTATCTGCCCTCCTGAGAAAGGTCAACGACTCTCCTGGAACGACCCAAGCAGGGCACAACCTCCTACTGTTTGGCAACATATGTCTAGCCACCCCTGCAAGGAGAGACAAGACCTTAGCTGCCTCAGTCATCAAAGCTATAAATGATTTTCCCAGGGAGGACAACTAGGTGCGCCTTCCCACTCGTGCGAGAAACACCCACGGCAGGAAGAGCAACAGTGCCATATCCGAGACATCAAAAATCAGAACATCAGTCACCAAGAAAATAGAAGAAGGAAACACTATTGGCGCAATAAGATTCATCACCAGTGAGGACTCAATTGCCGACAGAGATGCCGCACCAGCTCAAGCCCTAAGGGAGAAACACCCACCCAGGGCTCCGCGTGGGGACGACATTGTACAAGTGGGGGCTACCGGAGCAGAACCTCTCTGGGTGGCTGAATCTGTGGTCCATAAAGCAGCCATGTCCTTCCCAACAGGATCAGCAGGTGAGTTCACAGGACTAAAACCCAACCACCTCAAGCAAATGCTCAACCCTGCACTGGGTGACATTGCAAAAAACCTCTTGGTGGAACTAACCAGATTCACCAACACATGTCTAGCTGGCAACATACCAGCGACCATAAGACCTATCTTTTTTGGAGCATCTCTCTGTGCTCTAAAGAAAAAGGATGGAGGGATCAGGCCAATAGCTGTGGGCAATTCTCTACGGCGTCTCGTCGCAAAGGCAGCTGCAAGAACAGTTAGTGATGCAGCGGCCAACATGCTGAAGCCAAAACAGCTCGGGTTTGGCATTCCACAAGGGTGTGAGGCGGCAGCCCATGCAGCTCGAGCCTTCATCGCCAACATCACAGACGAAAAGGCCCTTATCAAGCTAGATTTAAAAAATGCCTTCAATTTGTTGCGGAGGGATGCTGTACTCCGTGCGGTTCATAGTCATTTACCTTCCCTCTACCCTTATGTACATTCATGCTACAGTATGGACCTTAAGCTACTTTTTGGCGAACATGAAATTGACTCGCGAGAAGGCGTCCAACAGGGTGACCCCCTTGCTCCTCTCCTTTTCTGCTTAGTCATCAAACAAGTCACAGAGTTCCTGTCCAGCGAGCTTAACATCTGGTTCTTGGATGATGGTACCCTAGCTGGTTCCCAAGACTCCCTCCTGGAGGACATCAGAAAAATCCAGGAGCAAGGTGCAGTTTTAGGCCTCACCCTGAACCCTTCTAAATGTGAAATAATATGTTCCAACCAGGGCATCGTAGAGAGAATAGAGGGTCTTCTGCCAAATATCCATAAAACTAAACCTAAAGACAAAACACTCCTAGGAGCTCCCCTGGGGTTGAAAGCCATCGATGAGGTCCTTGATAAGAAAATCGCCGACCTTAAGAGGATGGATGGGAGGATTGAGGATATTGATGCTCATGATGCACTCTACCTCATCACCAGATGTCTGTCCCTCCCCAGGTTAACCTACTTTCTGAGGTGTTCACCATCTTACAGTAGCCAAAAACTAAGTGAGTATGACCGGTTACTGAAATCAATGCTAGAAAAAGCCCTTAACCTCTCTCTTGATGACCTACAGTGGAAACAAGCCTCTCTTCCCGTAAGACTTGGGGGCCTCGGAGTTCGAACAACAACGCAAATCGCTGTTCCAGCCTTCCTGTCCTCCTTATCAGCATCCGACGACCTTGTGAAGGAAATTCTACCTGCCCACTTACATCAGCTGGCAGGTGTACATGATCCCAATTTTACACGCTGTGCTACAGAGTGGGACTTGCGTGCAGGCCCATCACCTCAACCACCATCCCCAAAAGCCCACAAGCAATCCAGCTGAGATGGCCCCATTGGAGACCAAGTTGCTGCAGTGTGCCTGGGTGCTGCAACAACACAACACGACATTGTTCGTCTCACAGCAGTAGCAGCCCTACATGCAGGGGATTTCCTGTTAGCAACCCCAATGTCGGCAACTGGCACGCTTCTCACACCACACGCCCTCCGAATTGCTGTGGCCCTTTGCCTTGCTACCCCAATCTACACCAGATATAGGTGTATTTGCGGCGAGGTGGTGGCTGACAGGTACGGCCACCATGGCCTACTCTGCCAAAGCACAGGGGGATGGCACTCGAGGCACAGTGAAGTTAACGACATCATCAAGAGGAGCCTCACCACAGCTGGATGCCCAGCTGAAAGAGAGCCCCGTTACCTAATGCCCCGTAACTCTGATGCTCTTATTGGTCGCCCTGATTGTATCACAGTGAACCCCTGGAAGAATGGCAAGCAGTTGGTATGGGACTACACGTGCGTATAAACCCTGGCTAACACCTACATTAACCTCAGTGTTGCACAACCAGGTGGCGCTGACACCCACAGGTAAGCAGCCAAATCCTGTAAGTATAGAGAACTGGATCACCACTACAATTTTGTCCCCATTGCTTCTGAGACACTCGGCGCCTGGGGTAAAAGTGCTACCAGTTTTTTTAAGGAACTGGGTTCTAGGCTCATTGAAACAACAAGGGGCCCTAGAGCTGCCAGCCTTCTTTTCCAGCGCCACAGCGTGGCGATACAGAGGGGAAATGCACACTGCATCCAGGGTTCCTGCCCGCCATCTGAGGAGCTGAAGGAACTCGACAACCTATGATAACCATCTTTGTAACCTATATGTAACTCCTTTTTTGTAACAAGATTCAAATAAAGCAAATATATATGTGTACATACAAAAGAATGGGGGTGGTAGGAGAAGATAATATTAGTGTTCAGTGAGAGACCACAAGGTCTCCTCTGAATACTTTTTATTTTCTTCTCCGAGGCTATGGGTCCCCACATTGGCACCAGAGGTGGTACCCACACAAATTTATATATATATATATATATATATATATATATATATATATATATATATATATATATATATATATATATATATATATATATATATATATAATTATATATATTTTTTTTAAATTTGTGAGGGTACCACCTCTGGTGCCAATGTGGGGACCCATAGCCTCGGAGAAGAAAATGAAAAGTATTCAGAGGAGACCTTGTGGTTTCTCACTGAACACTAATATTATCTTCTCTTACCACCCCCATTCTTTTGTATGTACACACATATATTTGCTTTATTTGAACTTTGTTACAAAATACACACACACATATATATATGTATATATATATATATATATATATATATATATATATATATATATATATATATATATATATATATATATATATATATATATATATATATATATATATATATATATATATATTTAATGGTTACAAGATATACATGGGTTGATACAAAAATAATAATGCAAAAAGGTGCTTAAAGGTTATGGATCTCTTGAAAAACACAACAATGGGAAACATTGATGAATGTCACAGACGGGTTCGATCATTGTTGCAAGTCAAACACTTCTTCGAATTCCTCTGAAGTTGGACTAGTGCCCAAGACGCAACAGGCATTTCCCCTCTGAATCGCAACACTGAGGCGCTGGAACAAGAAACTTTTTGCTCTCTGGTCTTTTGTTGCGCTGATCAATTTGTCCCCCAATTCCTTCAGGAACTTCAATGCACATTTTCCCCACGAACCGAGGGTCTCCGAGCCGATCGAACAAAGCTGTAGCAGTGTGCTAGACCTCTGTATTTAATAATTTTCTGCGATTCCCTGAAAGAAGCAGCACCACCGCTTTCACGTGTGCTGTAGTGGAGGTAGGTACTGGCCAGTGTGGCAGCGCACGTGTAGTCCCATACCACTTGCTTACCATCCTTCCAAGGTAGCAAGGTGACCCCATCAGGCCGCTTCTGAGGGTCGTTAGGTCTGTATAAGTGTGGTTCTCTTTGTGCCGGGCAGCGGGCTGTGGCGAGGCTCCTCTTGATGATGTCGTTGACTTCTTCATGTCTTGCAAATTTACCCTGTGATTTACGACATACCAGACCATGACGACCATATTGGTCTGCCATCGCAGTTCCGCATTTGCACCTATGTTCGGTGAGGATGGGGGGCGGCAAGGCGAAGGGCAACTCCAATGCGGAGAGCGTCATGACTGAGGCGAGTTCCCAGGGCTGCATTGGGCACAGCAAATAAAAAATCCCCGGAGTGGGGTGCTGTTACCGCTAGGAGGCGGGCTTTGTTTTCAGCATCAGCGTTGTCAATCATTGCTGTGACAGTCTTTTCCATTATGGGGCTATCCCAGTGGGCCTGCTTGTGGTCTTTTGGGACTTGTGGTCGGGGTTGAGGGTGTGCAATGGTGTCCCATTGTCTGGCTGCTTCGATGAACGTTTGATCATGAGTTCCCGCTGTCTCTCTCATACGCTCTGGTAGGATCTGCCCTACCAATTCGTTGGCTGTTGTACATAAGGATAAGAATGCTGGAAGTGCTACCTCAGTTGCCTTTCGTATGCCTATCCCTCCAAATCTCACTGGTAGTGTTGCTTGGTCCCACTGACTGTCATCTAAATCTAGGTTGAGCGCCTTCCTGAATATTGACCTGAGGAGCTCATCATATTGATGTAGAAGTGGGTTGCCAAAAGTTGGTGTACACCTTAAGAAGTATGTTAGCCTGGGCAAGGTAAGGCACTTTGTGAGAAGGTAGAGGGCATCGTGGGAGTCCGAGTCCCCAATTCTCTCTTCCATCCTCTTTAGGTCTCTAAACTTTTCGTCAAGGACTGCAGCAATGGCATTGTGGCCCAGAGGTGCTCCGAGTAGTGTGCTGTCGGTAGGTTTAACGACTGAGGCTTCTGGTAAAACTGATTTCACTGCTCTAATGATTACTTCACTGGATGCAATAATTTCGCACTTGGAGGGGTTAAGAACGAGACCCATGGACTCCCCCCGTGTCTTCACCAGCTGTAGGTCTTCTAGCAGGGAATCTTGTGTGCCTGCCAGAGTGCCATCATCCAGGAACCAGATGTTGAGCTCACTGGACAGTCTGGTTGTAATTTCTCGAACCGCTATGCAAAAGAGGAACAGTGCAAGTGGGTCACCCTGTTGAATTCCCTCTGCTGAGGTGACTTCATGTTTGCCAAACAAGAGGGTTGAGTCTTTGCTGTAGCCTGCTGACACAAACGGGAGAATGCTTGGGCAATGTTCCTGGACTGCAGTGAGGATTGTTTCCCTTTTGACCGAGTTGAAAGCGTTTTTAAAATCTAATTTTACTACTGCCTGGTCTTCAGTAAGAGAGCTAATGTAGGCTCGTGCAGCATGAGCCGCTGCTTCACAGCCTTGGGGAACTCTAAACCCCAGCTGGTTGGGTTGCAGCATGGTGGCTGCTTCCATTCGGATACTTCTGACAACAGCCCTTGCAACTAGGCGGCGAAGGGTATTACCAACGGCAATGGGTCTGATCCCTCCCCCCTTCTTTTTCAGGGCACATAGGGATGCACCAAAGAAGAATGGTTTGATTTCATCAGGGATTAACCCGGCGAGGCTGTTGTTGACAAACGTTGTGATTTCTGTCAGGAGCGCTTCTGCAGCTGGGCCAAGAACAGGGTTCACCATTTCCTTCCCATGTTGAGGTCTTACTCCTGTGTAGCCTCCTGAGGAGCCCGGGGGAAATGAAACGATAGCTTTATAAACCTCTGACTCCCGGAGGACGAGAGGTTCCTGGTTAGGGGCGAGCCTGACCTGTGGGGGAGGTCCACCTACGGCCCTGAGGGGGTGTTTTTCTCTCAGTGCTTGGGCTGTGGTTTCATCCCTGGGCAAAATTTTGTCCTCACTTGTGATCAACCTGAGTGCCCCGACTGTATTGCCCTCTTCAATTTTCTTGCTGACTTGGGTACCTAATTTTCTGTTGTCGCTGATTGTCGTACTTGGTCTGCCTCGGCGGTGTTTGGTGTGTTTGGGGAGGCGGACTAGGTTGTCAGCCCTAGGAAAATCCCTAATTGCTTTATTGACGGATGAGCCCAGTGTCTTGCCTCCTCTGTCTGGTACACCTAAGCATGCATTGCCAAAAAGTAACAGATTGTGCCAGGCTTTGATGGTTCAGGTGCATCAAGGTTATTTGGCCCTCTGTTGACTTTTGCGATGAGGTCCGTGTATTTCACGGCAGCAAATGGGCGAGAGGCCTTTGGGATGTGGGTGAGTGTCTTGGTTGACGTTGCTTTAATTGCCTCTAGCAGGTCGTCTGTTGCAATGTAATCTGTTGCGATTTGTACTGGTGCAACAGGCTCCTGAGTGCTGCCTCCTCCCACGGGAGGCCTCCCTGACCCAGGACAGTCGCCATGCTGGCGTATAACTCTAGAGACCGAGTTGATGCTGATGTTGCTCCCACAAACACTGCATGTGCCTCTCCTTTGATTGGCTTCGGGAGGGGTGAGCTGGCTGGAAGCGGCTTCTTCTGCCATCCCCTTAGGTAAAGTGACTGTCACCTTGCACTGGAGTATTTGTCTCTCCCTCCTGGCTGGGGGGGACGAGGTTGTCCCCTATACTATGCGTCATGTCTGGGCAGATGTCTGGGGTGGGTGGGCTCGTGGAGGTGGTGGGTGGGGGTTGGGAGGCTGCGCTGGCCCGGTCTGGGAGGGGGGCCGGGGAGGGAAGGCGCGACCACCTGATCGTGGGAGGTGGGGGCGGGGGAGCGGAAGACACTGCACCTCACGGAGGGGGGTGGGGAGACACTACACAAGTGGAGTGGGCGAGCGGGAGACACTACACTCACTGGGGGGAGGCACTACACTCAAGGGGTGGGGGGGGAGGGTTGATGTGGCACGTAACACTTGGATAATTTCCTTTTGTCACTAAACACTGGTGAATGTGTCCTGGCTCACTGGGTGTGGTGCTCTCAAAACGATACTCACAATGGTCCAGTCACCACAGGACTGGACTCAACTTATCTTTTTCAAGCACTTACTGGCACACTGGTGACCCAGTCTCTTGACCCCACCACATGTGTCCTTCCACCCTTTCCTGGTGAGGGAGCCGTAGGGCGTGTGACGTGTGTGGGCGTGGGCTGACGGTGGGCATGGGGTGGCGGTGGGCGTAGGGTTGCGTGGGGTGACGGTGGGCGTGGGGTGCCGGTGGGCGTAGGGTTGCGTGGGGTGACGGTGGGCGTGGGGTGACGGTGGGCGTGGGTATATATTTATATATTATATATATATATTTATATATTATATATATATATTTATATATATATTATATATATATGTTTATATATTTATTTATATATCTATATATATATATATATATATATATATATATATATATATATATATATATGAATATATATATATATATATATATATATATATATATATATATATATATATATATATATATATATATATATATGAATATATATATATATATATATATATATATATATATATATATATATATATATATATATATATATATATATGCGAACAAGCCAGAATGGTCCCCTGGACAATATGCAACTGAAAACTCACACCCCAGAAGTGACTCGAACCCATACTCCCAGAAGCAACGCAACTGGTATGTACAAGACGCCTTAATCCACTTGACCATCACGACCGGACAAAATGAGGTGATAGCCGAGGCTATTTGAACCACCCCACCGCCGGCACTCGGATAGTTATCTTGGGCATAGCATTTTACCAAATCACCTCATTCTTAGGGGCACACGTGAGGAACACAAATGCGAACAAGCCAGAATGGTCCCCTGGACAATATGCAACTGAAAACTCACACCCCAGAAGTGACTCGAACCCATACTCCCAGAAGCAACGCAACTGGTATGTACAAGACGCCTTAATCCACTTGACCATCACGACCGGACAAAATGAGGTGATAGCCGAGGCTATTTGAACCACCCCACCGCCGGCACTTGGATAGTTATCTTGGGCATAGCATTTTACCAAATCACCTCATTCTTAGGGGCACACGTGAGGAACACAAATGCGAACAAGCCAGAATGGTCCCCTGGACAATATGCAACTGAAAACTCACACCCCAGAAGTGACTCGAACCCATACTCCCAGAAGCAACGCAACTGGTAGGTACAAGACGCCTTAATCCACTTGACCATCACGACCGGACAAAATGAGGTGATAGCCGAGGCTATTTGAACCACCCCACCGCCGGCACTCGGATAGTTATCTTGGGCATAGCATTTTACCAAATCACCTCATTCTTAGGGGCACACGTGAGGAACACAAATGCGAACAAGCCAGAATGGTCCACTGGACAATATGCAACTGAAAACTCACACCCCAGAAGTGACTCGAACCCATACTCCCAGAAGCAACGCAACTGGTATGTACAAGACGCCTTAATCCACTTGACCATCACGACCGGACAAAATGAGGTGATAGCCGAGGCTATTTGAACCACCCCACCGCCGGCACTCGGATAGTTATCTTGGGCATAGCATTTTACCAAATCACCTCATTCTTAGGGGCACACGTGAGGAACACAAATGCGAACAAGCCAGAATGGTCCCCTGGACAATATGCAACTGAAAACTCACACCCCAGAAGTGACTCGAACCCATACTCCCAGAAGCAACGCAACGAGTTTTCAGAAGCAACGAGTTTTCAGTTGCATATTGTCCAGGGGACCATTCTGGCTTGTTCGCATTTGTGTTCCTCACGTGTGCCCCTAAGAATGAGGTGATTTGGTAAAATGCTATGCCCAAGATAACTATCCGAGTGCCGGCGGTGGGGTGGTTCAAATAGCCTCGGCTATCACCTCATTTTGTCCGGTCGTGATGGTCAAGTGGATTAAGGCGTCTTGTACATACCAGTTGCGTTGCTTCTGGGAGTATGGGTTCGAGTCACTTCTGGGGTGTGAGTTTTCAGTTGCATATTGTCCAGGGGACCATTCTGGCTTGTTCGCATTTGTGTTCCTCACGTGTGCCCCTAAGAATGAGGTGATTTGGTAAAATGCTATGCCCAAGATAACTATCCGAGTGCCGGCGGTGGGGTGGTTCAAATAGCCTCGGCTATCACCTCATTTTGTCCGGTCGTGATGGTCAAGTGGATTAAGGCGTCTTGTACATACCAGTTGCGTTGCTTCTGGGAGTATGGGTTCGAGTCACTTCTGGGGTGTGAGTTTTCAGTTGCATATTGTCCAGGGGACCATTCTGGCTTGTTCGCATTTGTGTTCCTCACGTGTGCCCCTAAGAATGAGGTGATTTGGTAAAATGCTATGCCCAAGATAACTATCCAAGTGCCGGCGGTGGGGTGGTTCAAATAGCCTCGGCTATCACCTCATTTTGTCCGGTCGTGATGGTCAAGTGGATTAAGGCGTCTTGTACATACCAGTTGCGTTGCTTCTGGGAGTATGGGTTCGAGTCACTTCTGGGGTGTGAGTTTTCAGTTGCATATTGTCCAGGGGACCATTCTGGCTTGTTCGCATTTGTGTTCCTCACGTGTGCCCCTAAGAATGAGGTGATTTGGTAAAATGCTATGCCCAAGATAACTATCCGAGTGCCGGCGGTGGGGTGGTTCAAATAGCCTCGGCTATCACCTCTTTTTGTCCGGTCGTGATGGTCAAGTGGATTAAGGCGTCTTGTACATACCAGTTGCGTTGCTTCTGGGAGTATGGGTTCGAGTCACTTCTGGGGTGTGAGTTTTCAGTTATATATATATATATATATATATATGTCGTACCTAGTAGCCAGAACGCACTTCTCAGCCTACTATGCAAGGCCCGATTTGCCTAATAAGCCAAGTTTTCCTGAATTAATATATTTTCTCTAATTTTTTTCTTATGAAATGATAAAGCTACCCATTTCATTATGTATGAGGTCAATTTGTTTTTATTGGAGTTAAAATTAACGTACATATATAACCGAACCTAACCAACCCTACCTAACCTAACCTAACCTATCTTTATAGGTTAGGTAAGGTTAGGTAGCCGAAAAAATTAGATTAGGTTAGGTTAGGTAGGTTAGGTAGTCGAAAAACAATTAATTCATGAAAACTTGGCTTATTAGGCAAATCGGGCCTTGCATAGTAGGCTGAGAAGTGCGTTCTGGCTACTAGGTACGACATATATATATATATATATATATATATATATATATATATATATATATATATATATATATATATATATATATATATATATATATATATATATATATATATATATATATATATATATATATATATATATGCGAACATGCCTGAATGGTCCCCAGGACAATATGCAACTGAAAACTCACACCCCAGAAGTGACTCGAACCCATACTCCCAGGAGCAACGCAACTGGTATGTACAAGACGCCATGGTCAAGTGGATTAAGGCGTCTTGTACATACCAGTTGCGTTGCTCCTGGGAGTATGGGTTCGAGTCACTATCTTATTATTATCTTATTATTAGATTTTTTTTATTTTCTTTTTTTGGTAGCAGTCTTTCTTGTAAACGTATGTTGTTAAATATGACCGAAGAAGTAAGATTAATAATTCTAACACGATTTTTCTCAATATTTCTTATGTTTCTTTTTACTGTCGATGGTAAATAAAAAATCAATTTTCAAAAAATCATTTTTATTTCTAGTCTGACGTGACGCTTGAACGCGTTTCGTAATAACTTATTAAATTTCAAAGACTTTAGTTTACACATACACAACTGTAACCTGAAAACACTAAACAGAGTTTTACTTATACTAAACACTTAAACAGCTTGTCTTATATACTCGCATTTGGGTGATGTGATATGCTGCAACAGTTTTGGATGAGGTGAACAAACTTTTGACTAACACAAGACAGAACACGGAACACTGAGTATTTATTGGATATATGAGAGGGAAGAATGGAAGTAACTGCAAAGGGCCTATTGGCTCACACTTCCTCTTCATGCTTCTATATTGGTACGGAGTCTTGAAGTGGGTAGAATATAGTTGTGCATTAATTAGCTGTTGATTGCTGGTGTTGACTTTTTGATGTGTAGTGCCTCGCAGATATCAAGCCACCTGCTATCGCTGTATCTATTGATGATTTCTGTGTTGTTTGTTAAGACTTCTCTGGTGATGGTCTGGTTGTGGGAAGAGATTATATGTTCCTTGATGGAACCTTGTTGCTTATGCATTGTTAATAGCCTGGAAAGAGATGTTGTCTTGCCTATAAACTGAGTTCTTTGGGGCTTACAGTCCCCAAGTGGGCATTTGAAGTCATCGACGACGTTAGTCTCCGTTAAGGCGTTCTCCTGTGTGTATGGAGAGTTTTTCATGAGCAGATTGGCCGTTTTTGGGGTTTTATAGTAAATCGTCAATTGAATCTTCTGATTTTAGTCTGTAGGGATAACGTTTCTATTAACAATATCTTTCTGGACTCTTTCCTACGTTTCATGAGCTGTGGAAAAGACGTTCCTGTAAAATAGTCTAATAGGGGGTACAGGTGTTGTGTTAGTTGACTCTTCAGAGGTTGCATGGCGTTTCACCTTCCTTTTTAAGATGTCTTCAATGAAACCATTGGAGAAGCTGTTGTTGACTAGGACCTGCCTTACCCTACATAGTTCTTCATCGATTTGCTTCCATCCTGAGCTGTGGCTGAGAGCACGGTCGACATAAGCGTTGACAACACTCCTCTTGTACCTGTCTGGGCAGTCACTGATGGCATTGTGGAAACAAACATAGGAATGTGCCCTAATGCCCACAGTGACTGCCCAGACAGGTAGAAGAGGAGTGTTGTCAACGCTTACATTGACCGTGCTCTCAGCCACAACTCAGGATGGAAGCTAGTCGATGAAGAACTATGTAGGGTAAGGCAGGTCCTAGTCAACAACGGCTTCTCCAATGATTTTGCTGAAGACATCATAAAAAGGAAGGTGAAACGTAATGCAACCTCTGGAGAGTCAACTAACACAACACCTGTACCCCCTATTAAACAACATTTATATATATATACATATATATATATATATATATATATATATATATATATATATATATATATATATATATATATATGCGAACAAGCCTGAATGGTCCCCAGGACTATATGCGACTGAAAACTCACACCCCAGAAGTGACTCGAACCCATACTCCCAGGAGCAATGCAACTGGTAACTACAGGGCGCCTTAATCCGCTTGACCATCACGGCCGGACAAAAGGAAGTGGTAGCCGAAGCTATTTGAACCACTTCCCCGCCGGCAACTCGGATGGTAATCTTGGGCATAGCATTTCACCAAATCACCTCATTCTTTGGGGCACACGTGAGGAACACAAATGCGAACAAGCCTGAATGGTCCCCAGGACTATATGCAACTGAAAACTCACACCCCAGAAGTGACTCGAACCCATACTCCCAGGAGCAACGCAACTGGTAACTACAGGGCGCCTTAATCCGCTTGACCATCACGGCCGGACAAAACCGGCCGTGTTGTGTTCCTCACGTGTGCCCCAAAGAATGAGGTGATTTGGTGAAATGCTATGCCCAAGATTACCATCCGAGTTGCCGGCGGGGAAGTGGTTTAAATAGCTTCGGCTACCACTTCCTTTTGTCCGGCCGTGATGGTCAAGCGGATTAAGGCGCCCTGTAGTTACCAGTTGCGTTGCTCCTGGGAGTATGGGTTCGAGTCACTTCTGGGGTGTGAGTTTTCAGTCGCATATAGTCCTGGGGACCATTCAGGCTTGTTCGCATTTGTGTTCCTCACGTGTGCCCCAAAGAATGAGGTGATTTGGTGAAATGCTATGCCCAAGATTACCATCCGAGTTGCCGGCGGGGAAGTGGTTCAAATAGCTTCGGCTACCACTTCCTTTTGTCCGGCCGTGATGGTCAAGCGGATTAAGGCGCGCTGTAGTTACCAGTTGCGTTGCTCCTGGGAGTATGGGTTCGAGTCACTTCTGGGGTGTGAGTTTTCAGTCATATATATATATATATATATATATATATATATATATATATATATATATATATATATATATATATATATATATATATATATATATATATATATACATATATACATATATATATATATATATATATATATATATATATATATTTATATATACATATATATATATATATATATATATATATATATATATATATATTTATATATATATATATATATATATATATATATATATATATATATATATATATATATATATATATATATATATATATATATATATATATATATATATATATATATATATATATATTTCACTCTCGTGTTTAGGAGAGTTGTGCCTTAAGCATAGACACTGTGTCTTCCCATATTAACAGGGACTTGATGAAATAAACGTATAAATGACCCCTCACTTGCTCTAGTGCTCTAAGGGTCTGAGCAGGTGGTGGAGCGGGTTAAGGCGTACCTGTTATGCCAGTTGCTGGAAGGCTTCCGTGCTGGCTAGGGTTCGAGTCTCCTGGTGGGAAAGTGTTCTAAAGTTGTATACTTCAATCTCGTGTTTAGGAGAGTTATGCCTTAAGCATAGACACTGTGTCTTCTCATATTAACAGGGACTTGTTGAAATAAACGTATAAATGACCCCTCACTTGCTCTAGTGCTCTAAGGGTCTGAGCAGGTGGTGGAGCGGGTTAAGGCGTACCTGTTATGCCAGTTGCTGGAAGGCTTCCGTGCTGGCTAGGGTTCGAGTCTCCTGGTGGGAAAGTGTTCTAAAGTTGTATACTTCACTCTCGTGTTTAGGAGAGTTGTGCCTTAAGCATAGACACTGTATCTTCCCATATTAACAGGGACTTGATGAAATAAACGTATAAATGACCCCTCACTTGCTCTAGTGCTCTAAGGGTCTGAGCAGGTGGTGGAGCGGGTTAAGGCGTAACTGTTATGCCAGTTGCTGGAAGGCTTCCGTGCTGGCTAGGGTTCGAGTCTCCTGGTGGGAAAGTGTTCTAAAGTTATATATATATATATATATATATATATATATATATATATATATATATATATATATATATATATATATATATATATATATATATATATATATATATATTATTAAATATGACCGAAAAAGTAAGATTAATAATTCTAACACGAATTTTCTCAATCTTTCGTACATTACGCTTCACTGTTGGAGGTAAATCAAAAATCACTTCTCCAAAATTCATTTTTATTTCTAGTCTGACATGTGCCCGGATGGGCACATGTATAAGCAAGTAGATGGGGTCGCCATGGGTTCTCCCCTAGGTGTCCTGTTTGCAAACTTCTACATGGGTACCATCGAGCAAAAAGTCTTAGTCGACATGAACTTGAAACCGGCCATATACTGCAGGTATGTTGACGACATTTTTACACAGGTACCTGATGTCAGACATCTGCAGGAGCTGAAGGAGGCATTTGAGCAGAGTTCCGTGCTGCGTTTCACTTACGAGACGGAAAAGGATGGGAAGCTGCCTTTTCTAGATGTAACAGTCATGGAAAAGGGCGGAGGTTTCCACACTGCAGTCTACACTAAAGAAACAAACATAGGAATGTGCCTAAATGCCAACAGCGACTGCCCTGACAGGTACAAGAGGAGCGTTGTTAACGCATACGTCGACCGTGCTCTCAGCCACAGCTCAGAATGGAAGCAAGTCGACGAAGAACTCTGTAGGGTAAGGCAGGTTCTAGTCAATAACGGCTTCTCCAATGGTTTCATCGAAGACATCATAAGAAGGAAAGTGAAAAGCCATGCAACCTCTGAAGAGACAACTAACACAACACCTATACCCCCTATTAGACTATTTTACAGGAACTTCTTTTCCACAGCTCATAAAACGGAGGAAAGGGTCCTGAAAGATATTGTTAATAGGAACGTTATCCCTACAGACAAAAATCAGAGGATACAACTGACGATTTACTATAAAACCAGAAAAACGGCCAGCCTACTCATGAGAAACTCTCCAGACACAAAACAGAACGCTTTAAAAGAGACTAACGTCGTCTATGCCTTCAAATGCCCACTTGGGGACTGTAAGCTCCAAAAAACCCAGTATATAGGCAAGACAACAACTTCTCTTTCTAGGCGTTTAACGATGCATAAGCAACAGGGCTCCATTAAGGAACATATAATCTCTTCCCATAACCAAACCATCGCCAGAGAAATCCTAGTAAACAACACAGAAATCATCGATAGATACAGCGATAGCAGGCGGCTTGACGTTTGCGAGGCACTACACATCAAGAAGTCAACACCAGCAATCAACAGCCAATTATTGCACAACTATATTCTACCCACCTCAAGACTCCGCTCCAATATAGAAGCATCAAGAAATATGGACCAATAGGCTTTCTACAAACACTTCTATTCAATACCCATTGTTTCTGTTCTGTCTTGTGTTGATACTTTTAATACCCTATTAATATCCCCTCATGTTCTGTCTTGTGTTAATGCCACATCACTATATGCCACGTCATCCCTCCCACCTCACTCAAATGTAGATATAATAGCAGAGATACGTAAGTTCTAATCAGTTGTGTATTTGTGAAGTCTTTGAAAATGTAATAAGTTTTACGAAACGCGCCCGTGTCGCGTCAGACTAGAAATAAAAATGAATTTTGGAGAAGTGATTTTTGATTTACCTCCAACAGTGAAGCGTAATGTACGAAAGATTGAGAAAATTCGTGTTAGAATTATTAATCTTACTTTTTCGGTCATATTTAATAATATATGTCTACAGGAAAGACTGCTACCAAAATATACTAATATATATATATATATATATGCAATATTAGTAAATGGTGTCAGATTTTCTGACATAATTCCCAGGGGGATACTCACAGGTCGAAGTCCTATTTAGAACAGATGAACACCAATACTCCTCTTCGAATTATTAGATTAATTTGATGTCAATCCTTAGTAATCACACATTTGTGTGTCAGTTCGTACAGGATGGATGTCCCGTACTAGAGTTGCAGGGGTTAGAAGTCTAACGCAATTTCATTTCCCTGTTAACTCTTGAGAGGCTAAAATTCTGGCCTAATTACATATCAAAACAGAGGACTGAATGTGATCAAGTACATGTGATTTAAGTTTGATTCAGGGACTGCAGTGAGATCAGTGACATTAGATATAACTTGAAGCTTGTTCTGGTAACTGGTCACTGAGGCCCATGGAATACATCTTGATTAAATAATAAATGTATCAAAATCAGTTGTAGGATTTATATTGTCAGTCTAGCTCCCTTGTGCTTATTTCCTGGAGTTTATTTGGCTGACAAATTGGGGTTTAATTTAGTTAGTTGATTTTGACGATTGAATAGTCCATCATTAGAGTCAAGTATGGTTCTGAGACCGCAGTGGGTTCAGTGACATTGGTCGCAGTGACTTGTAGCTGTTTAGGCTACTGTTCACTGATTTGCCACTGAGGTCTCATGGACTCATCTTCAGCTTTAAATGATGATATCAAGATCACCCTCTGTTGTTATAGTCAGCTGTAATCTCCTTAGTATAATGCTACTGGAGAGAAATAATCAGCTAACAAATTTAGATTTCTACTGGTATTGTTTATCTGCAGGCGTAGGTCTCCTCAGGCTTAATACTGGGCCTGAGAGTAATTTGCCTCCTGCAGAATTGAGCATGGTTATGACCTGATATTTAGTAAGGCTAACGATGAGTCGATGGTAGTAGTCTGTACCTACAAGGATACCGATGTCGGCGAGGTGATCAGACTTAATATTATCTACCAATTTTATTACTCTCTTTCTCAGGAATTTGGCAGTTGCTTTCAGACCTTCTACTTATAGGTCTGCTGGAATTTTGTCCACCACAATGGTTTGTTTTTGACAGACGTAGCTGCCTAAACGTACTGATGGTTGTACCACCTGGTAGACTTGAGGTCCTGTATCTGTTAGAAACCCTGAAATATTGATTGTCATCTGGGCTATTGGCCTTGATTGTAGTTCATCTACCAACCTTTTAGTGACATGTTCTCTGGGACCCTTGGTCAAACAGCCCACGGGTATGGACCATGGCCCTTTTATTCTGGATGGTAATTTGTGCAGTAGGCTAAGTCGTATTGCCTTTGGACTATGCCGATTGGACACTAATTGTTTGTTGCATCTTGCATACTGTACTGTGGTGGGAATGCTATCTTCCACTTTGGGTCTAGAATACGTTAATTTCGTATGTTTGCACAGTGCTGCATGGTGCTTACCTCTTCTACACCTGTTGCAGGTATAGAATTGGGTCTCAAAATAATCTATGTTGTGTGACTTGAGACACTGCATATCTCCCCAATTCCAGGAGTCGCTTAATACGAGTGTCTCTGTCGGGATAATTGGCACAACGGTATCTTGAATGTTTCTTTTTGCAGAAAATACATGTCCCCCAGCCTTCTGCACGCTTGGAAGTTACAGGTTTGGGTGAACTAGTAGCAGTAGGCTTGGAGGATTTTGCTGCATTGTAAGATTTTCTCCAACTTGGTGTGAGAGTAATTGACTGATGTTTATTTGGTGTAGTTATTTTACCATTTAATTGAATATTATTTTCTATTTCTGAAAGCTCGCAAGAGGTTTTAACTTCCTCATTTGCACGTTGTTTGTTTATGATGAAACGCAAACCTTCAGTGATGTCCTGTACTGTCTGGGTGGTGTTATGTTGATGTGCGTATAAGTCATCTAGTATTTCGCTGGACAATTATCGTTGAAGGACTACTTTGGTCATCCACTCACTAGTGGTTATATCAACCTTAAGACTGAATGTTGTTAGTAGTGACTCATACTCCATGCTGAAGGATTGTAATGAGTCAGCAGTCTGATCAGGTTGAGGTAGGTCCAGCAATTGTAGTACTAAATGTATGACAGTTTTCTCATTGCCAGCAGTATCCATACTGTCTAGCTGGTTAAGTCTTGTGGGGCTTATACTTGTGTTGCTCATAATGCTGAACAAGTACTAACGGAGTACCCTAGGGTGAAATTCTGCAATCATTAGGCTATAATCCTACTTCTTTAGAGGTTAGCACTTAAAATTAATACACATTTTATATATATAATCATACACACTAATGATTTGAGTGATAAACCAGTGTCACTTGAAGTACCTTTAGGCTAGCTCTTCAATTATCACCTTTAGGATGGTATAGACACTAATCACTCAAAGGGTGCAATGATTATAAGTAAATTATTATATATACACAACTCAACTCGAGTTGATAACTATTACACCCAAAATAGGGTCTGTACCATTTGTTAACGGTGCTAGGTTGTTTAATGTAGTACAAATAGACTATGGTAATGATGGGACTAGTATGAACAATAAATAGTTCAATAGGTAATGGTAATAGGGGACTAGGTTATCAATAAACACTAGTCAATGTATATCCTACCCTGTTGTGGGTTGGCAATTATTAAATATGGTATTGAGAACACTAGTGCAATATATATTTAATAATTCTCAATTCAAGAGAAATAATATGTACACTTGATGATGATAGCCTCTTAATTAGCCCCTAAGAAAAATCTAATATAATCTAGAAGTATTAAATCTTATTAGTAACCTTGCGAAATTAACACCACAAAATTCGCGGATGATCTTGCGAGGGCGCAGCCACTAATTTGGCTGGCTTTGAAATAAGCGCTGTCACATCAAGGAATAACACTCCACCAAATTGTTGAGTGACCATGAAACCGCTGATGAGGCTGGGCTAGGCTGAGGGGCTCGTAAGCTCGCTCGAGGCTACGCCGCAGGTCTTTGACTAGCAATATATTGTTATTGTATAAATCGCACTAATACCAGTGTATTTAATGAATCCACTGGTTAACTCTGGTTCATCCGGTACAAAGATGACCAAATAATTTGTCATCTGGCACGAAGAAGACCATATAATGTCGCAGATTCGAACCGATTCTGTACTATCTTGGTTCAAAGGGCCATATAATGTGGGAACCGGCTCATGAGATTTATATTTATTTAACACTTTCGCGCTCTCCACTCTTTATATGAATTTATATTGAACTTATATTTACGTTAATTTATATATTTCGATACCTATGTGTATGATGTTAGCGGACTGTATTTCTGCAATATTCTCACACATGGATTATTACACATTACGGGGGCGTGGGTTTATATTAAATTTATATATATGCAGCCAATCAAACAAGAGTATTAAACTACATATATTATTAATAAAATTATGAAGGTGCCTTATCTTATTGTATGGTAGGCCTAGTCCACCAGGTATAACTAGGATGTAGACACTAAATAATCCTCTGGGTGAGGCTAGCATCCACCGCCCAAGTAACTGATGTACCAAGATTAATTCTTGTTTCCTCTTCTATGTTCTTTTCAAAAGGGCACTAGCTGTAAAATCGGAATCATAATATATGACAGCTATATCAGATGAGACATTTGTTATATTATTAGATAAGGACCAAGGATTAATTACCTGGGTTGAGTCGTTCGTTCGTGTGGTCAATAATGACTTAGATAAGATTTCGGAAAGACACTTTCCCTGTGGTTGTTGACTGCGTGTTGATGATGGTAGAAACACTAATTTGATCTCCATTACACTTCGTCCAATGGAGAATTATAGGAGCTCAATTTTCTCCAGCGACTCTGGTCTAACAACAATGGCTGTCCTCCCTCACCACTGATGCTTGGCTCTCCTTGTCCAGATGTCAATAATTGATAGAAGGGTCACATTTACTCTAATTTAATGCAGATAATTAAGTTAACTCAAATGAGATGTTTTTATGATGTAATAAGTCCAATGACTACTGTATTAAGTATAATTCCCAACAGAATAACTGGTGAATTTATGGCGCTATGTGGCAATGAATATCTCGTTTTCTATTGACGGAAAATTCAACTGTGCCACGTCTTCTATGAAGAATATATATATATATATATATATATATATATATATATATATATATATATATATATATAAATATATATATATATATATATATATATATATATATATATATATATATATATATATATATATATATATGCGAACAAGCCTGAATGGTCCCCAGGACTATATGCAACTGAAAACTCACACCCCAGAAGTGACTCGAACCCATACGGCCAGGAGCAACGCAACTGGTATGTACAGGGACGCCTTAATCCGCTTGACCATCACGACCAGACATAAGGAAGTGATAGCCGAAGCTATATGACCCACTTCCCCGCTGGCACTCGGATGGTAATCTTGGGCTAGCATTTTATCAAATCACCTCATTTTTGGGCAACACGTGAGGAACACAAATGCGAACAAGCCTGAATGGTCCCCAGGACTATATGCAACTGAAAACTCACACCCCAGAAGTGACTCGAACCCATACTGCCAGGAGCAACGCAACTGGTATGTACAGGGACGCCTTAATCCGCTTGACCATCACGACCAGACATAAGGAAGTGATAGCCGAAGCTGTATGACCCACTTCCCCGCTGGCACTCGGATGGTAATCTTGGGCATCGGCTATCCCAAGATTATCAAGACTTCGGCTATCACTTCCTTATGTCTGGTCGTGATGGTCAAGCGGATTAAGGCGTCCCTGTACATACCAGTTGCGTTGCTCCTGGCAGTATGGGTTCGAGTCACTTCTGGGGTGTGAGTTTTCAGTTGCATATAGTCCTGGGGACCATTCAGGCTTGTTCGCATTTGTGTTCCTCACGTGTTGCCCCAAAAATGAGGAGATTTGATAAAATGCTATGCCCAAGATTACCATCCGAGTGCCAGCGGAGAAGTGGGTCATATAGCTTCGGCTATCACTTCCTTATGTCTGGTCATGATGGTCAAGCGGATTAAGGCGTCCCTGTACATACCAGTTGCGTTGCTCCTGGCAGTATGGGTTCGAGTCACTTCTGGGGTGTGAGTTTTCAGTAGCATATAGTTCTGGGGACCATTCAGGCTTGTTCGCATTTGTGTTCCTCACGTGTTGCCCCAAAAATGAGGTGATTTGATAAAATGCTATGCCCAAGATTACCATCCGAGTGCCAGCGGGGAAGTGGGTCATATAGCTTCGGCTATCACTTCCTTATGTCTGGTCGTGATGGTCAAGCGGATTCAGGCGTCCCTGTACATACCAGTTGCGTTGCTCCTGGCAGTATGGGTTCGAGTCAATTCTGGGGTGTGAGTTTTCAGTTATATATATATATATATATATATATATATATATATATATATATATATATATATATATATATATATATATATATATATATATATATATTATTAAATATGACCGAAAAAGTAAGATTAATAATTCTAACACGAATTTTCTCAATCTTTCGTACATTACGCTTCACTGTTGGAGGTAAATCAAAAATCACTTCTCCAAAATTCATTTTTATTTCTAGTCTGACGCGACACGGGCGCGTTTCTTAAACTTATTACATTTTCAAAGACTTCACAAATACACAACTGATTAGAACTTACGTATCTCTGATTTTATATCTACATTTGAGTGAGGTGGGAGGGGTGATGTGGCATTAACACAAGACAGAACAAGAGGGGATATTAATAGGGTATTAAAAGTATCAACACAAGACAGAACAGAAACAATGGGTATTGAATAGAAGTGTTTGTAGAAAGCCTATTGGTCCATATTTCTTGATGCTTCTATATTGGAGCGGAGTCTTGAGGTGGGTAGAATATAGTTGTGCAATAATTGGCTGTTGATTGCTGGTGTTGACTTCTTGATGTGTAGTGCCTCGCAAACGTCAAGCCGCCTGCTATCGCTGTATCTATCGATGATTTCTGTGTTGTTTACTAGGATTTCTCTGGCGATGGTTTGGTTATGGGAAGAGATTATATGTTCCTTAATGGAGCCCTGTTGCTTATGCATCGTTAAACGCCTAGAAAGAGATGTTGTTGTCTTGCCTATATACTGGGTTTTTTGGAGCTTACAGTCCCCAAGTGGGCATTTGAAGGCATAGACGACGTTAGTCTCTTTTAAAGCGTTCTGTTTTGTGTCTGGAGAGTTTCTCATGAGTAGGCTGGCCGTTTTTCTGGTTTTATAGTAAATCGTCAGTTGTATCCTCTGATTTTTGTCTGTAGGGATAACGTTTCTATTAACAATATCTTTCAGGACCCTTTCCTCCGTTTTATGAGCTGTGGAAAAGAAGTTCCTGTAAAATAGTCTAATAGGGGGTATAGGTGTTGTGTTAGTTGTCTCTTCAGAGGTTGCATGGCTTTTCACTTTCCTTCTTATGATGTCTTCGATGAAACCATTGGAGAAGCCGTTATTGACTAGGACCTGCCTTACCCTACAGAGTTCTTCGTCGACTTGCTTCCATTCTGAGCTGTGGCTGAGAGCACGGTCGACGTATGCGTTAACAACACTCCTCTTGTACCTGTCAGGGCAGTCGCTGTTGGCATTTAGGCACATTCCTATGTTTATTTCCTTAGTGTAGACTGCAGTGTGGAAACCTCCGCCCTTTTCCATGACTGTTACATCTAGAAAAGGCAGCTTCCCATCCTTTTCCGTCTCGTAAGTGAAACGCAGCACGGAACTCTGCTCAAATGCCTCCTTCAGCTCCTGCAGATGTCTGACATAAGGTACCTGTGTAAAAATGTCGTCAACATACCTGCAGTATATGGCCGGTTTCAAGTTCATGTCGACTAAGACTTTTTGCTCGATGGTACCCATGTAGAAGTTTGCAAACAGGACACCTAGGGGAGAACCCATGGCGACCCCATCTACTTGCTTATACATGTGCCCATCCGGGCTCAAGAAGGGTGCCTCTTTAGTACAAGCTTGGAGTAGTTTCCTCAGAATACTTTCTGGCATGTCAAGAGGAGTACAGGCTGGATCACGATACACTCTGTCGGCTATCATTCCGATTGTCTCGTCCACAGGTACGTTGGTAAACAGCGATTCTACGTCCAACGAGGCTCTTATCCCTGTGGCCCGTGTGCCCCGCAGTAAGTCCACAAATTCCTTTGGAGACTTCAGGCAGAAGGCGCAAGGAACATATGGAGTCAGCAGGCCGTTGAGTCGCTTCGCCAGTCTGTACGTGGGTGTGGGTATTTGGCTAATGATTGGCCGAAGCGGGTTTCCAGGCTTGTGCGTCTTGACATTTCCATACGCATATCCAGGTTTATATTCCCCAATGATCTTTGGCAGGTGGAGTCCGGATTTCTTGGCGTTCACAGTTTCGATCAGTTTGTTGACCTTTGCTTTTAATTCGGCTGTAGTGTCCTTCGTTACCCTTTGGAACTTAGTTTGGTCAGAGAGTATGATGTTCATTTTCGCCAGATATTCGTCTTTTTTAAGAATGACATATATTGGCGACTTGTCACCTCTCCTGACAACTATCTCCTTGTTCTCACGAAGGCTTTTAGCTGCCGCTTTAAGCTCGGGGGACAGTATGGTGCTTCTGTAGTTGCCTCGATTCTTTCCTCCTTCTGCAATAAGTTCTGCTTGTAAGGTATCTTTGGTAGTGACCTTCTTTTGTGTCTCGAGGTCGAATATGTCGTCCAACAGAATTTCCAACTCTACTTTCCGGGCCATTTCACTCGGTCTGGACATAACATGACAGTTTATGCCCAGATTTAGGAGAGTGACTTGGTCCTCAGTGAGGTTAATTCCTGCAAGGTTCAGGAAGCCATCTCTTGGTCGTGGAATTGCCATAGGTCCTCCATATAATGTTGTTAGTTTCTTGATAATCCTTGTTTCAGTGCTGAGGTGATGTTGGTCTGTGAGGATGTCGAGGTGTTGTTCAATGCGGGTACGGATACTATGGTCGATGTTGCTATTTCTCCACTCGTTTGTAGCATGAAGTAGTTGCGTTTTGTTGTCTTTGATTTCATTCTCTGCCTTGTATATCTGATCACGAATCAGATCCTGGCGATATTTTATCGTGAAGGCTTGATTCCTTGCTGCTGGGTCGTGCACTTTAATATTAGTATATTTTGGTAGCAGTCTTTCCTGTAGACATATATTATTAAATATGACCGAAAAAGTAAGATTAATAATTCTAACACGAATTTTCTCAATCTTTCGTACATTACGCTTCACTGTTGGAGGTAAATCAAAAATCACTTCTCCAAAATTCATTTTTATTTCTAGTCTGACGCGACACGGGCGCGTTTCGTAAAACTTATTACATTTTCAAAGACTTCACAAATACACAACGGATTAGAACTTACGTATCTCTGATTTTATATCTACATTTGAGTGAGGTGGGAGGGGTGATGTGGCATTAACACAAGACAGAACAAGAGAGGATATTAATAGGGTATTAAAAGTATCAACACAAGACAGAACAGAAACAATGGGTATTGAATAGAAGTGTTTGTAGAAAGCCTATTGGTCCATATTTCTTGATGCCAATATATGTCATTCTTAAAAAAGACGAATATCTGGCGAAAATGAACATCATACTCTCTGACCAAACTAAGTTCCAAAGGGTAACGAAGGACACTACAGCCGAATTAAAAGCAAAGGTCAACAAACTGATCGAAACTGTGAACGCCAAGAAATCCGGACTCCACCTGCCAAAGATCATTGGGGAATATAAACCTGGATATGCGTATGGAAATGTCAAGACGCACAAGCCTGGAAACCCACTTAGGCCAATCATTAGCCAAATACCCACACCCACGTACAGACTGGCGAAGCGACTCAACGGCCTGCTGACTCCTTATGTTCCTTGCGCCTTCAGCCTGAAGTCTCCAAAGGAATTTGTGGACTTACTGCGGGGCACACGGGCCACAGGGATAAGAGCCTCGTTGGACGTAGAATCGCTGTTTACCAACGTACCTGTGGACGAGACAATCGGAATGATAGCCGACAGAGTGTATCGTGATCCAGCCTGTACTCCTCTTGACATGCCAGAAAGTATTCTGAGGAAACTACTCCAAGCTTGTACTAAAGAGACACCCTTCTTGAGCCCGGATGGGCACATGTATAAGCAAGTAGATGGGGTCGCCATGGGTTCTCCCCTAGGTGTCCTGTTTGCAAACTTCTACATGGGTACCATCGAGCAAAAAGTCTTAGTCGACATGAACTTGAAACCGGCCATATACTGCAGGTATGTTGACGACATTTTTACACAGGTACCTGATGTCAGACATCTGCAGGAGCTGAAGGAGGCATTTGAGCAGAGTTCCGTGCTGCGTTTCACTTACGAGACGGAAAAGGATGGGAAGCTGCCTTTTCTAGATGTAACAGTCATGGAAAAGGGCGGAGGTTTCCACACTGCAGTCTACACTAAGGAAACAAACATAGGAATGTGCCTAAATGCCAACAGCGACTGCCCTGACAGGTACAAGAGGAGTGTTGTTAACGCATACGTCGACCGTGCTCTCAGCCACAGCTCAGAATGGAAGCAAGTCGACGAAGAACTCTGTAGGGTAAGGCAGGTCCTAGTCAATAACAGCTTCTCCAATGGTTTCATCGAAGACATCATAAGAAGGAAAGTGAAAAGCCATGCAACCTCTGAAGAGACAACTAACACAACACCTATACCCCCTATTAGACTATTTTACAGGAACTTCTTTTCCACAGCTCATAAAACGGAGGAAAGGGTCCTGAAAGATATTGTTAATAGAAACGTTATCCCTACAGACAAAAATCAGAGGATACAACTGACGATTTACTATAAAACCAGAAAAACGGCCAGCCTACTCATGAGAAACTCTCCAGACACAAAACAGAACGCTTTAAAAGAGACTAACGTCGTCTATGCCTTCAAATGCCCACTTGGGGACTGTAAGCTCCAAAAAACCCAGTATATAGGCAAGACAACAACATCTCTTTCTAGGCGTTTAACGATGCATAAGCAACAGGGCTCCATTAAGGAACATATAATCTCTTCCCATAACCAAACCATCGCCAGAGAAATCCTAGTAAACAACACAGAAATCATCGATAGATACAGCGATAGCAGGCGGCTTGACGTTTGCGAGACACTACACATCAAGAAGTCAACACCAGCAATCAACAGCCAATTATTGCACAACTATATTCTACCCACCTCAAGACTCCGCTCCAATATAGAAGCATCAAGAAATATGGACCAATAGGCTTTCTACAAACACTTCTATTCAATACCCATTGTTTCTGTTCTGTCTTGTGTTGATACTTTTAATACCCTATTAATATACCCTCTTGTTCTGTCTTGTGTTAATGCCACATCACCCCTCCCACCTCACTCAAATGTAGATATAAAATCAGAGATACGTAAGTTTTAATCAGTTGTGTATTTGTGAAGTCTTTGAAAATGTAATAAGTTTTACGAAACGCGCCCGTGTCGCGTCAGACTAGAAATAAAAATGAATTTTGGAGAAGTGATTTTTGATTTACCTCCAACAGTGAAGCGTAATGTACGAAAGATTGAGAAAATTCGTGTTTGAATTATTAATCTTACTTTTTCGGTCATATTTAATAATATATATCTACAGGAAAGACTGCTACCAAAATATACTAATATATATATATATATATATATATATATATATATATATATATATATATATATATATATATATATATATATTAATTATGACCGAAAAAGTAAAATTAATAATTCTAACACGAATTTTCTCGATCTTTCTTATGTTTCTTTTCACTGTTGATGGTAATTGGAAAATCAATTCTCGAAAAATCATTTTTATTTCTAGTCTGACGTGACACTTGAACGCGTTTCGTAATAAATTATTACATTTTCAAAAACTTTTAGTTTACACACACAGAACTATTACCTGCAAACACTAAACAGAGTTCTTACTTATGCTATGATTTAAACAGCTTTCATTTTGTATTTTATACCTGCATTTTTGGGTGAGGTGATATGTTACAACAGTTTTGGATGAGGTGAACAAAACTTTCAACACAGGATAGAACACGAAACAATGGGTATTGAAGGTAAGAATGGAAGTAATTGCAGAGGGCCTATTGGCCCATATTTCTTGATGCTTATATATTGGAGCGGAGTCTTGAAGTGGGTAGAATATAGTTGGGCATTAATTGGCTGTTGATTGCTGGTGTTGACTTCTTGATGTGTAGTGCCTCGCAGATATGAAGTCGCCTGCTATCGCTGTATCTATCGATGATTTCTGTGTTTTTTGTTAAGACTTCTCTGGTGATGGTCTGGTTGTGGGAAAATATTATATGTTCCTTAATGGAGCCCTGTTGCTTATGCATTGTTAATCGCCTGGAAAGAGATGTTGTTATCTTGCCTATATACTGAGTTCTTTGAGACTTTCAGTCCCCAAGTGGGCATTTGAAGGCATAGACGACATTGGTCTCTTTTAAAGCGTTCTGCTTTGTGTCTGGAGAGTTTCTCATGCGTAGGTTGGCCGTTTTTTTGGTTTTATAGTAAATCGTCAGTTGTATCTTCTGATTTTTGTCTGTAGGGATAACGTTTCTATTAACAATATCTTTCAGGGCCCTTTCCTCCGTTTTATGAGCTGTGGAAAAGAAGTTCCTGTAAAATAGTCTAATAGGGGGTACAGGTGTTGTGTTAGTTGTCTCTTCAAAGATTGCATGGCGTTTCACCTTCTTTCTTATGATGTCTTCAACGAAACCATTGGAGAAGCCGTTGTTGACTAGGACCTGCCTTACCCTTCAGAGTTCTTCATCGACTTGCTTCCATCCTGAGCTGTGGCTGAGAGCACGGTCGACATAAGCGTTAACAACACTCCTCTTGTACCTGTCTGGGCAGTCACTGTCGGCATTGAGGCCCATTCCTTTGTTTGTTTCCTTAGTGTAGACTGCAGGGTGGAAACCTCCGCTCCTTTCCATGACTGTTACATCTAGAAAGGGCAGCTTCCCATCCTTCTCCATCTGGTATGAGAAACGCCACACAGAGTTCTGCTCAAATGCTTCCTTCAGCTCCTGCAGATGTCTAACATCAGGTACCTGTGTAAAAATGTCGTCAACATACATGCAGTATATGGCTGGTTTCAAGTTCATGTCGACTAAGACCTTTTGTTCGATGGTACCCATGTAGAAGTTCGCAAATAGGACACGTAGGGGAGAACCCATGGCGACCCCATCTACTTGCTTATACATGTGCCCATCCTGGTTCAAGAAGGGTGCCTCTTTAGTACAAGCTAGGAGTAGTTTACTTAGAATGTTTTCTGGTATGTCAAGAGGAGTACAGGCCGGATCACGATTCACTCTGTCCGCTATCATCCCGATTGTTTCATCCACAGGTACGTTGGTAAACAGTGATTCTACGTCCAACGAGGCTCTAATCCCTGTGGCCCGTGTTCCCTGCAGCAAGTCAACAAATTCCTTTTTTAGACTTCGGGCTGAAGGTGGAAAGGACATAAGGAGTCTGCAAGCCGTTAAGTCTCTTCACCAGTCTGTACGTGAGTGTGGGTATCTGGCTGATGATTGGCCAAAGTGGATTTCCAGGCTTGTGTGTCTTGACATTTCCATACGCGTATCCAGGTTTGAATTCCCAAATAATCTTTGGCAGGTGGAGTCCGGAGCATAGCATAGTAGAACTCTGTTTAGTGTTTGCAGGTTACAGTTGTGTGTGTGTAAACTAAAGTCTTTGAAAATGTAATAAGGTTTTACGAAACACGTTCAAGTGTCGCATCAGACTAGAAATAAAAACGAATTTTGGAGAATTGATTTTTCAATTACCATCGATAGTGAAAAGAAACATAAGAAATATTGAGAAAATTCGTGTTAGAATTTATAATCTTACTTTTTCGGTCATATTTAATAATATATGTTTAAAAGAAAAACTGCTACCAAAATATACTAATATATATATATATATATATATATATATATATATATATATATATATATATATATATATATATATATATATATATATATATATATATATATATATATATATATATATAACTAGTTATATATATATATATATATGACTGAAAACTCACCCCAGAAGTGACTCGAACCCATACTCCCAGGAGCTTCTGGGGTGTGAGTTTTCAGTCGCATATAGTCCTGGGGACCATTCAGGCTTGTTTGCATTTGTGTTCCTCACGTGTGCCCCAAAGAATGAGGTGATTTGGTGAAATGCTATGCCCAAGATTACCATCCGAGTTGCCGGCGGGGAAGTGGTTCAAATAGCTTCGGCTATCACTTCCTTTTGTCCGGCCGTGATGGTCAAGCGGATTAAGGCGCCCTGTAGTTACCAGTTGCGTTGCTCCTGGGAGTATGGGTTCGAGTCACTTCTGGGGTGTGAGTTTTCAGTCGCATATAGTCCTGGGGACCATTCAGGCTTGTTTGCATTTGTGTTCCTCACGTGTGCCCCAAAGAATGAGGTGATTTGGTGAAATGCTATGCCCAAGATTACCATCCGAGTTGCCGGCGGGGAAGTGGTTCAAATAGCTTCGGCTATCACTTCCTTTTGTCCGGCCGTGATGGTCAAGCGGATTAAGGCGCCCTGTAGTTACCAGTTGCGTTGCTCCTGGGAGTATGGGTTCGAGTCACTTCTGGGGTGTGAGTTTTCAGTCGCATATAGCCCTGGGGACCATTCAGGCTTGTTTGCATTTGTGTTCCTCACGTGTGCCCCAAAGAATGAGGTGATTTGGTGAAATGCTATGCCCAAGATTACCATCTGAGTTGCCGGCGGGGAAGTGGTTCAAATAGCTTCGGCTATCACTTCCTTTTGTCCGGCCGTGATGTTCAAGCGGATTAAGGCGCCCTGTAGTTACCAGTTGCGTTGCTCCTGGGAGTATGGGTTCGAGTCACTTCTGGGGTGTGAGTTTTCAGTCGCATATAGTCCTGGGGACCATTCAGGCTTGTTTGCATTTGTGTTCCTCACGTGTGCCCCAAAGAATGAGGAGATTTGGTGAAATGCTATGCCCAAGATTACCATCCGAGTTGCCGGCGGGGAAGTGGTTCAAATAGCTTCGGCTATCACTTCCTTTTGTCCGGCCGTGATGGTCAAGCGGATTAAGGCGCCTTGTAGTTACCAGTTGCGTTGCTCCTGGGAGTATGGGTTCGAGTCACTTCTGGGGTGTGAGTTTTCAGTCGCATATAGTCCTGGGGACCATTCAGGCTTGTTTGCATTTGTGTTCCTTACGCGTGCCCCAAAGAATGAGGTGATTTGGTAAAATGCTATGCCCAAGATTACCATCCGAGTTGCCGGCGGGGAAGTGGTTCAAATAGCTTCGGCTATCACTTCCTTTTGTCCGGCCGTGATGGTCAAGCGGATAAAAGCGCCCTGTAGTTACCAGTTGCATTGCTCCTGGGAGTATGGGTTCGAGTCACTTCTGGGGTGTGAGTTTTCAGTCGCATATAGTCCTGGGGACCATTCAGGCTTGTTTGCATTTGTGTTCCTCACGTGTGCCCCAAAGAATGAGGTGATTTGGTGAAATGCTATGCCCAAGATTACCATCCGAGTTGCCGGCGGGGAAGTGGTTCAAAGAGCTTCGGCTATCACTTCCTTTTGTCCGGCCGTGATGGTCAAGCGGATTAAGGCGCCCTGTAGTTACCAGTTGCGTTGCTCCTGGGAGTATGGGTTCGAGTCACTTCTGGGGTGTGAGTTTTCAGTCGCATATAGTCCTGGGGACCATTCAGGCTTGTTTGCATTTGTGTTCCTCTCGTGTGCCCCAAAGAATGAGGTGATTTGGTGAAATGCTATGCCCAAGATTACCATCCGAGTTGCCGGCGGGGAAGTGGTTCAAAGAGCTTCGGCTATCACTTCCTTTTGTCCGGCCGTGATGGTCAAGCGGATTAAGGCGCCCTGTAGTTACCAGTTGCGTTGCTCCTGGGAGTATGGGTTCGAGTCACTTCTGGGGTGTGAGTTTTCAGTCGCATATAGTCCTGGGGACCATTCAGGCTTGTTTGCATTTGTGTTCCTCACGTGTGCCCCAAAGAATGAGGTGATTTGGTGAAATGCTATGCCCAAGATTACCATCCGAGTTGCTGGCGGGGAAGTGGTTCAAATAGCTTCGGCTATCACTTCCTTTTGTCCGGTCGTGATGGTCAAGCGGATTAAGGCGCCCAGTAGTTACCAGTTGCGTTGCTCCTGGGAGTATGGGTTCGAGTCACTTCTGGGGTGTGAGTTTTCAGTCGCATATAGTCCTGGGGACCATTCAGGCTTGTTTGTATATATATATATATATATATATATATATATATATATATATATATATATATATATATATATATTTATATTTATATATATATATATTTATATATATCTATATATATATGTATATAACTGAAAACTCACACCCCAGAAGTGACTCGAACCCAAACTCCCAGGAGCAATGCAACTGGTATGTACAAGACGCCTTAATCCACTTGACCATCACGACCGGACATAATGAAGTGATAGCCGAGGCTATTTGAACCACCCCACCGCCGGCACTCGGATAGTAATCTTGGGCATAGCATAGCATAGATAGCATCGGCTATCACCTCATTATGTCCGGTCGTGATGGTCAAGTGATGGTCAAGTGGATTAAGGTGTCTTGTACATACCAGTTTCGTTGCTCCTGGGAGTATGGGTTCGAGTCACTTCTGGGGTGTGAGTTTTCATTCGCATATAGTCCTGGGGACCATTCAGGCTTGTTCGCATATATATGTATATATATATATATATATATATATATATATATATATATATATATATATATATATATACATATATATATCGCTGCTGAAAACTCACACTCCAGAAGTGACTCGAACCCATACTGCCAGTATCAATGAATCTGATATACAGGATCCCTTAATCACTCGACCAACACCATCGGACAAAAGAGGATGGTAGCCGAGGCTAATTCCCATCCCCACGCTGGCACTCTGTTGGTGTTCTTGGGCATGGTATTTTATCATATCACCTCATTCTTTGGGGCACACGTGAGTACCACAAATGCGAACAAGTTTGAACGGTATTCAGGCATATATTCAGCTGAAAACTCACACCTCAGAAGTGACTCGAACCCATACTGCCAGAAGCATTGCATCTGATGTACAGGATCCCTTAACCACGCGACCAACACGACCGGACAAATGAAGGTGGTAGCCGAGGCCAATTCCCATCCCTCCTCCGGCACTCTGTTAGTATTCTTTATCATGGTATTTTATCAAATCACCTCATTCTTTGGGGCACACGTGAGTAACACAAATGCGTATTAAGAAATGGCCTCTCCCCAATCAGTCATATCACTTCAGTACCAAACATTATGTTTATGGTTCTTAATCATCATAGGTGTTGGGATTATATAATTCCACGTCATTCTCTTTCCTGTCTTTTGAATTCCTTGAAAATATTTTGACTCACGACATCGCTAAGATAAAAACAAATTATCTATGTGCATAACTGAATTGCAATTTTTTTGTGATTATTCTTTGCTTAAATCATGCTTTAACCGATATGTTATCCAGAACCGGTTATATGCACACATGCATAGAAGTTCTGTGTATTGCCTGACACATGCAACTGGCGCTCTGTTTAAGTCATCCTCTGGGCACTCCCGGAAGGTAACACAATATTAATATTCGTTACTCTTCTCCAGCTCCCATGGTACACATTATTTCTTGGCCGACAAGTGTATTATTCCTTGAATGAAGAATGTTTGCGTGTCTTGCAGCTTGTTGTTCTATTGCCATTGTAGTTAAATACTACAAATTTATGATCCTCCTCCTGATCCCTGTGACCGACGCCCAAGATTTTTTATGGAAACTTGGTAAAACTCCGTCGGCTCTGGGATGTGAATACGGTACACTTATAGATTTCAGTAATTATTTCTGTTCGCACATCCAAAAATTATAAGCAAAATATTTACATTACATACATATGCACAATTTTAACGAGATTCATTGTGGGATTCTCTTTCCAGCTCTCATTGTAAAATGCGTGTAACCTGATTAAAAAAATATATATATGTGATCTACAAAAAGTTAGAAGAAAGCATCCATAATTATCTTTCTATTCAAAATGAAGCAAACGGTATGTTGAATTTGAACCACATAACCAGGATGGTGGAGACGAGTGTAATCGTGAACGTAGAGAGTCTCTTTACCGACAACCCTAAGCCTCCACAAGACATCCTTTTACACGACCCTAGTGAAGTCATTCTCCAGCCACCTGGCTATCAGCAGACATCACTGAATAAGTCAACTGAACACTCTAGACGTCAGTACCAGACACCGACGGATCAGCTCGCCGGAGATAACCTCCTACAGGGACTGTGGGGAGACTCGAGAACCACTTGCCGGGGACTTATTCTCGACCTCACCTCCAGCAGCAACACCACTCACCTCGCACTCAGGTACTCTACTTTAAGCAGTCAAAAATCAAGATTTTTCCTTAGAAAATTAAAATTAATAATTTTACTTAATCAGAGCATTCAATCTCTGTTCAGATTTAAGTTGTTTTGTGAGTTTTTAAATCAAATGTTTTTCCAAGCAAAGTATTTTACAAAATTTCAAGGAAACTCTTAACAAATAAATTTCTTCCTTTAGTCAAATTTCCCAACGTCCCTAAAGATATTCACTGTTAAATTTACATAATCACAAATTAATTTTCAGGTTTGTGTTTACCGACTACTATTTATTGGGAACTAGCTGTACCCGCCACACGTTGCTGTGGCTCAGTCTGGTTAAATGGAAAAGAAAGTTAAGAGAAAATTCACGTTTCTAACATGTTTAATTTCACAATGGTTGTGGGTATACAATATTTTTTCTTGTTCCACTGTCTGTAGAGATATAGAGATTGTTTGATTGCCGACTCTAGAACACGCAACATATAATTGTCCATGTGAGAAGCAATCCGTGTCTAGATCTAAACCGCATTATTCTAAAGATTCGCCCTGAGCTTTGTTAATGGTAACTGCAAACGCCAATCGAATTGGGAATTACAATCTCTTAAATTGAAATGGCAAATCCGTTGGAATTATGGGAATGTGAGGAATGAGGACATCTTTACCTTTGAAAAGTCCTGTCAAGATTATTGCTTCTACGACGTTGCTGAATAATTTTTTACTGCAAGCCGCGTGCCAGTGCCAGGCTTTCGCTGGTTGATATTTCGTAACATGATAATTGGCACGCCGATTTTTAATTGCAGTTCGTGCGGTGGTGGTATTCCTGGCAGATCGAGTAAATTAAAAAATTCTGTTGGATAATTAACGCTTCATCTGCTTTCACCACAGCGTCGACGGACTTGTATATGACTGCCTTGCTTTGTATGTTAGACTGAATAATATTGTTAAATTCTTGGACGTCTTTGTTCTTGGCCGCAAGAACAGCTCGTTCACTCAGCCAATCGTGATTATTATAATTGGTTTGAATATTGGCAAATACTTTTTCAACCAATTGTTCTTTTGACGTCACTAAATTGTAGAAGTTATGAGGCAATGAAATTCGTCCTGAAGTCAGAACAACCAGCACGTTTCCGTTCCCAATTTCTAGAAATTAATGTGAGAATAACTCAGCTAATGAGTCGTTTTGCAGTTGAACACGCATATTTGTAGTTAATTTTAACATCTTTATGTGGCGCAACAAAGTAGAGTATTTCAGGCAAGCATTTATTTCGTTCGCGGGTGTCGATCGAGGAATTACAGGTAATGTTTGCATGAAATCTGCAAGCAATATTAATGCGTTCCCAAATGGCCTGATATTTCCTCGCAAATTCTGCAATGATCGATCAAGAGCCTTGAGCGATTTTTTGTGGGCCATTGTACATTCATCCCAAACAATAAGTTTACATTTCTACAATACTTTCCCCATTCCGGATACTTTGGAAATGTTGCACGTGGGAGTTTCAATGAATTGCATGTTCAATGTCAATTTCAAAGCCGAAGTAGCAGTTCTTCCACCTGCTAGCAATGTCGCACCTATTCCGGACGATGCAAGAGCTAAGGTTATACCATTTTGGGATCGAAATGCTGCCAAAATCAATCTAATTTGAAAGGTTTTACAGTTCCTCCTGGCGCATCTAAGAAGATTTTTCCAAACCCGTTATTGACAGTTTGAATTATTTAATCATAAATGCCTTTTCGCTCAAGCGTTTGCTAAAGAATATTTCATTACACATACGATACCAGATCACCCGTGTTGTAATTTTGTTCATGACGCAATTCTACATTGAACGAAGCAGCAGCAGATCGATTCGGTGATGGCATTTCCAATTGAATGAGAACTATGTTCGCGATTTCTAAACACAAATCTTCAATCATTATCAACGCTTCGTTGTAGATTTCTGCTGTGAAATTCATGTTCATTTTTTAATTTTCCTTGCGTATTCGACGGGCAATATCTTCAGCCATGTGCGATTTGTGTTTCTCCCATACTCTGTTGGAGATATAGGAGAACCGGTGATCATAATGATTGCTAACAATGAACGAATTTGATTTGGTTGGATGTGTCATTAATGCATACATCCCAGTTTCGGTCGTTTTAAAATAAATTCAGAGCTTGACATGCACTACGGAAAGTACCATGTGTTACACTGCAGACAAATCTCAATTGCTGGAAAGACGTTGGACCGGGCACATTTACCAACAGCTCGCGATGAAAGAAGCGTTCATCTTGATTGGGTTGCATGGTGTACAGTTCGCCTATCGTAGTTTGCTTGAATATGCCAGGTTGTCCGTCGACTCGCTCTCCTCGTTTTCGTCGTTCAAATGATTTTCTACTGGCATTCCATGTGTAATATGTAGGCACTTTTGAATACAGCAATGTTTTTTGCAAACGTGTCATTTTGACATAACGTGAAGAAAGCAGATAATGTTGTAGCCGGTGGATTCATTGCTGTTTGTTGCACATTTGCAGCTGTGAAATAAACGTGTTGTCCATTTTCAGGTTTTCAAAACAAAAATAAAAAATACTAACAAAATATTTCAATTCAAACGCTGATCAATCGACACAGCTCAGTTTCTCCACCAATTGCACTGAAAAATAAGAACAGTTAAAAAAACAGAACAAAAAACAATTGAAAACGAAACAAATAAGCAATACGTACGAAATGAACGGTATGGTAAAAACACAGCTTAATTCTAATGCAATGTCACACAAAATAGTTATATCAAAATGAAAATTAATCAAAATCTATGAAAATTCAATATGTCAATGCAATCGGAAACATTTAAATTGAATCGTAACATATCTTGTATATTGTGTGTTGCTCTTACGAGCAACAGATGGCGCTGTTTTCCAAAAAATGCATGATTTTACCTGTCATAGATGTGGCATCTAAATAGTAGGTAAATCAAAACCAGCACGTATTCAAAAAGAACGTTGTGTCAAAATTTCAAAGCAATCGGTGAAGAACTTTCAGAGATTACAGCGTGTGCTGCACATATGTCCTACTGATAATGCTGCTTTTAAAAAATAACATGTTTTTTCCTGCCACAGGTGAAGCATTTATATAGTAGGCATATAAAAACACTCGCTTATTCGAATACAATGTTGTGTCAAAATTTCAAGGCAATCGATAAAGAGGTTTTGAAGATTTTCCTCACTTGAAAAAAACACGAAAAACACAATTTTTAAAAAAAGCCTATTTTTCCCCATTACAGACATGACATTTAGTTAGTATCTATATAAAAACCCGCTCGGATGCGAATGGAACGTTGTGTGAAAATGTCAAGGCAATCGGTGAAGAAGTTTTGGAGATTAGCGATTTTGAACCAACAAACATATTCATTTTTATTTATATAGATTATTTAAAATCTAGGGAGCTTTAACCCTTTTTACCTCAGAACTGGTCCTATCTATTTACGTGCTTAAACTCTAGTGTTCGTAACAGTGGGAATACCTCACGATAATTTAGGTACCGCATTTCCGGACATGTTGGGATCCTTTAACGTACAGGATTGCCCTTTAGGCCAGTTGCATCCTTCATTTCACCGCGAAAATAGTAACAGATCTAACAGTGCAGGAAACGGAATGTAGGCTTTCATACCAGTCTATACTAAGGAAACGAACATAGGAATGTGCATTAATGCTAATAGTGACTACCTGGACAGGTACAAGCGGAGTGTTGTCTACGCCTGTATCGACCAAGCTCTCACAGCGTTGATTATACATGCCACCACTTCGCCTCCCCACCCACGAGGACACCTTGCCACCGGGCCACAAAACCCAGGCGGCTTCATGTGTGTCCTCACCACTCACTATTGGGCCACCTACCACCTCACCACCCACCTACTGCTTAGTGGGTGAAAGCCACCCATTGTGTAGTGGGTGAATACTCACCCATTGTATAGTGGGTGTATTCTCATGCATTACATAGGAGGGGGGTATATGTATTACCATTCATCTGAGTGGTAAGTGTCATGGCCAGCTGATCATCCCTCCACCCGTTGTCCACCCTCCTGCTCAGCGCCCGTCCATGTCGCAGATCTCAACAGACAGCTAGGCTTCTCCAAGCCAAGATGAGCCATCAAGCAGGGGTTAACAAGGCAGATGTCAGACGTGTGGCAGGGAATGCTGTATCCGGTCCAGTGACGGTCATGTGCGCAATCGTTACCACCATGAAACCAGGTGTTTTGGTTGTCGGCGTCCTCCCAGGGCAAACACCAATCAACAGCCCACACCGTCCTTCAGGCAAAACACCTTCCAGAGCTTTATGTCCACAGATAATTTATTAGAAGCTATCAAAACGACATCGGTCAGAACCTTGCAACACTTCCCCAAAGCAGCCCGCCCCCATGCAGCAGCCAAATTATCCGTCCTACTGAGAAAGGTCAACGACTCTTCTGGAACGACCAAAGCATGGCACAACCTCCTACTGATTGGCAACATATGTCTAGCCACCCCTGCAAGGAGAGACAAAATCTTAGCTACCTCAGTCATCAAAACCTTAATCTAATCGCAAAATTTTATAATCACTAATCTCCGAAAGTTCTTCAACGATTGCTTTGAAATTTTGACACACCGTTACATCCGCAAACGAGTGGATTTTTATATACCTATCATATAGATGTCACGTCCGTGACAGGTAAAAATATGCTCTTTTGAAAAACTGTGTTTTCATGTGAGGGAAATCTCCAAAGCCTCTTTACTGACTGCTTTGCAATTTTGACACAACATTGCATTCGATTACTCACGTGTTTTCATATACCTTCTATATACATACCACACCTGTGACAGGTAATAATATGTTTTTTTTTTTAAACAGTGCCATCTTTTGGATGTAAGAGCAACAAACGCTGTAAACTCTGAAAGTTCTCCGGCGATTGCTTTGAAATTTTGACACAACATTCCATTCAAATACACTTGTGTTTTTACATACCTACTATATAGATGCAACACATGTGAAAGGTAAAAACATTTTTTTTTTTTTTAAAACAGTGCCGTCTCTTGAATGTAATTGCAACACACGCTATACTAAATATGTTAAAATTCCATTTCATTGTTTCTGATTGCATTGATAGATTTAATTTTCATATATTTAAATTTATTTTAATTTTAATTATTTATTTTCTGTGACATTGCATTAGAATGGAGCTGTGTTGTTTACCATACCATTTATTTTGTGAGTATAGTTTATTTTTGTATTTTTTAGTTGTTTTTATTTCAATTTTTTAGCTGTTCTTATTTTTCAGTGATGGCAACATCAGATCTTTTGCGAACGCATCGAACGAGGGAGTGGGGAATGGCGGGGAGGATGAGGGGACGGAGGAGGGGGGAATGGAGGAGAGATCGAGGGGATGGCAGAATGGGGACTTGTTGGGAGGAGGAGGGGACGGGGGATGATAGAATGGTGGCTACCTTGAGGTTACCTTGAGGTACTCCCGAGGCTTAGCATCTCCACGGCCCGGTTGTTGACCAGGCCTCCTGGTTGCTGGACTGATCAACCAGGCTGTTGGAAACGGCTGCGGCTGTTGTCGCAACCTGACGTATGAGTCACAGCCTGGTTGATCAGGTATCCTTTGAAGGTGTTTGTCAAGTTCTCTCTTGAACACTGTGAGGGGTCTGCCAGTTATGCCCCTTATGTGTGGTGGAAATGTGTTGAACAGTCTCGGGCCTCTGATGTTGATAGAGGTCTCTCTCAGAGTACCTGTTGCAGCTCTGCTTTTCAACGGGGGTATTCTGCACATCCTGCCATGCCTTCTGGTCTCATGTGATGTTATTTCTGTGTGCAGGTTTGGGACAAGCCCCTCTATTATTTTCTACGTATAGATTATTATGTGTGGTGGGGGATAACTGAGAGACAGGAGAGGGTTACTGTGGCTTAGCAACGCGCATGCATTGCTGAGCCACAGAAACGTGTGGCCGGATACAGCTAGTCTATATAAATATAAATGGAAATGTTCGTTTGGTCAAAATCGCTAATCTCCGAAAGTTCTTCACCAATTACTTTGAAATTTTCACACAACATTCCCGCCAGGTTTTTATATACATACTATATAGATGTAACGTCTGTGACGGTAATAAAAACATGTTTTTTTCAGAAAAACTTAGTTTTTCATGTGTTTTTCACGAGGAAAATCTTCGAAACCTCTTTTTGATTGTTTTGAAATTTTGACACAACATTGTATTCGAATAGGTGCGTCTTGATATATATCTACTATATACATGCCTCACCTGTGACAGGAAAAATCATGCTTTTTTGAAAAATAGCGCCATCTGTTGGACGTAAGAGCAACACACGCTGTAGTCTCCAAAAATTCTTTACCGATTGCTTTGAAATTTTGACACAATGATGCATTCGAATAAACGCATCTTTTTATATACCTACTATATAGATACCACCCCTGTGACAGGTAAAAACATGCGTTTTTGAAAACCCTTGCCATCTGTTGCACATAATAGTAACATGTACGCAATATTAAATATGTCACAAATTCCATTTCAATTCTGATTGTATTGATAAATTTTATTTACATTTACATATTTATTCAATTTATTTAATTTTTTATTGAATTATTTTGTGACATTGTGTTGGAACTGAGCTGTGTTTTTTACCATACCATTCATTTCGTAAATATAAGTGTAGATGCCACACCTGTGACAGGTAAAACAATGCTTTAAAAAAAAAAACATAAAAAAAACCTGTGTTGCTCCTACACGTAAGAGCAACACACACTTTTCTAAATTGTTAACGATTCCATTTCAATGTTTCAATTGCATTGATAATTAGAGTTGTCATCGATTTCAAATTATTTTCGTTTTGATTTTATTATTTTGTGTGACATTGCTTTGGAACTGAGCGGTGTTGTTTACCATACCGTTCATTTCTTGAGTATAGTTTACTTTTTTTATTTTTTAATTGATTTTCTTTTCATTTCTTTAACAGATCTTAATTCTTCAATGATGGGATTATCAGTTCATTTGATGTTCTCAATTTTTTGGGGGAACATCAGATCACTTGGGAATGCATCGTTCGAGGGAGTGTTGAATGGTGGGGAGGACGAGGGGACGGGAGAGGGGGACGGTGGGGAAGACGAGGGGACAGGGGAGTGGGTTATAGGGAGGAGGACGAGGGGACAAGTGAATGGAGAATGGTGGGAAGACAAAAGGACAGAGTAGTGGGGGATGGTGGAGAAGAAGAGGGGACAGGGGAGGTGGGGTTGGTATGGAGGACGAGGGGACGGGGGAGTGGGAGATGGTGGGGAAGACGAGGGGACGGTAGAGTGGGGAATGGTTAGGAGGACGAGTGGACAGTGGAGTGGGGGATAGTGGGAAGGAGAAAGGGACAGGGGAAGAGGGAATGGTGCGGAGGACGAGGGGATAGGGGAGTGGGTAATGGTTGGGAGGACGAGGGGATGGGGAAGAGAGGAATGGTTGGGAGGTTTCGGGGACGGAGGAAGAGGGAATAGTGAGAATGACTAGTAAACAGAAGAAGGTTGCTGTGGCCTGGTACAGCTAGAGTGTTTATAATATATATATATATATATATATATATATATATATATATATATATATATATATATATATATATATATATATATATATATATATATATATATATATATATATATATATATATATATATATATATATATATATATATATATTGTGACGGTGTTCCCCCCCCCCCCCTTATATTTCTCCCATGCCAGCTGTAAGTCATATCTACTTTACCTGAACGTTCTCTGCTTTTCAGAGAACAATTTGACTTATGTGGGAACATGAGGTGTTCTCGCATAGGAGAGAAATTAACTAAAGAAGAGTGTTTTGACCAGTGGCTTAGGCCCTTTTGGACGCCAAGATGGCGCCGACTCCTACGTTTTCGCGCCAAAATGTTATGACGTCAGTGGCACCAGATTGGCCAAGAACGGTGACGTAGTACAGGGAGCCAATGAGAAACTCTCCTGGCAAGTGTGACGTCTCGAGTGGAGGTAGGTCCGGGCCGTGCGCCCCCGTGGCGCGAGGAGTTAAATACGACACGTCGTCAAGGGCGGACATGCGATAGGGGGGTCCTGTCAGTCTGACAGTATTCGCCCCTCTCCGGTGAATATACGCATCACCAGTGGTCTGGGAGCATCCTGTGAGGTCTTACTGAACTCCGTGAGGCAGACAGAAGAAGCAATTGACGGGAAACGAGCAACAAGTGCTCCAGTGACAGGTGCTTACCAAGAGGGAAGTCTGGACAGTGATGTCAGGGACGACTGTATAGTTTCACCTGGCGGGTGATGACGTAGCGGCTGGGCCAGTTCACCGTAAGGAAGAAGAAGAACAAACTAGATGGGAATACGAACGACTGCAGCCGGGAGTAAGGACTGTAGACGTAGTTGTGAGGAGGAGGCGATGACCAGGAGACCGACTCCAACCTTTCAAGAGGTTGTGGAGGAGCACGGAACCTGCAGAGAGAAGCAGTATGGAGAAGACAGGCTTTTTGGGTGTTGGTTGAGGTCCTGGGAAGAGCATCAGTGTGTGTGGGGGTGTTCCCTACAGCAAGTCGTGAGCCGGGACCAGGAGCTTCAATTCAACCCTCAACAGAGGACGAGTCCACATCATTTATGGTGGAAGTAGGTAATTCAGTATTCCCTCCCATTCCACTTTAGTTAGCGATTAGCCAGAGTATCTTCTATGTCGTGAGCAGTGCTCACCAATGTCTATGTTTCTAGTAAGACACAGTTGTGAAGGGAGATGCTATAGAGCTCTCACGAGATATATATATGGTGTGTGATTCCACCTGTGGTTTGATGATTACTGTGACGAGGACATTTTATATTTACATGTCATTTATATTATAAGTTCGTGCCAGAGATTATATATATAAATATACAATTTAATAGTGTAAGGCTGTGTGCCTAGACTTACCTCGTTATTATAAATATTGATGAAGTGAACTATATATACTGGAGTTATTAAATAATATATTCATATGTCTAGTGGTTAACTGTGATTATGCCAGTGTTGTGATATACTGTGAATACGAGGGAATAATAGGCGCCTCACGCCAATAGTGTGAGTATAGTGAGGAAGTGAGCAGTGTGAGGAACAGTGAGGAGTGTGAGTGGGCGTGGCATCTCGTGAGCTGCCAAACGTTCGATAACACTGCATGTGGAGCGTGGGAATGCACGTCAACTGGGAGCGTTGCCTTTCCCAGTGTGTTCCAGAATTGTGAAGAGGCGGAGAGAAGGCTGCTCATTTATTCCTTTGTCATGTTGTTGATGCAGAGTTATGATTCTTTGATCTTTTAAGTAAACTACAAAACCACAGCTGTGTTTGTGTCAACCCTCCATTACCTTGTTGCCATTGAGACTATCTAAGAGTGAATGATTTAAACATATACTTACCTGTTACCAAATTGATTAGTATTCCCTGGGGCCACTACTATATTACTACTATTCCACTGAGGTGTTACTGGACACGGTAAACACCAGTTGGCGACCAATAGTGAGCGGTAGAGCCCTCTGTCGGGGCGGGAACATGATCAAGTGAAGTGATCGTGTTCTCACTCGTCTTTAGGCTACGAGGCCAGCCGGAGACAGACTGAGACTCTCGTGGTGAACAGTGGCACCATGAGGAACGAGTGCAGACCCGTGGGGGCTACAGTAAGTAACGTTTATCACTACTAATACTTGGTGGTGACTGGCTAGAGAGAGAGACACCCCGACATTGGCGACCTTGCCAGCATTACGATTACGATTGTGGTGCTTGATAGTGGCCAAAGGTATTAGGTACAGGTAACAGGTATTCACTCATAGCACAAGTATGGAGGACGAGAAGGTAGCAAGGTTTATTGACACCAGGGATGAACAGGTGCTGGAGGATTGCACCAAGGCGCAGCTGCAGTTAATAGCTGACCACTTTGGAATCCAGTTGAGATCCTCCAAAGTGGGAGAAAGGAGGCTTGAGATTGTGGCACAGCTCAAGGCCCGAGATGAGGCTTAAAGGGAGGAACAGCCACAGACACCTGCCAGTGCAAGGGAGAATTTAAGCATTAGTGGAAGCAGTAGGGGATCCAGCGGCAGCCGGCGTAGCGTCAAGCTGGAGATGATGAAGCTTCAGCTGGAGGCACAGCTGCGCCGGGAAGAGTGTGAGCACGAAGGACAGCTGAAGAGTGAAGAACGAGAAGCACAGCTGTAGCGTGAAGAACGAGAAGCACAGCTGAAGCGTGAAGAACTAGAAGGACAGCTGAGGAGAGAAGAAGCACAGCTGAAGCATGAAGAACGAGGTGCACAGCTGAGACAGGAGGAGAGCGAGCTGGAAGCCAAGCTGAAGCAGCAAGAGATTGAAGCCAACAGAGAGGTTGAGCTGAAGCGGGCTGAACTAGGGTTAGCCCCACCTGTACCCCCACAGCAAGAGGACCGCCGGGTACGAGAGTGCGATTTACCGTTCTTTGTGCCTAATGAAGCTGAGGGCTTCTTTAACCATTTCGAGAGGGTAGCTACCTTGAAGAAGTGGCCAAGAGCAGAGTGGGCGGAGCTGGTCCAGGGTAGGCTCACAGGTGAAGCTCGCGAGGCTTACAACATGCTTGACCTCGAGGAATGCACCAATTATGATGCAGTGAATAGAGCAGTGCTTCACTCGTTTAAGCTGACTCCAGAGTGTTACAGGAAAAGGTTCCGAGAATGTACCCGTTTGCCAGGTAAATCTTATGCAGAGACGGCGAGGGACATGGAAAGATTTCTGAAGTGGTTGAAAGCTGAAGGAGCTAAGTCAGCTGAGGACATCAAACAGCTAATGGTCATGGAAAAATTTATGTCCGTGCTCTCTCCTGAGATCAGGATTAGAGTCAAGGAGGTGGACATAAAAGACCTGAGGGCTGCTGTTGACAGAGCCGACATGTTGGAGGAAGCTTTGCGACCACGCAGAGAGGGGCCGCACAGGCCGCCGGTGTACTCTGGCTATGGGAGTGGTTTTAGAAAGACGGACGGATGGAGGACAGGAACGAGTTCTCCCAAGTCCCACCTCTCGAGTGGAGATGGTAGGGGACTGAAAAGTTCTGTCGAACCAGTCAAAAAGCCCCTAGCTGAAAGTGCCAGATCTGTTTTTGTGCCGAGGGACGCTACGAGGGAGACGACGGAAGGTGCGAGGAAGGCCCACGGAGCGACGGTCTCTGGAGGCGTTGCCAGGGCGAGGGGTGGTGGAAGGTCATCGCCAAGAAGGGTCTGTTGCTACAACTGTGGAGGATATGGACATTTCGTGCGAAATTGCAAACGCCCAAAACAGCGTGGGAACGTTGCTTTCGTTAGGATGGAGGACCAAGTGGCCGAGAACGTGCGGGGTGAGTCTGTACCAAGTGTGGAGAAGAAAATTCACCCGTTCATGTGTGAGGGAACGGTAAGGATGGGGGAGGCAGACCCCGTTCCTGTGACGATATTGAGGGACACCGGGGCTGATTTTACCCTGGTGAGTAGAACCCTGTTCCCCGAGGGTTATGAGAATACCAGTGTGAGGATGGCTGTTGTGACCACTGTGGGAGGCCCAGTGAGGATGCCCATGCACAAGGTAACATTGGATTCTGATTATGGCTGTCAGACCCTAGTGGTAGGGGGTCTGCGCCTCGATGCCCAAGATGGAGGCGCAAGTCATCTTTGGGAATGACGACTGTGGAGGATGTGTCCTCCCTAACCTCGTGAAGGGCGAGAAGTGCTTGGAGCACTACGGAGAGAAAGGCGGAGTATTAGACGCCTGTGGGAACGGGAAGGGAATCGCCGAGGTGGCGTTCCCTGGATGCGCTGTGATCCCAAGGCGGTGCAACGAGCTCGGAGTGAGTGGATCTAATGGGGCTGAAGAAGAGACGTCTGACAGCCTGGGGGTCGATCACCTCTTCGTGGAACTCGAAGAACAGGTGGAGGGCGAAGGCAACCCGGATGGTGAGCTACAGGTGACCCTCGCCAGTTCTCTTGGGGTGGACCGCGCTCGTCTGGGGGAGTTACAGCAGGTGGAGTTCCCAAAGTTGATTCGGGAGGCCAAAGGAGGACGTGCTGGTCCTGAGAGTGCCACACATTTTTATCTGCATGATGGGATGCTGATGAGACAATGGAGGCTTATGAGAATGGAGGCCAGAGAGGAATCACTAGCTATGAGGCACCAGGTAGTGTTGCCGGCCCAGTGCAGAGCGGCAGTGCTGGATCTGTCGCACTCTGTGGATTCTGCAGGTCACCTGGGAGTGACCAAGACTCTACGCAAGATCAGGGACCATTTCTACTGGCCGGGTATGGACGCCGATGTGAGGCGTCACTGTAAGACATGCTTACCTTGCCAGAGAGCAGGAAAGAGTGTACCAGCGATACCAAAGGCCCCGTTAGTCCCTGTTCCTGCATTTGGGCCGGTGTTTGAACGTCTGTTGGTCGACGGGGTAGGACCGTTGCCACGGACGAGAAAGGGAAACACCTACTTGATGACCATCATGTGTGCAGCGACAAGGTTCCCGGAAGCAGTCCCGATGCGATGCTTGACGTCAAAAGGTGTAGCCGGGCAGTTGCAGCGTTTTTTCTCTTGGATGGGAATGCCCAGGGAATTCCAGACGGACTGTGGGAGCGTATTCCAGTCCAAGTGGTTTAGACAGACCGTGTCGAATTAAGGGAGTAACTCAGATTCGGTCGTCGCCCTACCGACCGCAGTCGCAAGGGGCGATCGAAAGGTTTCACTCCACACTGAAAACCATCCTGAGAGTGTTCTGTGCAGAACAAGGAGCCGAGTGGGATGAGGCAGTGTACCCTGCATTGTTTGCTGTACGGAACGCTGTAGTGGAGTCACTGGGTTTCTCACCGTTCCAACTGGTATATGGACATGAGGTACGGAGTCCTCTATCCATGCTGAGAGAGCAATGGCCGCCAGGAGTGACCATGGGAACGGTCACCGAATATGTGCAGAAATTTAAGGAGCGTCTCGCATTGGCGAAAGAGCTAGCAGGAAAGCATTTGAAGGAGGCGCAGCAGAAGATGTCAGAGTTGTAAGACAAGAAAGCTATGCCAAGAGAGTTCCAGGTTGGGTCCCAGGTTATGGTATTACTGCCAGGGAAGAGCCGTGTGACTGAGTCACGATTTGAGGGACCGTATAAGGTGCTAAGTCGATTGGGTCCAGTAAGCTATGAAGTCAGCAAACCGGACAGACCCCGCAAGACACAGGTGTGTCATATTGGCCGTCTGAAGCCTTTCTTCCCTGAAGAAGGAGGAGCCGCTGTGCCGGACGGAACAATGCCACGAGAACTACAGCAGAAAGTGGTCTTATGCGTGCAGGTGAATCAAGAGATTTCAGCAGAGGAAGAAAAATGGTCCAGGGCGGATGGCACCCATCTCTCTAATGCGGAGAGTTTGGAGAATATCGGAGTCAAGCTTCAACACATTGAAGGAAGACAGAGAGCGGATCTGACGGACCTGTTGAGGGAGAATGCATCTCTTTTTACCGACGTGCCCCGACGCCACAAAAGTTTGACGCATGAGGTAGAGGTGAGGGACGCCAGGCCCATTAAACAAAGTGCTTATAGGGTCAGCCCTGAGAAGCGAGAATTGATGAGGAAGGAGGAAGAGTACCTTCTTGAGAATGACCTTGCCGAGCCTAGCAACAGCGAGTGGAGTTCCCTGTGTTTGCTGGTTAAGAAAAGCGACGGTACATACCGCTTTTGCACGGACTACAGGAAGCTGAACTCCATCACTGTGGCAGATTCCCACCCCATGCCCAGGGTAAGTGATTGCATCGATCAGGTGGGTAATGCCAGATATGCGTCCAAGGTCGACCTGCTCAATGGGTATTACCAAATCTCGTTAACTCCCGAGGCTAGAAAGATATCAGCTTTTGTTACACTAAATGGGCTGTATCAGTATAAAGTGTTGCCCTTCGGGATGAAGAACAGCGGGAGTTGTTTTGAACGTATGATGAACGAGTTACTGAGAGGAGCCGAAGGCTACACTGTATACATTGACGATATAGTAGTGTACTCCGACGATTGGGAGGCACACCTACAGCGACTCGGGGAGCTCTTCAGGAGGCTGGAAGATGCAAACCTGACCGTGAACCTAGCCAAGAGTGAGTTTGGGAAGGCCCATCTAGAATACCTAGGCTTCGTCATCGGTCCAGGAGAAGTTACCCCTGTGGACCACAAGGTATCAGCTATTAGAGAGTACCCAATACCCAGGACACGGAAGGAATTGCTGAGGTATCTTGGGATGAATGGATACTATCGGGGTTTCTGTAAGAACTTTTCCACGATAGCACATCCTCTGACAGAATTACTCTCTAAGAATACAAGATGGAAGTGGGGAGAGGCTTGCCAGGAATCTTTCGAGAAGACGAAGAACCTGTTGACAGAGGCCCCAGTGTTGATATCCCTAGATTTTACAGCCAGGTTCATTCTGTATGTAGATGCCAGTGATGTAGGGATAGGAGCCATGTTGGCCCAGGAAAGGAGCGAGGTACATAGGCCTGTCGCATTTTACTCCAAGAAATTCGTGAAGTACCAGCGTGTCTATAGTATTGTCAAAAAGGAGGCTTTGGCTTTAGTAATGGACCTAAAGCACTTCGACGTGTACGTGGGAGGAGGGGCGAGGCATGTTCTCGTTTTTACAGATCACAACCCTCTGAATTTCTTGTACAAGATGAGAAACTCCAACCAGAGGCTGACAAGGTGGGCATTACTACTACAAGAATACTGGTTAGAAATTAAGCACATCAGAGGGAATGACAACGTGGTAGCGGATGCCCTTTCCAGAGTACACTAAACCGATATGACTCTTATTTTAAGGGGAGGGGTATGGGACAGAGTTCCCCCCCTTATATTTCACCTATGCCAGCTGTAAGAGTCATATCTACTTTACCCGAACGTTCTCTACCTTCCAGAGAACAATTTGACATATGTGGGAGCATGAGGTGTTCTCGCATAGGAGAGAAATTAACTAAAGAAGAGTGTTTTGGCAAATGGCTTAGGCCGTTTTGGACGCCAAGATGGCGCCGACTCCTACGTTTTCGCGCCAAAATGTTATGACATCAGTGGCACCAGATTGGCCAAGAATGGTGACGTGGTACAGGGAGTCAATGAGAAACGCCCCTGGCAAGCGTGACGTCATGAGTGGAGGTAGGTCCGGGCCATGCGCCCCCGTGGCGTGAGGAGTTAGATCCGTCATGTCGTCAAGGGCAGACGTGCAATAGTGGGGTCCTGTCAGTCTGACAGTATTCGCCCCTCTCCGGTGAATATACGCATCACCAGTGGTCTGCGAGCATCCTGTGAGGTCTTCCTGAACTCCGTGAGGCGGACAGAAGAAGGAATTGACGGGAAACGAGCAACAAGTGCTCCAGTGACAGGTGCTTAGCACGAGTGAAGCCTGGGCAGTGACGTCAGGGACAACTGTACAGTTTCACCGGTCGGGTGATGACGTAGCGGCTGGGCCAGTTCACCGTGAGGAAGAAGAAGAACAAACTAGATGGGAATACGAACCACTGCAGCTGGGAGTAGGAACTGCAGACGTAGTTGTGAGGAGGAGGCGATGGCCAGGAGACCGACTCCAACCTTTCAAGAGGTTGTGGAGGAGCACGGAGCCTGCAGAGAGAAGCAGTACGGAGAAGACGCGCTTTTTGGGTGTTGGTTGAGGTCCTGGGAAGAGCATCAGTGTGTGTGGGGGTGTTCCCTACAGCAAGTCGTGAGCCGGGACCAGGAGCTTCAATTCAACCCTCAACAGAGGACGAGTCCACATCATTTATGGTGGAAGTAGGTAATTCAGTTTTCCCTCCCATTCCCCTTTAGTTAGCGATTAGCCAGAGTATCTTCTATGTCGTGAGCAGGGTTCACCAATGTCTATGTTTCTAGTAAGACACAGTTGTGAAGGGAGATGCTATAGAGCTCTCACGAGATATATATATAGTGTGTGATTGCACCTGTGGTTTGATGAAAAGATTACTGTGACGAGGACATTTATATTTACATGTCATTTATATTATAAGTTCGTGCCAGAGATTATATATATAAATATACAAATTAATAGTGTAAGGCTGCGTGCCTAGACTTACCTCGTTATTATAAAAATTGATGAAGTGAACTATATATACTGGAGTTATTAAATAATATATTAATATGTCTAGTGGTTAACTGTGATTATGCCAGTGTTGTGATATACTGTGAATACGAGGGAATAATAGGCGCCTCACGCCAATAGTGTGAGTATAGTGAGGAAGTGAGCAGTGTGAGGAACAGTGAGGAGTGTGAGTGGGCGTGGCATCTCGTGAGCTGCCAAACGTTCGATAACACTACATGTGGAGCGTGGGAATGCACGTCAACTGGGAGCGTTGCCTTTCCCAGTGTGTTCCAGAATTGTGAAGAGGCGGAGAGAAGGCTGCTCATTTATTCCTTTGTCATGTTGTTGATGCAGAGTTATGATTCTTTGATCTTTTAAGTAAACTACAAAACCACAGCTGTGTTTGTGTCAACCCTCCATTACCTTGTTGCTATTGAGACTATCTAAGAGGGAGTGATTTAAACATATACTTGCCTGTTACCAAATTGATTAGTATTCCCTGGGGCCACTACTATATTACTACTATTCCACTGAGGTGTTACTGGACACGGTAAACACCAGTTGGCGACCTATAGTGAGCGGTAGAGCCCTCGGTAGGGGCGGGCACATGATCAAGTGAAGTGATCGTGTTCTGACTCGTCTTTAGGCTACGAGGCCAGCCGGAGACAGACTGAGAGACTCTCCTGGTGAACAGTGGCACTGTGAGGATTGAGTGCAGACCCGTAGGGGCTACAGTAAGTAACGTTTATCACTACTAATACTTGGTAATGACTGGCTAGAGAGAGAGACACCCCGACAATATATATATATATATATATATATATATATATATATATATATATATATATATATATATATATATATATATATATATATATATATATATATATATATATATATATATATATATATATGTCGTACCTAGTAGCCAGAACTCACTTCTCAGCCTACTATGCAAGGCCCGATTTGCCTAATAAGCCAAGTTTTCATGAATTAATGTTTTTTCGTCTACCTAACCTACCTAACCTAACCTAACCTAGCTTTTTTTGGCTACCTAACCTAACCTTACCTATAAATATAGGTTAGGTTAGGTTAGGTAGGGTTGGTTAGGTTCGGTCATATATCTACGTTAATTTTAACTCCAATAAAAAAAAATTGACCTCATACATAGTGAAAAGGGTAGCTTTATCATTTCATAAGAAAACAATTATAGTAAATATATTAATTCAGGAAAACTTGGCTTATTAGGCAAATCGGGCCTTGAATAGTAGGCTGAGAAGTGAGTTCTGGCTACTAGGTACGACATATATATATATATATGAAATATATATATATATATATATATATATATACATATATATATATATATATATATATATATATATATATATATATATATATATATGAAATATATATATATATATATATATATATATATATATATATATATCTATATGTATATATATATATATATATATATATATATATATATATATATATATATATATATATATATATATATATATATATATATATATATATATATATATATATATATATATATATATATATATATATAACTGAAAACTCACACCCCAAAAGTGACTCGAACCCATACTCCCAGGAGCGACGCAACTGGTATGTACAAGACGCCTTAATCCACTTGACCATCACGACCGGACATAATGAGGTGATAGCCGAGGCTATTTGAACCACCCCACCGCCGGCACTCGGATAGTAATCTTGGGCATAGCATTTTACCAAATCACCTCATTCTTTGGGGCACACGTGAGGAACACAAATGCGAACAAGCCTGAATGGTCCCCTGGACAATATGCAACTGAAAACTCACACCCCAGAAGTGACTCGAACCCATACTCCCAGGAGCGACACAACTGGTATGTACAAGACGCCTTAATCCACTTGACCATCACGACCGGACATAATGAGGTGATAGCCGAGGCTATTTGAACCACCCCACCGCCGGCACTCGGATAGTAATCTTGGGCATAGCATTTTACCAAATCACCTCATTCTTTGGGCACACGTGAGGAACACAAATGCGAACAAGCCTGAATGGTCCCCAGGACAATATGCAACTGAAAACTCACACCCCAGAAGTGACTCGAACCCATACTCCCAGGAGCGACGCAACTGGTATGTACAAGACGCCTTAATCCACTTGACCATCACGACTGGACATAATGAGGTGATAGCCGAGGCTATTTGAACCACCCCACCGCCGGCACTCGGATAGTAATCTTGGGCATAGCATTTTACCAAATCACCTCATTCTTTGGGGCACACGTGAGGAACACAAATGCGAACAAGCCTGAATGGTCCCCAGGACAATATGCAACTGAAAACTCACACCCCAGAAGTGACTCGAACCCATACTCCCAGGAGCGACGCAACTGGTATGTACAAGACGCCTTAATCCACTTGACCATCACGACCGGACATAATGAGGTGATAGCCGAGGCTATTTGAACCACCCCACCGCCGGCACTCGGATAGTAATCTTGGGCATAGCATTTTACCAAATAACCTCATTCTTTGGGGCACACGTGAGGAACACAAATGCGAAGAAGCCTGAATGGTCCCCAGGACAATATGCAACTGAAAACTCACACCCCAGAAGTGACTCGAACCCATACTCCCAGGAGCGACGCAACTGGTATGTACAAGACGCCTTAAGAATGAGGTGATTTGGTAAAATGCTATGCCCAAGATTACTATCCGAGTGCCGGCGGTGGGGTGGTTCAAATAGCCTCGGCTATCACCTCATTATGTCCGGTCGTGATGGTCAAGTGGATTAAGGCGTCCTGTACATACCAGTTGCGTCGCTCCTGGGAGTATGGGTTCGAGTCACTTCTGGGGTGTGAGTTTTCAGTTGCATATTGTCCTGGGGACCATTCAGGCTTGTTCGCATTTGTGTTCCTCACGTGTGCCCCAAAGAATGAGGTGATTTGGTAAAATGCTATGCCCAAGATTACTATCCGAGTGCCGGCGGTGGGGTGGTTCAAATAGCCTCGGCTATCACCTCATTATGTCCGGTCGTGATGGTCAAGTGGATTAAGGCATCTTGTACATACCAGTTGTGTCGCTCCTGGGAGTATGGGTTCGAGTCACTTCTGGGGTGTGAGTTTTCAGTTGCATATTGTCCTGGGGACCATTCAGGCTTGTTCGCATTTGTGTTCCTCACGTGTGCCCCAAAGAATGAGGTGATTTGGTAAAATGCTATGCCCAAGATTACTATCCGAGTGCCGGCGGTGGGGTGGTTCAAATAGCCTCGGCTATCACCTCATTATGTCCGGTCGTGATGGTCAAGTGGATTAAGGCGTCTTGTACATACCAGTTGCGTCGCTCCTGGGAGTATGGGTTCGAGTCACTTCTGGGGTGTGAGTTTTCAGTTGCATATTGTCCTGGGGACCATTCAGGCTTGTTCGCATTTGTGTTCCTCACGTGTGCCCCAAAGAATGAGGTGATTTGGTAAAATGCTATGCCCAAGATTACTATCCGAGTGCCGGCGGTGGGGTGGTTCAAATAGCCTCGGCTATCACCTCATTATGTCCGGTCGTGATGGTCAAGTGGATTAAGGCGTCTTGTACATACCAGTTGTGTCGCTCCTGGGAGTATGGGTTCGAGTCACTTCTGGGGTGTGAGTTTTCAGTTGCATATTGTCCTGGGGACCATTCAGGCTTGTTCGCATTTGTGTTCCTCACGTGTGCCCCAAAGAATGAGGTGATTTGGTAAAATGCTATGCCCAAGATTACTATCCGAGTGCCGGCGGTGGGGTGGTTCAAATAGCCTCGGCTATCACCTCATTATGTCCGGTCGTGATGGTCAAGTGGATTAAGGCGTCTTGTACATACCAGTTGCGTCGCTCCTGGGAGTATGGGTTCGAGTCACTTCTGGGGTGTGAGTTTTCAGTTGCATATTGTCCTGGGGACCATTCAGGCTTGTTCGCATATATATATATATATATATATATATTGGTGTATACTGGCAGCAGGTTTTCTTTCAAACATGTTTCATTTAATATGACCGCATTTTCTGTATTTATTATTTTCTGGTTTAGGGCTTCTATCCCTCTATCTATTTTCTTAGCATCAGGGCTTAATTGAAATAGGAGTTCTCCAAAACTCATTTTCGTACTTTTAAGGTGAAGAAAAGAAGTGATTTACTATAGAGTGTATTACACTTATTTATATAATTTGCACAACGTTTCGAACCTCCATGGTTCATTCTCAAGTGAACAGATCTTACAATACTAGTTGATTTTATACCCGCACTGGGTCAGGGGATAATACAATAAAGGTGAAAACATGGGGGGATACATAAGGGATAAATGTGAGGTGAAACATAGAGGCTGCAGAAGGCTTATTGGCCCATACGAGGCAGCTCCTATCTAAACACAAAGATTAATCCAGTGTAATTGGCCTATTATGTTGGACATTGTCTTCTGTGTTGGCATCGATATGTTCTTGTCTTGTCCTTACTCTCATGGTGGGTAGAGTAAATAGTTCCGTGATTTGGGTGTTCATGGTATGTCGCTCTATTCTTATGTGAATTGCCTCAAGAATTTGTAATCTTCTTGCATCTTGAGTTTTGTCTATTATGCAGGTATTCTTGTTCAACATTTCTCTTGTTAGAGTAATGTCATGGGCTTGTCTCATGTGATTCCTAGGGGCACCAGATTGAAGATGGCAAGTCAAACGCCTCGTCAGCTTGGTCGACGTCATACCTATGTACTTACATTGAAGGTTACATCCTTCGTGGGGGCAAGTGTACATGTATACAACGCTTGACTGCTGTAGAGGGTTCTCCGTCGGCTTCGGGCTGTTTTTGATAAGGAGTTCGGAAGTCTTCTTGGTTTTGTAGAATATTATCAGGTTTATGTTTTGGTTAGGAGTAGTGCTTTTTACTCCTTTACGGATTATTTCTTTAATTATTCTTTCGTTCGGTTGATTTGTAATATAATTTTATGGGGGTGTTGTGGTTTCTGTTCTAGGATCTGAACAACGGTCCAAGTGTCTTCTTATAGCAGCGTTTATTTCCGCGTTGCTATATCCGTTGTTCACCAATGCCTGAGTTACTCTTTCAAACTCTCTACTCACGTTGCTCCATTCAGAGCAGTGGGTAAGCGCTCGACGAATACAAACATTGAGAACACTGGCTTTGTATCTTTGGGGGCACTCACTTCTACCGTTCAGGCATAATCCTATGTTGGTGGGCTTGGTATATACGTTGGTGCTTAAAGAGGTTCCTGTTTTTGTTATTAGTACATCCAGGAATGGCAGACTGTTATTTTCACTATTTTCATGTGTAAATCGGAGTACTGACTCTCTCTCTAGGTGTCTTTTTAGGTCAATTAGTTCATCTGAGTCTTTTACTATTACGAATATGTCATCTACATAACGGCAGTATACAGTTGATTTTTGTCTGCTACTGAAGACCCTGTCTTCGATGGTTCCCATATAAAAATTAGCAAATGAGACTCCTAAGGGGGAGCCCATTGCTACTCCGTCTATTTGTAAATACATGTCTCCTTGTGGACTGATGAAAGGGGCTTCCTTTGTACATGCTTCGAGAAGACTTTTCAAGTGTGGCTCAGGTATGTCTAATTTGGGGGTGCTCTCGTCTCTGTATACTCTGTCCAGTATCATTCCTATGGTTGTGTCGACTGGGACGTTGGTAAATAGGGATTCAACGTCCAGGGAAGCGATGATTCCATCAGGCTGGGTAGATTTGATCAATTCTAGGAAATCTGCTGATGATTGTAGACTAAACTTACTTGGAGTGTATGGAGTTAGGAGTTCATTGAGTTTCTTTGCCAGGTGATAAGTTGGGGTTGGTATTTGGCTGATTATAGGGCGTAGTGGGTAAACCAAGAAGACTTCCGAACTCCTTATCAAAAACAGCCCGAAGCCGACGGAGAACCCTCTACAGCAGTCAAGCGTTGTATACATGTACACTTGCCCCCACGAAGGATGTAACCTTCAATGTAAGTACATAGGTATGACGTCGACCAAGCTGACGAGGCGTTTGACATGCCATCTTCAATCTGGTGCCCCTAGGAATCACATGAGACAAGCCCATGACATTACTCTAACAAGAGAATTGTTGAACAAGAATACCTGCATAATAGACAAAACTCAAGATGCAAGAAGATTACAAATTCTTGAGGCAATTCACATAAGAATAGAGCGACCTACCATGAACACCCAAATCACGGAACTATTTACTCTACCCACCATGAGAGTAAGGACAAGACAAGAACATATCAATGCCAACACAGAAGACAATGTCCAACATAATAGGCCAATTACACTGGATTAATCTTTGTGTTTAGATAGGAGCTGCCTCGTATGGGCCAATAAGCCTTCTGCAGCCTCTATGTTTCACCTCACATTTATCCCTTATGTATCCCCCATGTTTTCACCTTTATTGTATTATCACCTGACACAGTGCGGGTATAAAATCAACTAGTATTGTAAGATCTGTTATCTTGAGAATGAACCATGGAGGTTCGAAACGTTGTGCAAATTATATAAATAAGTGTAATACACTCTATAGTAAATCACTTCTTTTCTTCACCTTAAAAGTACGAAAATGAGTTTTGGAGAACTCCTATTTCAATTATGCCCTGATGCTAAGAAAATAGTTAGAGGGATAGAAGCCCTAAACCAGAAAAAAATAAATACAGAATATGCGGTCACATTCAATGAAACACACACACACACATATATATATATATATATATATATATATATATATATATATATATATTATATATATATAATTTATATTATATATATATATATATATATATATATATATATATATATATATATATATATATATTTATATATATATATATATTTATATATTACGTACTCACGTTCTTTCAACAAATTCCTGTTAATATGGGGGAACTCTGTGTCTATGCTTAATGCACAACTTGCCTAAACACGCAAGAGAAGTTATACAACCTTAGAACACTTTCCCACCAGGAGATTCGAACCCTAGCCAGCACAGAATCCTTATAGCAACTGGCATAACTGGTATGCCTTTCAATCCAATGCACCACAAATCAGACTCTTAAAAGAGATGGAAATTTCAGGGTATTTAAATCCCCCAAAGATCCCCACCTCCCAAGGGCAACTAGAGCATAGTGAGGGGCTACTCATGTTCTTTTATCAAATTCCTGTTAATATGGGAGAACTCTGTGTCTATGTTTAATGCACAACTTGCTTAAACACGCAAGAGAAATTATACAACCTTAGAACACTTTCCCACCAGGAGATTCGAACCCTAGCCAGCACAGAAGCCTTACAGCAACTGGCATAACTGGTACGCCTTTTAACCCTTAAAGTGCGCATCACGTCATATGACGTGTTAGGCGTTGTACCAGTCAACTGCACTTCACGTCATATGACGTATATGGGTACCGCGCACGATTTGAATGTCTGGCAGTGTAGCTGGGGTTCCCATACGCTTCCCAGGGGCTATAGTAAACAGCGGCCATTTTGAAAAAAATTCCCACTCACGAACCGAAGGCGTGGGAGGCCTCAGTTTAGCGATAGTCACCATGGCGAGCGCACGGTCAAACGCCTCTCGGGCACGCACCACTCAATCCCTCACCCCAGAGCAAATAGCCCACGAATTATTCTCTGAAGGTGAAAAAAGTGTGTTTGATGATTCAGACAACGATGAGGATTATACACAGTTGTCGGGTGATAGTAGCCGCAGCATTGAGAGTGACAATGCTCGCCATGCCATGGCGAGGCCTCTACGCTCACCCATGCCTCCTCGGCCAGTTTCTACCCCAATTCTACCATGACCTCACAGTTTCTGTTGATATTTTCTGTTTGAGGGTTACGAGTCAGAGGGAGGTGACTCCTTTTCTGGGTTGGATCTCAGATCATAATTTTATTGAGCCTGTGGTTGGTACCAGTGGTGTAACTGGGCGAGAAATTGTCGCGTCAGCAGCATCTCGCCCAGCCAAACACCACCGCATGGCACCACATGAGGGACCAAGACCCTCGTGTTCACGTGCATCCACCTCACGAGCATCCACCTCACGTGCATCCACCTCATGTGCATCCACCTCACGTGCACCCAACTCACGTGCTTCCACCTCACGTGCATCCACCTCACGTGCACCCACCTCACCTGGACCCACCTTACGTGCACCCACCTCACGTGCACGTAGCCGCCGTGCTTCTCGCAGACGGTATTCAGCTCCTGGTCGCCGGTATGCATCGCTTCCTCGTCGTCTTTCCTCTGCATCTCGCAGGACGCCTGGTGTACTTGAGTGGAGTGATGGTGACGATTTTATTCCTCACTTTGACGATAAAGATGTAGGGATTACAAACCTTTTCCCTAATCAAGGTGAGGACATGGCTAAGATGGAATATTTTACAGCATTCAATGATGAATCACTCATGGAATACATTGTACACCAAACGAACCTGCATGCTGCTTACCTGATTGAGAGGGAAATCACAGAATCTTCACGACTGCAGTGTTGGAAAAATACCACCGTTGCGGAAATGTATGTGTTTTTGGCACTCTGTTTGTTGATGAAGCACTGTCACAAACATGCAATAAGTGACTATTGGAGCAAGGACCATACAATACCAACACCTTTATTCAGGAAATATATATCACGAGACAGGTTTCAGATACTCCTCAGGTGTCTACATTTTGGAAGTGTTCAGGACTGAACAGTTGATGATAGACTGTGGCGAGTGAGGCACTACATGAACGATGTTATTGGAAAATTCAGATATTTTTACGTACCAGCACAGAAGGTGGTGGTTGATGAATCTCTCATACTTTTCAAGGGACGTGTTCCATTCAAGCAGTACATTCCCTCAAAACGAAACCGATTTGGCCTGAAATTTTTTGTTCTTTGTGATTATGAGACAAGATACGTGTTACACATGATTCTGTACTCGGCTAGTGATGTAGACATTCCCGGTAACGACGAACATGGATTCTCGGGGAGTGTAGTGAAGTCCATCATGGCTCCGTGGATGAACAAGGGACACATTTTATACACGGATAATTACTATACAAGTCCCTTGCTAGCTCGGTTCTTGCTAGAAAATAGAACCGGATTGGTTGGTACAGTAAAGCCACAACGAACGGAAATGCCTGTGTTTGACAACGACATTGCAGTTGGTGAGTGTCAGAGAAGGAAAAGTGATAACATTCTGTCAGTTCGGTGGAAAGACAAAAGAGAGGTGAACTTGTTGACAACAATTCATGATGGAACAATGGTGAACAGAGGGAAAGTGAACCATTAAACAAACGCACCACTATATAAGCCAGACTGTGTTTTAGACTATAATATCAACATGCGGTTGATTGATAAATCAGACATGATGATTGGCACTGCAGAGTGTGTGTGGAAGACATGTAGGTGGACGAAAAAAGTGTTCTTCCATCTTGTGGACATGAGCATGCTGAACTGTTTCAACATGTACCTTGTGAGAACTGGACGTAATACCACTTTCCGTGACTTTGTATTTGATGCTGCAATACAGTTATTAGGAAAGTTTGCAAAAGATGTCCCAGGGATTCAGCGGCCCATCATAAACCCACTGTTGCAGCATGCTGGTACTCCACGCCTCGCTCACACTGAAGGCTTCCTAGCACACAGACTCAAGCATTTGCCACCAGCTGGGAAGCGTGCAATAGCCCAACGTGATTGCTTGGTGTGTAAAACAACGACACGTAGAGACCAGAAACGGAAGCTTGTGCAAACATGGTGTGAAACGTGTGGTATCCCATTATGTGCTGTCGACTGCTTCAATGACTACCACAGTCTAGAAAACTTCTTAGTGTGCTTCAAAGTGTGTATAGCGTGCGCGAGTGTGTAAATATGTAAACATATAAGCAGATAGCGTGTGCGTGTGTGTAAATATATAAAAATATAAGCAGAACATACAATATAATAGACTGTAATGACATATTATATTGCCGTAATTGAAAACATTTGTGTGCGCCTGTGTATACTCAAATATGCAACAATTATTAATACAAAATATGTTCAAACATTATATGAAACACAATTAGTGAAAAAAAAAATCGATAAAATGCGCCTAGACATTGTAAATAAATAGAGCGAAAATATATTTGTGGCAACTTTGGCTGTTTGAGGACCGCGCACAACGCCTCTGGGGCGTGTACTGCATGAGCGAACATGCAGATTGTGACATCATCGCTGATCTTTCCGGCTCTATTGCAACAAAAGTAAGTACAATAGAATTTCTTTTTATTTTTCTTGTGATCAGTGAACACAACTTAACAGATTTCAAAATGACATACGCCTGTGGGGACGACAGGATATTAGACTCCAAGCATGTTAAGGGTTAACCCACTGCACCACAACTCAGACCCTTAAAAGAGATGGTAATTTCGGGGTATTTATATCCTCCAAAGATCACCATCTCCCAAGGGCAACTAGAGCATACAGAGGGGCTACTCACGTTCCTTCATCAAATTCCTGTTAATATGGGAGAACTCTGTGTCTATGCACAGTATAAATATATATATATATATATATATATATATATATATATATATATATATATATATATATATATATATATATATATATGTCGTACCTAATAGCCAGAACGTACTTCTCAGCCTACTATGCAAGGCCAGATTTGCCTAATAAGCCAAGTTTTCATGAATTAATGGTTTTTCGACTACCTAACCTACCTAACCTAACCTAACCTAACTTTTTCGTCTACCTAACCTAACCTAACCTAACCTATAGTGATAGGTTAGGTTAGGTTAGGTAGGGTTGGTTAGGTTCGATCATATATCTACGTTAATTTTAACTCCAATAAAAAAAAATTGACCTCATACATAATGAAATGGGTAGCTTTATCATTTCATAAGAAAAAAAATAGAGAAAATATATTAATTCAAGAAAACTTGGCTTATTAGGCAAATCGGGCCCTGCATAGTAGGCTGAGAAGTACGTTCTGGCTATTAGGTACGACATATATATATATATATATATATATATATATATATATATATATATATATATATGTCGTACCTAGTAGCCAGAACGCACGTCTCAGCCTACTATGCAAGGCTCGATTTGCCTAATAAGCCAAGTTTTCATGAATTAATGGTTTTTCGACCACCTAACCTACCTAACCTAACCTAGCCTAACTTTTTCGGCTACCTAACCTAACCTAACCTTTAAAGATAGGTTAGGTTAGGTTAGGTAGGGTTGGTTAGGTTCGGTCATATATCTACGTTAATTTTAACTCAAATAAAAAAAAATTGACCTCATACATAATGAAATGGGTAGCTTTATCATTTCATAAGAAAAAAATTAGAGAAAATATATTAATTCAGGAAAACTTGGCTTATTAGGCAAATCGGGGCTTGCATAGTAGGCCGAGAAGTGCGTTCTGGCTACTAGGTACGACATATATATATATATATATATATATATATATATATATATATATATATATATATATATATATATATATATATGTCGTACCTAGTAGCCAGAACGCACTTCTCAGCCTACTATGCAAGGCGCAATTTGCCTAATGAGCCAAGTTTTCATGAATTAATTGTTTTTCGACTACCTAACCTACCTAACCTAACCTAACCTAACTTTTTCGACTACCTAACCAAACCTAACCTATAAAGATAGGTTAGGTTAGGTTAGGTAGGGTTGGTTAGGTTCGGTCATATATCTACGTTAATTTTAACTCCAATAAAAAGAAATTGACCTCATACATAATGAAATGGGTAGCTTTATCATTTCATAAGAAAAAATTTGAGAAAATATATTAATTCAGGAAAACTTGGCTTATTAGGCAAATCTGGCCTTGCATTGTAGGCTGAGAAGTACGTTCTGGCTACTAGGTACGACATATATATATATATATATATATATATATATATATATATATATATATATATATATATATATATATATATATATATATATGTATATATATATATATATATATATATATATATATATATATATATATATATATATATATATATATATATATATATATATATATATATATATATATATATATATATATATATATATATCGTTCCTAGTAGCCAGAACGCACTTCTCAGCCTACTGTGCAAGGCCCGATTTGCCTAATAAGCCAAGTTTTCCTGAATTAATATATTTTCTCAAATTTTTTTCTTATGAAATGATAAAGCTACCCATTTCATTATGTATGGCCGAGAAGTGCATTCTGGCTACTAGGTACGACATATATATATATATATATATATATATATATATATATATATATATATATATATATATATATGTCGTACCTAATAGCCAGAACGCACTTCTCAGCCTACTATTCAAGGCCCGATTTGCCTAATAAGCCAAGTTTTCATGAATTAATGTTTTTTCGTCTACCTAACCTACCTAACCTAACCTAACCTAGCTTTTTTTGGCTACCTAACCTAACCTTACCTATAAATATAGGTTAGGTTAGGTTAGGTAGGGTTGGTTAGGTTCGGTCATATATCTACGTTAATTTTAACTCCAATAACAAAAAATTGACCTCATACATAGAGAAAAGGGTTGCTTTATCATTTCATAAGAAAAAAATTATAGTAAATATATTAATTCAGGAAAACTTGGCTTATTAGGCAAATCGGGCCTTGAATAGTAGGCTGAGAAGTGAGTTCTGGCTACTAGGTACGACATATATATATATATATATATATATATATATATATATATATATATATATATATATATATATATATATATATATATATATATATATATATATATATATATATATATCCTTAGACAACACCCACCAGTGGGCCTCGAACCCAGAAAGCACAACTACCTTCCAGTAGCTGCCATAACCAGTCACCTTAGTCTACTGCACCAACATCAGATCATAAAAACAGATTGAGATTTCGAGGTATTTACCTCAAACTTCTCTATCTCCAATGGGCACCAGAGTGGTGAGGGTTTAAATCACGTTCTTTCATCAAGCTAAGCCACCGAAAAAGTAAGAATAATGATTCAAACACGAATCTTCTCAACATTTCTTAAGTTTTCTTCACTGTCGATGGTAGTTGAAAAATTAACTCTCCAAAGTCCTTTTTCACATTTTTATTTATGGTCTGACGCCTAAAAGCGTTTCACAAGGACTTCTCATTTTCAAAGACAGATTTTTACACACACACATAATTTCATTCCTATATATGTTTTTGGGTGAGGTGATATAACACAAATGTTTTTGGGTGAGGTGACTAAAGACAGAACACGAATCAATGGGTATATTACATATTTTCTGCTTCTATATTGCTATATATTACAATATTGCTCTTGCTGCTTCTATGTTGGTTCTGGGTCTTGAAGTGGGGTAGAATATAGCTATGTGTTAATTGGCTGGTGATGTGTAGGGTGATGTGGTGATGTGATTGCATTTTGATGTGTAGGGCCTCGCTGATATTGAGTCTCCTGCCATAGCTGTATCTATCGATGATTTCTGTGTTGCTTGTTAAGATTTCTCTGGTGATGGTCTGGTTTGTGAGAGGAGATTATATGTTCCTAGATGGAGCCCTGTTGTTTGTGCATTGTTAATCCCCTAGAATGAAACATTGTTGTCCTGTCTATATACCGAGATCTTTGGGGCTGACAGTCCTCAAGTAGGCATGTGAAGGCATAGACGACATTAGTTTCTTTGAAGGCGTTCTGTTTGGTGTCAGGGGAGTTTTTCGTGAGTATTGTGGCCGTTTTCTCGGCCGTTTGTAGTAAATTGTTAAATTTGTAGTAAATTCAAGTCATATTTTCATCATGAGATGGTTTCTCAGTTTTATCTCAACTGAGGACAACATTTATTAATATATTGGAAAGAAACATAAATATTCAAATTCATCATTTGCAAATTACCTCATAAAAGCCTTCCAAAAAAATTTCAAGATTTAAATTTGACAACATGAAGGTTGGTAGAGATATCTGGACTATGGCGGCTGCCGGAGACGGTGGTGATAGCCATAGGTGGGAGGACGGGGGTGAGGTCCGTGCTGCTCCACCACAGTCTCCGCAACACTGTCCACGCCCTCTACCTCACCCTCCACCACGACCTCCTCCACGCCTCCTTCAACGCCCATCTTCCAAACTCAGAGTCACGCCTCGGAAAACTCCTCTCCCAGGAAGGTCAGTAGATATATAACCTTCATGTGTTCTGTGGCTTTAGCCTGTGTGTGTGTGTATTCACCTAGTTGAGCTTGCGAGGGTTGAGCTCTGCTCTTTCGACCAGCCTCTTAACTGTTAATCAACTGTTACTAACTACTATTTTTTCACACCACACACACACACACACACACACACACACACACACACACACACACACACACACACACACACACACACACACACACACACACACACACACACACACAAACACACACACACACACACACACAAACACACACACACACACACACACACACACACACACACACACACACACACACACACACACACACACACACACACACACACACACACACACACACACACACACACACAAGAGACAGACAAGAGGAGCTCCAGCATATTTCAATCCTAAGTACTGTAGTACAGGATGATGATAGTGAGTGGTGTCCCAGAGAACATAAAGGTATGGTGCTTTTGAAAAATAGGTGAGATAATAGGAATGTGCCAAGGGAAGTGAAAAATTGGATGAGAAAAAGTTGCCCTAGTGTTTCCAGTGCAGAGAAGAACATTCAAGATGGCCGCCGGCAAGAGGAAATACAAAACAGAGCTTGATTTTGCTGGATTCAATGAAGAAAGCATTGATATAACCAGTCTATACAACAAGTTGGTAAAATTAGATACTATAGTGACCTCTCATGTAGAAATAATTAGTAAATTGAAAGAAAGTAATGACCATATAAATAGCAAAGTTGTATGTCATGAGGGTTTAGTGAAAGACTTGTGCAAGGATAAGAATCAATTGGAAACAAATTGCAAAGCCATGGACGAAGAAAATAAACTCTTAAAAATAACTTTGGAAGAAGTTAAAGTAAATTTAAACATAAATGACTACAATAGGTTAGGTAAGGAAATTCAACAGGAGAAACAGCTTTTGTCAGCACAGATGCAGGAAGTTACTCAGGGAATAGAACAGTGCAAGAAAGATATGCAACTCACCAATGCACAAGTGGTCAAGGAGAATTAAAAAATTGAAGAAGCAGTAAAGGAAGTCAAACATCTCATTTCGCCATTTCTCATTTCAACAGGTCAAGTGGAACGGTCCAGTGGCCCATGCGTTTACCTGTAAAATCTGGGGGGCCACTTGACTTGGGCATCTGTTCACCCTTGTAGGAGGGTTAGGCTGTCTTAGGGGACATTCTGTCCACACATAGGAGAATAAGTCACTGAGGGCTACCCTCTGCGAGTCCCAACCAACCAAGTGGAATATTCAAGTCGTCTGAGCACTCTCAAACCCACTGAGAGTGCTCTTCCCCTCAGAGCAGGTTTATGACTGTTAGCGCTGATGACTGTTAGGGCATGCTGCCTGCTCTGCCATTTGTCGTGTTAATCATCATCATATGATTATCAATGGAAACCAGGTATCGGAAGAGGTTAGAGCAACAATTAATGCCGCCTGAAGAAGCAGGTATGGAGGAGGTAGCTGCTGGACCCTCAGGGCTCTCCCCTACCGTGACCAGTGACACTGTCACCCCACCACCCAATGATGGGTTTGAGGCGGTGCTAAGTAAGAGCCAGAGAAGGAAACAAGGGAAACAGAAGCCTGGTGAACAACAGGGTGGAAGGCGTCCGATAGCACCATGGAGCGAGTACACACGTCTGACCTTCCCTAAAGGCACGAGTGTGGTTGACAGGATTGTGTGGAGTAAGAAACTGAGCGAGGTGTACCCACCTGGCTCTGCAGGCGTGCTACGTCCACATGTCAACTCTCCATATGTGTATGTTTTAAGAGAGAAGCAGCAGGTTGTGGAGGCTCTTCTACTAGGGAAAATAGGTGATGTAAAGCTCTCCCCTCTAGATAATCCAACACGGTACAAGAAGATGGATGAATACCTAGTCTACAGGTACAGTCACAAGTATCCACTAGAGTGGGCCTATGAATTAGACGGGGTACACAGAGCACGAAGATTGACCATGAATGGTAAGCCTACTGATCAAATAGTCATAGTCTGGAAAAAGCCTGATCCGCCACCTGACCAGTATTGGTTTGGTGGGCTGTATGCGCGCCCCAGCACGTTCAGGGTGTGGGAACCGAACCCTGTGGAGTGTTACGAGTGCTGTGGCATCGGCCACAGCTAAGTACCGCTTGTGCCCCACACCCAAGTGTGCTCTCTGTTCCGGTCCTCATGCACTGAAGGACTGTCAGTATAAGAAGACCAGAGGCCAAAGAAAGCAGGAACAGGAGCAACAGAACACTGCAACAGAAGCAGGGCAACATCCTGAATCTGTGGCTCCGTCTAAACCGCCGCTGAAGTGTTTCAGATGTGGTATGGAGGGAGTCACACCTGGCACTCAGATTGTACCAAACGGCCAGCCTCCCTTGGCACAAGGAGGCAAGTGCCCAAGACACAACAAGTGTCTACTGATGCTGGCTCTAGTACTGTTGACCCATCCCATAGTGGTGACAGTACCAGCAACGCCCCTGACAACACACAGCAGCCTGATACAACAGTTAATTGACAGTTGGCAACCTTGCAAGCACAGGTAGCAGAACTGACTGAAATTATACAGGCGCTACGTCAGGCTCCTTCACAAGAGATACAGCAGCCTCCATGCTGCTGTGTCACAGCCGTGGCCCGCGCTGGTAAAGGTTCCTGTGGTGGTGGTGACGGCGGCGACGGCAGCAGCAGCAGCAGCGGTGGCAGCGGCGGCGGCGGCAGCGGCGGCGACAGCAGCGACGACAGCAGCGGCGACAACAGAGCTGAGAGCGACAACGGAGGCGGTGGCAGCGACGTCGTCAGTCAACTCAGGGATGACAGCAGTGATAGTGACACAGAAACATTAACTGGAAAAGGAAGTCGATATGTATCAGCATATTTTAAAATGATTCATGACCTTAAGGAACGCGCTCAAGCCAAGTACGAGAATGAAAAAGATAATACTCTGAGTGACAGTAATTATGCCATACGACTTACAGAGAGCATTCACTCGCGGACCATCCCGAGTTGCTCAGTGATCAAGAAACTGATGATGTCACCAGATGTTCCTGACGATACCAAACGCCAGGTTGGTGTGGCTCTTTACGCCGTAGAGTCACTTATTGACACATTGTGTAAGTGGGACAAGGACAACAATGGGACCACCAGTCCCAGGGAGGAACAACATCAAGAGGATGGCTGCTGTTGACACAAGAACCATTAGGTTTCTCAGTTGGAACATTCGTAGCATCAACAAAAAACTGAATGACCAAATTGCATATGTTACCAGTAACAACATAGATATAATTGCTTTATAGGAGCCCTACACGTCCAATATGATAAACAAAACCCCAGCAAAGATCAGAGGGTATGCATCCTATAATAACAGTAACGCCACAGGCCTATTAACATACATCAGAAGTGATTTACCGTACATTCTTGTGAGCACGTCACACAATGTACACACACAGTACCATCACTTTCATGTACAAACTACAGCAGGCCACTTTTCATTCCTCAACGTATATGCCAGAAGCCAGAAACTCAATGTAACATTGTTCCTAGATCTAGACAATCATGAGACAATATACATGGGAGATTTTAATGCTAGACATATTACGCTGGAAGACAGTACTAACAACGATAATGGATGCAAATTTATCAAATATGTTTATGACAACAGATTAACCGTGTATACTACGGATACCCAAACTCATTTATTGGGAGGCAGACTTGATTATGTAATGGGTATGCCACTGCCACTTCTTCTACCTTGTGCAAGATAGGATGGAATGTTCGTTGGTAAATCACTTAGTTAGTGATCACTATGCAGTTTCTGCTTCCTATGAGGTACAGTGTGATGTACCTAATAGACAACAGAGACGGAAAATGAATATTCCATATGGCTTGCATGACCACTTTATTAATTGTATATCAAAATGGTATCAAGATTACACTATAACGAATGTACAAACCTTCTCCAGAGATCTCGTTGATACGATTACTACCTACTATGACACATGGGTGTGTTGGGGAACAGGCCGTAAGCCTAGCAGAAGTGGGCAACACCTACTACCACCCAAGTGGGTCCTTGACCCCGTATTTGTTAAAGAACATGAACGAGTAAAGCAACTTGGAGATACGTACAAACGAACCAAAGCACAAGGTGACTTGCATGCATTTCTAGTTGCAAATAGAGAGTTTTTTTTTTTATTATTATTATTTTTCTACCACAGACGTGGCCACACATTTACAATGCTAACCAGCATATATACATTTTCTACTGTCCTCCATGGACAGGGTTAGAGAAATGTTAAACATAGAGTTCAAGGGTTTATTGAACACTCAACCACAGAAGGTGATTCGGTGCTTTTAAAATACTAAGCTAACCTACATACGTAAATACATAGATACACTCTTCTTCTTGTTGATAGTAGGAGCAGTTTGCATGAAGGGTTTGTCCTCCCGATGACTGCACCAGTACTGATGTTGTTGGACGCGTTTATGTTGAAGATGATCGGAGCTACCAAGGTGCTTGTTGCGTTGTGTTGTAGATAGAGGAACGGTGATTAAAACAGAGGTGTGTGTTAGAGGAAGACTTGCCGCACCGTAGGGCGGTGTGTTGTGTTTATGGCGTCAGCTGATCCTTGGTGTTGCGACGAGGTAGTTGTTTTCTGTGTTTAGCTGTTGGTGGCGCCAGGTATAAATGTGGCGCGGGTCAGATGTGACCCAATTTGTTGGTCGATTGGAGATATTTAGCCAGTGCTTTGACTATTTGGTATTTTTCTTGTGACGAGTGGTCACCGCCTCCTAATATATGCTCGATGGTGAAGGGTATTTTAAGTGCGATAAAGACTTGTTTGAAATTTACTCTGGCACTATAATGTCGGAAGCAGTGCAGGAGATAGTGTTCGACTGTTTCAGGCACCTGACAGTGAGTACAGAGTTCGTTGATGTCTGTTCTGTACTTAGAGCTGTGTGCTGCTAGTTTGGTGTGTCCCAGCCTTAATCTGGTCATCGTTGCATCAATTTCTCTGCTTTTATATCGGACATGTTTCCAAGTTTCCCATTTCTTTTTAATGGACCCATAGTGCAAACGTGAGCATAACGTTTTCCAGTTTGTTGCAAAATCCAGGGAGATGGTATCTTTGAAGGCTCCTTTACGTGCAACATGGGGAATTGGATGACGGGTGAGGTGAGGCGTGTCGTGCATCGCTTTGGCTAGTTGGTCTACAAGTTCATTATGGAGAATACCACAATGTGCTGGGACCCATTGGATAGAGGTGTCATAACCGTTCAATTGGTGTTTGTGAAGAAGTTGAAGGCATGGGTAGACAATCTCCTTGCATGTTTTCGAAGAGTACGAAATTGCTTGAATCGCGCTCTTGGAGTCACTACAGATTGTATATATCCTAACTGGTAATGTTGTGATGATTTGGAGAGCTTGATACAAGGCATATAATTCCGTTGTGAAAATAGATAGTTGGTTTGGTAACCGCCATCCCTGCTTGAGATGGTATTCCGGTATCCATACAGCGCAAGTGACCGAGGGTACGTTGTTCATGAAGATGCGAGACCCATCTGTGTAAATCTCTGTGGTATTTGGGTAGCAATTTTTCATTGTTGAGACAAAGACTGAGGCTATGGCTGAGTTTGGTGCAGATTTTGGAATGTTGCCTTCGAGTTGTATTGCTGTATTAGGAGTTGTATAAAGCCAAGGTGGAATGGGGGGAACAGGAAGTTGGGTTTCACAGTTTTGGAGTAGGGAGAGGTCTATATTGAGGTTATTTGTAGCCCGTGTGAGGAAAGGTTATGAGTGAATGGTTGGGGAGCGGGGGTTATATGGGTTAACTGTTGGGTTAATTTTTGATCTGTATGGGTGTGTCTGGTGAGCAGTGGTACAGAGTGACAGATAGTTGGCACACATAATGTCTCGTCTGGTGGCTAGGCTTGTGAGGCCTGTTTCCCCGTAAAGTCCGAGGATTGGAGTTGAACGCATTGCGCCACATATAAGTCGCATGGCATTATTTTGTATGACGTCGAGGCTCTGTAGGTTAGTGGGCGCCGCCGACGCATATGCTTGGCAACAATAGTCTAGTTGGCTGCGAATGTTGGTTGTATAGAAACGGAGCAAGATTTTATGGTGTGCTCCCCAGGTGGTGCCAGTGAGGGCTTTAAGTATGGCGAGTCGGGGTTGTGTCGTCTGTTTAAGGTGTTGAATGTGTGCTTTCCAGGTAAGTAAGGGGGAGTCTAAGCGCATGCCAAGATATTTATGCTCTCGTACGTGTTGGATGGGAGTGTTGTGTATTGTGAGGGTGGGTAGATGAAGTAGTCTTTTTTTAGTGAAAATATGATAGCAGGTTTTGGTAGTACTGACTTGAAGGCCCCATTGTTGTGTCCAATCTATGAGGTGGTCCAGTGCTGTTTGCATTGTAGAGACTGTATTTGGTAGGGCATTGTCTGAATAATACAATGTTAAGTCGTCGGCGTACGCCGAGAGGTGAACAGGATGGGTGTTAGGCAAATCTGCTAAGAATGCGGCAAATAGGGTTGGGCTTAGTATGGAGCCTTGCGGAACACCTGTTTGTAGAGGGATGCCATCGGAAAACTCGCCTTGTATAAAGACTTTGGAGGTCCTGTTTGTGAGATAGGACTGTAACCATAAAAGTAATCTTCCCTGTACGCCTAAACGTGCAAGCTTTGCGAGGAGGCAAGTATGAGGAATGCTATCAAAAGCTCCTTTGAGGTCTAGGTAGACAACAAGACAATAGATACACAGATTTACGTATGCCCTACATAAAGTGTTTGATGTGTCTTTTACATAGTGTCATTAATGTACATTCACAAAGGTGAAATGTAATTCTGATCAGCTTCCATATATACTTTATACCCATACATATACATATACACACACATTTACATACATATATACACACACATGCATTCACATACATCTGTCTCATTTACTCTGACAGGGTGAGATAGCTGATAAAGAAACTAGTGTGCAATTAAGCACTTAATCACTGAAGGTGATGAAGGTCTTTTACAAGCTCAGGTTATATAGTTACATCATATATATACATTGAATAAATGATATATTACATGGTCAATCTTGGATACAAGTCCAATATATCATCAAGTGTTCCAGTACTCATAAAGTAATTACAGAGTTCAGCATACCTTAGCCCAGGAGGGCGAAAGTCAGTCAGTATGGGACATTCTACAATATAATGTTCAAGAGAGTGCATGTTTTCTCTTTCACAAAGTTGACACATTGTGTACTCGACATTTGGGTTTTGAGAAAGCTGCCAGATACGTCTATATCCCAGGCGTATTCTGGCCACTATAACATCACATTGCCGGGTTCTTGTTCTATTAGTCCCATATGTGAATGCCTCCTCACGATATCTATCATAATATTTAATGCTACAACTTTTAGGTCTTTGTGAATTTGTTAGGTCGGTGAGATTTTCATTAGATATTTGTTTAAGTATTCTCTTTGTCACTGCTAATGAAACACCCATATCAATTTCTACCACTGGTTTTCTGCAGGCTGTCTTAGCAAGTATATCAACAGTGTCATGCCTTGAGATGCCAACATGTGATGGTATCCATAGGAATTTAATCTCAAATCTGTTTTCTTTAGCAGCTAAAACATTCATTCGAATATCACTGACTATTTTCTGGGTGTCACTACTATGTGCATTCAGTGCCAGGAGTGCACTCTGCGAGTCACAGTATATTGTCGTGACGCTGAACCCCGGTTCATTCCGAACACAGCGATTACACAACACATAACACCTTGCCTCAGCAACCGTTACTACCACCTATACTCCTACACACACCAGACCCTTGAGGCGTACCACTCGGTTTGTACTGGAACACAATGAATGAACATATGGAAGGTATTTAAAAGCCGTCGGGTTTTGTCATTTAATTACAAAGAATAGACTCTGACAAATAAATACATATTAACATACTCTATTAGGTCAATACACTTCCAATACCCATAGACCACTTGACCTCCGCGATCACCACCCACACTCGTAACTTCCGCCTAAGTCCCTAATACGGAATGATTACTACAACGCTCCACACCCGGTTAGTCTTACATTCAATACTCACATACTGCAGACTTAACTTGGTCACTAAGATCACAACAGGCTCTCGCATAGCTGTCTGCTATATTTCGCTGCTGCCGCAAACGGAGACCTCGGAGGACTTGCCAGTTCAACTCCCACAAAAGACTGCCTCCAGTCAGCCATGGCCTCAAACATTTCACCCCGCCTCTCAAGGAAGGTATAATCCGATTAACCTTATCCCTAGAGCGGTAACCTTGATCCTAGAAGCCTGACGAAGAATAATTCCTCTTTCCAGGAATTATTAATTTGGCTAAACAGCTTCGGTCTTAATCCATTGACCTTTCTTAGATATGTGATCCATAGTCTGTCTACTTACATGTACTTCCAATCATCATTCGTTAAGTGTTGTAGTAATGATCCTCTAGCTAATAATTCCTACTAACTTGTGGATTACAAAACCACTCCCCTCCTTAAACACGCATATGTCCCCATATGCATCATTGCAATGGTTCCATTAGTGCAAGGACCTGGAGGATGCACCCACCATATATGTACAACTAAAAAATCATCCAATAAGTTCATCATACACACGATGAAATAAATTAAAATTTTCCCCGACATGACTCACAACTCTTCTCCAACATATACATTATATTCACATCATAGCACAGGTAAAATTGTCTGTAATAATTTTTCCCATCTCCAACAATGCACATATACCTAAACTGCTGACATATAATTACATACAAACATAACCATAAAATTACATTGACCAGAATGCTGGCACTTAAACAGAAATGACACTAGTCATTAATATATACACAACACATATATATCTAAAGTTCTTCATCCTTAGTAACAAGTTAATTATAATTTAACATCTTGCCCTGTACTGTTGACATAAGGGCTTACAATGATCACACAATGTTTCACTGGCCTCCTCCACAATTGGCAGCATCACTTCTCTTGTCTTCGTGTCCCATGGTTGCTAGGTCATAGATCCTCCATGACCCAGACAAAACCCAGGCTGTCCAGCCTGGTGAATGTTGTCAATGTCCCATCGTTGCTCTGAGCTAACGTGATCCTGGCCTCCAGAGCAACGGAGATTCCTACCCCAGGGTCATGTTCCCTCGGGTCTGTGCTGACGTCTCGTTCCAGGGCACCAATCCCAGAACGCTGTAGATACCTCACAGCTCTCTGGTCATCCTTCCTTGCTGTCCTCACCACAGCTGTAGCACATTACTCTAGGCCTATCCGCCCAGAGTGTGTCCACTTGTATTCACACCTTCCCGACCGCTGTACCTGCAAAATATTCCCTCTGAGCCCCCTGGCTCGATCCCATTATTACATGACACCCCATCGGCTCCTTACTCTCTCCCCGTATATAGCCTGAGCGCAGCTGCAAAACCATTGCAGCTGGCCCTTATCCCTGCTTTGATGTCAGGGGGCGAATTTCGCCTATAACGTCACGTTGGCTTCACCTCCTTCCCCCTTTTTTTTTAGAATTACTGAGTGTAGTCTCATAGCTTCCCTTCTACTCTACCTGAAGCTCTGTGACATGATCCCGGGGGACCTTCTCAAGCCTAACACTCAGTAATGGTGCCGATGAGGTAATATACAGTATATACACACACATACATTATCACAATAAATACCTCATTAAAATAATTTCACAACTAATGTCACTAAAGCATCATACTGCCACTGGCTCGCTTCTAGCGAGATTCCTGTAACAACTTAATGAGAAATTAGTATATCTACTTGGCTCGCCCACTGCAACCACCAACACCTGAAATTTTGGAATTCTACATTATAATCTTATCCATAACACTTACCCACTCCGACACACCATCACCTCTGGTCAACCCAACCACTGATGACCTCAATATAACGCCACACATCCCTACAACCACTTCCTGCGTCCTAACGCACCGACCTTGCTACGCCATTACTCACCTTACCGACCACTACCTGGCGCCCCTGCGCCACCATATACTCCACAACACCACACTCCATACCAGGCGTCCAAACGCCACTACACTACACCACCCAATGGCGTCCCCAACGCCCTCAACACAACACCCGGCGTCCCCAACGCCCTCAACACAACACAGCGTCTTCAACGCCATCAACACAACACACACGGCGTCCTCCAACACCATTACCACCACAGGCATAGGCCTTGCGCCAGAGCGCATCAAAACACCACGAGACGTCACCACCAATAACACCACCAATAAGTAACCAGACGCCACACACACTCCCTTTTCTCTCGTAATCCGTTAATTACCTGACCAACACTCGTCAGGCATAATTTCTTGTGTAGTGGCCACCTGCCACACTCTACCACCTGCGTTAACATACTTCAACGCTAATGTCTACAATACACCCGGTGTTACAACAACCAGTTATGCTACACATGCTACACCTTGGCGCTACAATGACAACAATGTCATGCACTATACTACATCCATAATATCAACAGTCAAAACATGCACATTCCACTACAGTAAATACTATGAATTACGCTGGCGTCTAATACGCCACTACACGTGCATTACACTACACACCCCGGCGTACAAACGCCAATACACAACCATGCACTACACTTGGCGTCCACACACCCCCACCAACGGAACACGCTCCCCGTGTTCCAGGGTAACACTCTCCATAATGCTACCTGCACCCACTAAAAATCTCCATGGCCCTCTCCAGGGTACACTAGACGGCGAACCCCAGACGTCAAATTATGCGTCACTCGCTATGCCAAGGCGTCCATAATTCACTGCGCCTATTTTCTGTATCTACACCTGACAACGCAGGAACTCGTGCAGTACTTTAGGTAATATTTCATTATCCTTAAAATATTCGATTTACACGTTACATGAAATTTAATTAACTTTAAATTACGTAGTTTTCACGCTTAATTTCACCTTAGCAACGGTTTCTCACTATTTCCGCCTTACCAACGATATAAAACAAGCTCCAAGGTGCGGCTCGCTTGGCCCACCCATCGCTTGGCCCGCACATGGCCGCACATGGCCCACGCTGGCCCACATTCACCCGCGCTAGTTTACCTCGCCACGCTGTATAATCCGCACTACGAACACTGTATAATCCACACTACGAACATTGTATAATCCGCACTACGAACACGGCACTTGTTTTGGATCCCGATGCTTCAGTGGTCCAGACTTGCCTCTTAGCCGTCTCTCGTTGCGGGAATCTGGAAAGAAAGAAATAAACCCCACATGTGCCCCACAATGGCCTAGTCCCTTTAATTAACTAACTCCTCTGACCTGGTCTCACCTGACCCTTCTTTCCTCCGTCTAGTAACCACTATTCTCACCACAACCCGACGTCTACCATTTCCCGAACATTCCCTCACCAACTAAACCAGTAACACACTTCCTTCATCTCTCAAAGTGTTCCAAAGCCTGTTTGCGCTGCCACCAAATATGTTGTGAACCAATTCCCTAACATTCCCTCACCAACCAAACCAGGAACACTATGAGGGGACAGATGGAAGGTCTTTAAAGGCCGTCGGGTTTACTCATTTAATTACAAAGAATAGACTCTGACAAATAAATACATAATAACATACTCTATTAGGTCAATACACTTCCAATACCCATAGACCACTTGACCTCCGCGATCACCACCCACACTCGTAACTCCGCCTAAGTCCCTAATACGGAATGATTACTACAACGCTCCACACCCGGTTAGTCTTACATTCAATACTCACATACTGTAGACTTAACTTGGTCACTAAGATCACAACAGGCTCTCGCATAGCTGTCTGCTACACTTCGCTGCTGCCACAAACGGAGACCTCGGAGGACTTGCCAGTTCAACTCCCACAACAAGACTGCCTCCAGTCAGCCATGGCCTGAAACATTTCACCCCGCCTCTCAAGGAAGGTATAATCCGATTAACCTTATCCCTAGAGTGGTAACCTTGATCCTAGAAGCCTGACGAAGAATAATTCCTCTTTCCAGGAATTATTAATTTGACTAAACAGCTTCGGTCTTAATCCATTGACCTTTCTTAGATATGTGATCCATAGTCTGTCTACTTACATGTACTTCCAATCATCATTCGTTAAGTGTTGTAGTAATGATCCTCTAGCTAATAATTCCTACTAACTTGTGGATTACAACAATATAGGTCCACTGAGGTGAGAGACATGAGCAACGTTATACGTAATAAACATTGGGAAGAGTTCCTACAAAGTATAAATGAGCAAACAACACTTGTTGAAGTTTGGGAAAAGATACGAAAAATCTCTAGAAGCAGCCCAACCAAACCGCTGCACCACAGCCCACTAGAACAAGCAAACATCCTCCTTGATCAATGGGCACTAACATCGAGCTACGACTCACTCCCAATTAACATACAGCACAAACTTGATGACACACGCCCCAACAGACAACGAACCAACAATCTTGCATGTACAGCTATCGACGTCTCGGACCTTAATGATGTAACTGAATGGGAATTAAATCATGCACTAAAGATGGGAAAATCAACTGCTCCTGGAGAGGATGGTATTACTTACAGTCTACTGAGATTAGTCTCACACGTACCAGGTAATCCACTATTAGTGTTGTACAGAATGAGTTTACGTGAAGGAGTATTACCTGATGCTTGGACAAAGAGTGTCATTGTTCCCATCCCCAAACCACACTCAGATAATTATAGACCCATATCTCTAACATCGTGTGTTGTTGTTGTTGTTGAGTTAGGGGCGACGACGATCGTGGAATCGGATGCGCCCCGGCGTACCCGTGAAGGGTAAATCGCAAAGCCAGGAAAGGCGAAATGCCAAGCCAAAACGCGAGACGAGTGACGCCAAGCACTAGAAACTAATATGCCACACGGCAAAGCTACGCACAAAGGGAGAGGCAGAAGCACATAATAGAACAGGGCAAACAAACAGCCAGAAAGGCACACAGCATGTCATAGAACAAATACACAGGAAATCAGAGCACATACTTGCCCGGGAACTCGGCCCGCGGGAACCTTACATTGAACGCCTCCCAGAGCACCCATTGCCAAGGGTCTCGTCCATCCACCGGGGACGCCATAACATCCGGAACCGGGGTAACAAACACCTGCAAACTGGGGACCCAGATGGTAGTACTCATGAGGCGAGAAGTCGCCACACGCCCCCACAGGAAGGGAACTTGCCCCCCACGAAAGCACTCCGGTCCGTCAGACAGCAGTAACTTGGCAATATTCGACCAGTGACCCGGTGGCATCACAGACGCCGGCAACACGTCCCCCAGGGCCCCAACGCGCACCCGCACCACAGGGGTACCCTCGGCCCCGGGCACACCACCAGACGACAGCAGGGAACCCGGACGGCGCGCATCCTTCTGTAACGTCACCACTAGGCCACGCCCAGCACCAGAGTCCACACCATCCCTGGCAGCGGAAGCCACCACCCCCCACTGTGGAGAGTCCCCCGGCGGAGAAAGAACTGAAGGCACGTCCAAGACACAGGCACCAGCACCAGCAGGCACATGGACCTCCGCCACCACAAACCGCGGAGACATCGACGCATCCGTATCCACACTGTCAACACCCGAAGCCCCACAGTCACTGAAGTCACCAACGTCGGCCCAGGAAGAAGACGAACGCTGGGAACGTTTGGGCACCGGCCGGATATTGTCCGATCCGGTAAGTGACCCAGAAACACGGATACCACGAGCCGAAGGAACCGACGCCAGGACGGCAGCAGCCTCTATCACAGGGGAAACCGGGCCACACACAGCAGGAGGCTCCGCAGCCACCCCAGCACCAAGTTTATCCGGGACCCGAGTCACGGACACAGGGCCAGGTGCAGCATCAGAAGACGAGGGAGAAGACAGCGACGCCACATAGGGAGCTCCAGGAAGGCCCACGGGAGCAGCTGGAACAGCGACAGGATCAGGCAGACCAACCGACGGTACCTAAAGAACCGGAGGAGGGACGGCAACAACCGGAGGAACGGCAGGCGCCGCCGGGGAAGCTGCAGCAGCAAACGGGATGCGCACCACCTCATCAACATCACCGGAGACTGCCTCCAGAGGGAGCGGCGGGAAGTCCTCATCGCGGAACAAGTTGACAGGAGGAGCAGGGGCCTCAGAGCACCCGGCAGCCTGATGCCCCAACAGGCCACACCGGAAACAGGTACGAGGCTGCCGGGCATAATACACCCGGACGTAGTACCCCATAAGCCGGACAGAAGAAGGTATATCCGACCACAGGCGCATCCCCAACGTGCGAATGTTTGTACGCTTCCCAGCATACCGCCCCGAGGAAAGCGTGTTCACCCGCACGCTGACAACAGTACCAAAACCCCCGAAGTAACGCCGGAGGAGGTCATCAGGGAATTCCAGGGGCGCACCATGGATACTGACATAAGTCAGGGCACCACTGCGGTCCGAAATCGCCACAGAGCCGGCATCGTCTGGCAACGGCAACGTACGCCCCCCGTAACGACGGAGGAAGTCCCGGTACTCGTCCTCTCCCACGAACTTAATAACAACCCAATTGGCCGTAACTAGCTCCACACCGTAAACAGCTTCCACCGGGACACGAAGCATGTCACACATCACCATCTCGATGGTCGGATAACCAGCCTTACAAGTGAACTCCAGGCCCACGGAGTTCACAAGCTGAACAGGAGGAAGATTGCCTCCCATGTCAGAACTGCCACATCAACGCAGTCAGGCAGGCAACAAAACTGGTAGGGCAGGGACGCCCACACCACCTGGCGACCAAAACAGCAAACAACTCCAACAGCCACGGAGGGTCGGTAAGCGTCCTCACTCCACGGCTGCTAGAAGTCGACCAACATCGTGTGTTTGTAAAGTGCTTGAACGTATTGTTCTTAACCGACTCATGTATCGTATACAGGGGCACCTGTCACCTCAACTGTTTGGATTTATGCCTGGGCTCAGTACACAACACTGTTTTGCTGAGTACTTCGCACATATTGAAGCTTCCCCTCAAACAGTCTTCATCGACCTAGCTTTTGATACAGCAAACAGAGAAATCATACTGGAACAGCTTGCCGAGCTGGGAATACAAGGGAAATTACTGAAATGGATAAAGGGCTATTTGTCTAATCGAACAACATATGTTTTGTTTAATGGTGTTAAAAGCACAGAGAGCAAACACTTTGAACTGGGAACTCCACAAGGAGGGGTCCTCAGTCCCTTGTTGTTCAGCGTTCTGATGCATAAACTTATTAAAGATCTTCCAACTAATAATGAAGACACTGTCATTTGTTATGCTGATGATATATGTTTACAGGCTGCCACCGAGCCTAGAATGCAAGTTCTGCTCGACGCTTTTGCTACTAGAGCTGAGGAATGTGGCCTCCTTATCTCTGAACAGAAAACTCGTGCCCTCATTCCATGTGGTATTCCACCAGCCAATTATCATATAGATGGGCGAGCACTTGAGAACTGCGAGTCTTACAGATACCTTGGTGTCCCCATTAACGACCCTGGGTACCTTTCTTCTCTCAAGAGGAGACTTTGGGAGAGATTAAAGCCCTTGGGGGTCCTTGTTGGTGTCAATCATGGACTTAACGTGAGACCTGCTAGAATGTTTTATGTATCATTTATACGCTCTGTGATTGACTACAATGCTCTACATCTCACACTGTATACTGACAAAGAGCTGAAATCTCTTGAAACCTTGCAAAATGAAGCTATGCGTCTCATCCTTGGGGCTCCAAAGTCCACGAGAATAGTTAATATGAGAGCAGAGTTAAAATTACCTACCAAAAGTGAGAAAATTTTGTCTGTTAGCACTGTTTTCGGCGTGAAGGCATTAAGTAGATCTAGACAATACATGAAGTTTCAAGCTAAAATTTCTAATATGCTGCACTCACCTGAGGTCTATAGAAGAAGAACGAAATCTGATTATGTATATTGGTTCTACAAGGTAGCCAACTCCATCAAAATATTAAATATGTACCCAACTCAACTAATGATTAATCAGCCAATTACTCCACGGGATAACTGGGATCTATCAGTTGATTTTGTAAATGCGCCCAAGAAAGATAGTGTGCACACTACATTATTAAAACAGTTAACACTGAAAAGCATCACTGAAAGTACTCAGAGTATGGATAACGATGTTTATCAGTGCTATACCGACGGGTCTGTAGAAGAAGGTGGACGATGTACCGGATATGCATGTAACATATTTGAACAATCTTCTCTCGTACATACAGCAATGAAGCGTGTCAATGACTGGGCAAGTACAACTCAAACCGAACTTGCAGGCATATACCTTGCCACTGAATTTTTAAAAGACAAAGGCAGTGGACTTATATACTGTGACTCGCAGAGTGCACTCCTGGCACTGAATACACATAGTAGTGACACCCAGAAAATAGTCAGTGATATTCGAATGAATGTTTTAGCTGCCAAAGAAAACATATTTGAGATTAAATTCCTATGGATACCATCACATGTTGGCATCTCAAGGCATGACACTGTTGATATGCTTGCTAAGTCAGCCTGCAGAAAACCAGTGGTAGAAATTGATATGGGTGTTTCATTAGCAGTGACAAAGAGAATACTTAAACAAATATCTAATGAAAATCTCACCGACCTAACAAATTCTCAAAGACCTGAAAGTTGTAGCATTAAATATTATGATAGATATCGTGAGGAGACATTCACATATGGGACTAAAAACAACAAGAACCCGGCAATGTGATGTTATAGTGGCCAGAATACGCCTGGGGATATAGACGTATCTGGCAGTTTTTTCAAAACCCCAATGTCGAGTACACAATGTGTCAACTTTGTGAAAGAGAAAACATGCACTCTCTTGAACATTATATTGTAGAATGTCCCATGCTGACTGACTTTCGCCCTCCTGGGCTAAGGTATGCTGAACTCTGTATTTACTATATGAGTAATGGAACACTTGATGATATATTGGACTTGAATCCAAGATTGACCATGTAATATATCAATCATACAATGTATATATATGATGTAACTATATAACCTGAGCTTGTAAAAGCACCTTCATCACCTTCAGTGATTAAGTGCTTAATTGCACACTAGTTTCTTCATCAGCTACCTCACCCTGTCAGAGTAAATGAGACAAATATATGTGAATGCATGTGTGTGCGTATATATGTATGTATATGTGTGTGTGTGTATATGTATATGTATGGGTATAAAGTATATATGGAAGCTGATCAGAATTACATTTCACCTTTGTGAATGTACATTAATGGCACTATGTAAAAGACACATCTAACACTTTATGTAGGGCATACGTAAATCTGTGTATCTATGTATTTACGTATGTAGGTTAGCTTAGCATTTTAAAAGCACCGAATCACCTTCTGTGGTTGATTGTTCAATAAACCCTTGAACTATATGTTTAACACTTCTCTAACCCTGTCCATGGAGGACAGAAGAAAATGTATATATGCTAGTTAGCATTGTAAATGTGTGGCCACGTCTGTGGTAGAAAATAATAATAAAAAAAAAAAACATGCAGCAACCAAGATAAAACAAACATTAGGCTGGAAGTGAGAAAAGAATCTGACCCGAAGTTGGTGCAAAACACAGTTGATCGGAGAAAGTCCATAATAATTTTTGGTTGCAAAGAAAAGGAGATACCATCTAGCTCAGAAAGAGCTGTAGAAGAAGCAAAAGTAGAAGATAAAATTGTTGGCCTCGTGGAAGGTCTTACAACCATAGAGAATGTGTGCGACTACAGGAGAATAGGCAGATATGTAAAAGGGAAAGATCGACCTTTGAGGATCACCCTAAATGGTGCCAAACAGATGGAAGAAGTACTAAGGAATGCTAGAAAATTACAAAGTGATGAGGATGGGACAGTGTGGTCGTTAAGACGAGATCTTTCAAAAGGAGATAGAGAGGAGCTGAAACTGAACCTCGCCGAGGCAAAACGTTTAAATGAGAGCAGGAATGAAGAAGAATCAATTCTTTTTTCTACAAAGTGATAAGGGTAGGCAGACCAGTAAAGTGGTACATAAAGGCAAACTACAAAATCATTAGAGAGAGGGGGAGTGAAAAATAAGAAGAGGGGAAACAAGTTCCTGGAGATTGCATACACCAACATAGATAGAGTAAGATCGAAGATACTGGAGTTAAGTGATGTAATACAGCTGCAGACACCAGACATTGCTGCACTCACGGAGACAAAACTTGAAGATGTTATTTTAAATTAGGTCATATTCCCAAGGGGCTACTCAATTTGGAGACGGGACAGAAAAATTACGAAAGGCGGTGGCGTTGCTGTGCTGGTGAAAGAACATCAAAAGGTGAAGGAAATAATGACTGCCAATCCACAAGAAGTTGACATTAGCACTAGAGATCTGCCATGAGGATGATAAACTAATGATCATAAATGCATATAGTCCACCGCCAAGCAGCACATGGTCAAAGAAGGAGCTAGATAGTAAACGAGAAGGTCTTATAACAATAATGAGAGAGATCATAGCGAGAGCGGATAACGATAGTTCACGACTGTTGATAGCCGGCGACTTCAACTTGAAATCCATAAACTGGAAAGCATATGAAGCTAAAACAGAAGATTTTTGGACCTGTAAATTTGTAGACCTCATCCTGGAAACATTCTTGTATCAACATGTTAAACAAGCTACGAGGATGAGGGGAGTAGACGTTCCCTCCATGTTAGATTTGATATTTACCAGGAAGGAGGAAGAAATATTTGACATTCAGTACCTTCCTCCCTTGCGTAGAAGTGACCATGTCTTTTTGGGAATAAAGTATGCAATGCGTTATAATCTGGAAGAAAATATGAAGGTTGATGCAATTGAAAAACTTGACTTTAGGAGAGGACATTATGGCAACCTTAAAAATTTTGTTAGTGAGTATAATTGGACAGACTTGTTGCTAGGCAAGGAAGTGAATGAGATGTATGTCAAGTTTTGTCAATATATGATAAAGGCACAAAAAAAAATTATACCGAAACAGAGATGCAGAACTAGGAAACAGGATTTGTTCAACAGAAATTGCGAGAAGGTCAGAGACCAAAAGACACAAAAATGGAATCAATGCAGGAAGAAGCCAAACCCCCAAGCATACCAGTGATACAAAGATGCGAGAAACAACTACACGGAAGTGAGGAGAGAGGCAGAAAGAAATTTTGAAAAAGGGATTGCACACAAATGTAAAACAGAACCAGGTCTATTCTATAAATTCATAAACAACAAATTGCAGATAAAGGATAATATTCAGAGGTTAAAAATGGGAAGTAGATTCACGGAAAATTAAAAGAAAATGTGTGAAACATTAAACAAAAAGTTCCAAAGTGTGTTTGTACAAAATGAAATCATCAGGGAATCAGATACAATAAGAATTCCAGAGAACGACATAAAGCACATAGAGGTGTCTAGAGACGAAGTGGAAAAAAAGCTAAAGGAGCTAAATAAGAACAAAGCAGTTGGTCCAGATGGAGTTTCACCATGGGTTCTGAGAGAATGTGCACCTGAGCTCAGCATTCCACTTCAACAGATTTTTCAGGCATCCCTGTTTACAGGAGTTGTAGCTGATGTGTGGAAAAAGGCTAACATAGTTCCAATCTACAGAAGTGGAAGCAGGGAAGACCCCCCCCCCTAATTATAGACCGGTATCATTGACAAGTGTAATAATCAAAATATTAGGAAAAATAATTAAAACTAAATGGGTAGAACACCTGGAGAGAAATGATATAATATCAGACAGGCAGTATGGTTTTCGATCTGGAAGATCCTGTGTATCGAATTTACTCAGTTTCTATGATCGAGCAACAGAGATATTACCAAAAAGAGATGGTTGGGTTGACTGCATCTATCTGGACCTAAAAAAAGGCTTTCGACAGAGTTCCACATAAGAGTTTGTTCTGGAAACTGGAAAATATTGGAGGCGTGACAGGTAAGCTTCTAACATGGATGAAAAATTTTCTGACTGATAGAAAAATGAGGGCAGTGATCAGAGGCAATGTATCGGACTGGAGAAATGTCACAAGTGGAGTACCACAGGGTTCAGTTCTTGCACCAGTGATGTTTATTGTCTACATAATGATCTACCAGTTGGTATACAGAATTATATGAACATGTTTGCTGATGATGCTAAGACAATAGGAAGGATAAGAAACTTAGATGATTTTCATACCCTTCAAGATGACCTGGACAAAATAAGTATATGGAGCACCACTTAGCAAATTAAATTTAATGTTAATAAATGCCATGTTATGGAATGTGGAATAGGAGAACATAGACCTCACACAACTTATATATTATGTGAGAAATCTTTAAAGAATTCTGATAAAGAATCTAGGGGTTGTTCTAGATAGAAAACCATCACCTGAGGACCACATAAAGAATATTGTGCGAGAGCCTATGCTACGCTTTCTAACTTCAGAATTGTTTTTAAATTCATGGATGGCGATATACTAAAGAAATTGTTCACGACTTTTGTTAGGCCAAAGCTAGAATATGCAGCAGTTGTGTGGTTTCCATATCTTAAGAAGCACATCAACAAACTGGAAAAGGTGCAAAGACATGCTACTAAGTGGCTCCCAGAACTGAAGGGCAAGAGCTACGAGGAGAGGTTAGAGGCATTAAATATGCCAAAACTAGAAGACAGAAGAAAAAGAGGTGATATGACCACTACAAACAAAATAGTAACAGGTTATTGAAAAAATCGTTAGGGAAGATTTCCTGAGACCTGGAACTTTAAGAACAAGAGGTCATAGATTGAAACTAGCTAAACACAGATGCCGAAGAAATATAAGAAAATTCACTTTCGCATACAGAGTGGTAGACGGTTGGAACAAGTTAGGGGAGAAGGTGGTGGAGACAAAGACCGTCAGTAGTTTCAAAGCGTTATATGACAAAGAGTGCTGGGAAGACGGGACACCACGAGCGTAGCTCTCATCCTGTATCTACACTTAGGTACTTACACTTAGGTAATTACACACACACACACACACCTTCTTCGTTTTATGCCCCCCCAGTCCCCCATATCCCCTCATTCCCCCAAGCCCTCCCTCCTCCCATACCCCCCAAGCCTCCCCTGCTCCCACACTCTCCAAAGCCTCCCCCTCTCACCCCCCCCCCACCCCAAGCCTCCCCCGCTCACCCACCACTCAAGCCCTCTTTTCTCTCCAGCCCCCCTCCCAAGGCCTCCCTCTTACACCACCCTCCTCATATCAAATTCTCCCAGTCCCGCACACATCAGACCCCCCAGGTCCCCCTTCAGAGGCCCTCCCATCCCGGTCCCTCCCTGTTTCCCGGCTTCAGGGAAAGCAATAGGATCTGAGAAAGGACAGAAGAGAGTCAGCTTCTGGGTGATGTACTCGAACATAGATGGGATCACCAGCAAAGAAAGTGAAATACGGGAAAGAACACAAGAAGTGAACCCAGATGTAATCGGACTCAAAGAAAGGAAACAAAACTCCCAGTCATCATAATGAATGCGGTGTTCCCCAGAACTACACTGTAATAAGGAAAGAGGGGGAAGGAGGGGGAGGAGGTGGAGTGGCCCTACTAATGAGAAAGGAATGGAGCATCAAGGAGATGGTCATCCCGAGCTGCGAGGGCTTCAGACACTACATAACAGGCACCATGACATTGGGAGGACCAAAAGTAGCAGTAGCAGTGATATATAACCCTCCACCAAATGACAGAAGACCAAGGCAAGAGTATGACAACAACAACATGGCAGTTAACACTATAATTGCGAAGGCAGCCTCTGCTGCCTGTAGAAATAGATCCCATCTGCTCATCATGGGAGACTTCAATCACGGAAAGATAGACTGGGAGAACAAGAAACCGCATGGAGTAGAGGATACATGGAGAGCCAAACTAATGGAGGAGGCGACAAGAAACTTTCTAAGCCAACATGTCAGGCTACCCAGTAGGATGAGAGGAAAGGATGAACCATCGACACTCGACCTAGTTTTCACTCTGAACGACTCCGACATAAGGGAAATCGGCTATGAGGCCCCAGTAGGAATGAGCGACCACAGTGTACTGGCGTTTGAGTATCTGGTTGAGGAAGAGTTATTGAACTCGAGGAGGGGTACTGAAAACAAAAAACTGGCATTCCAAAAGTGAAACTATGAGGAGTTAAGAAAATTCCTAACAGATATGACATGGGAAACAGAGCTCAGGGAAAAGACCGCCCAAGACATGATGGAATCCATCTCGCACAAGTGCAAGGAAGCAGCAAACAAGTTTGTCCCAATTCAAAAGGAAACCAATGAAATGAAGATGAGAAACCCATGGTTTAATCAGAGATGTAGGCTAGCTAAGTAGCAAAGTAAAAGGGCATGAAGAAACTATAGAAATAACAGGACACTTGAGAGCAGAGAAAGATACCAGAGTGCCAGGAATGAATATGTCAGGATGAGAAGAGAAGCAGAAAAACAATACGAAAATGACATCGCAAGCAAGGCAAAGACTCAACCTAAATTGCTGCACAACCACATCAGGAGAAAAACAACAGTAAAGGAACAGGTAATGAATATAAGGATAGGGGCAGAAGGATTCACTACAAACGACAAGGAAGTGTGTGAGAAACTGAATAAAAATTCCAGGAGGTCTTCACCTTAGAGCACGGAGAGATTCCAGAGATAGGAGAGGGAATAGTTAACCAGGAATAACTAGAAGAGCTTGAGATTACCAGTGGGGTAGTAAAGAAGTGTTTACTAGAGATGGATGTGAAAAAGGCTATAGGTCCAGATGGAATCTTCCATTGGATACTAAGGGAAGGAGCAGAAGCACTGTGCCTGCCACTCTCCGTAGTGTATAACAAATCACTGGCAACAGGGGAACTGCCAGAAATTTGGAAGGCAGCTAATGTACTTCCAATATACAAGAAAGGGGATAGGCCGGAGGCACTGAACTACAGGCCAGTGTCCCTAACCTGCATACCATGCAAGCTGATGGAGAAGATTGTGCGAAGAAAGCTAGTGGAACATCTGGAGCGAAAGAACTTTGTAACACAGCATCAACATGGGTTCAGAGATGGCAAACCCTGCCTCACAGGCCTAATTGAATTCTACGACCAGGCAACAAAAATCAGGCAAGAAAGAGAGGGGTGAGCAGACTGAATATTTTTGGATTGTCAAATAGCCTTTGATACAGTACCACACAAGAGGCTAGTGAAAAAGCTGGAGATGCAGGCTGAAGTGAAAGGGAAGGTCCTCTGTTGGATAAGGGAGTACCTAAGTAACAGAAGACAACGAGTCACTGTGAGGGGTGAGGTCTTGGATTGGTTTGACGTCACAAGTGGAGCCCCGCAGGGGTCAGTCCTTGGACCAAACACTGTTTCCGATATATGTAAATAATATCCCAGAGGGTATAGAAACGTTTCTCTCAATGTTTGCTGATGATGTAAAAATTATGAGGAAGATTGAAACAGAGGATGATAGTAGGAGGCTACAGGACGACCTAGATAGACTGAATGAATGATCCATCAAATGGCTGCTAAGGTTTACCCAGAGTAAATGCAAAGTAATGAAATTAGGCGGTGGAAACAGGAGGCCAGACACAAGATATAGAATAGGAGATGAAGTACTTAATGAAACGGAAAGAGAGAAAGATCTAGGAATTGATATCACACCAAACCTGTCTCTTGAAGCCCCACATAAAAAGAATTACGTCTGCGGCATATGCGAGGCTGGCTAACATCAGAACAGCCTTCAGGAACCTGTGTAAGGAATCGTTTAGAATCTTGTACACCACATACGTAAGACCAATCCTGGAGTATGCAGCCCCAGCATGGAGCCCGTACCTTGTCAAGCACAAGACGAAGCTGGAAAAAGTTCAGTGGTATGCCACTAGACTAGTCCCAGAACTAAGAGGCATGAGTTACGAGGAAAGGCTGCGGGAAATGCACCTTACGACACTGGAAGACAGAAGAGTGAGGGGATACATGATCACTACCTACAAAATCCTCAGGGGAATTGACAGGGTAGACAATGATAAACTATTCAACACTGGCGGTACGCGAACAAGGGGACACAGGCGGAAACTGAGTACCCATATGAGCCACAGGGACATTAGAAAGAACTTTGTCAGTGTCAGAGTAGTTAACAGGTGGAATGCATTAGGCAGAGATGTAGTGGAGGCTGACTCCATACACAGTTTCAAATGTAGATATGATAGAGCCCAGTAGGCTCAGGAATCTGTACAGCAGTTGATTGACAGTTGAGAGGCGGGCCCAAAGAGCCAAAGCTCAACCCCCGCAAGCACAATTAAGTGAGTACAATTTGGTGAGTTGACACACACACACACACACACACACTCACACTCACACACACACACACACACACGAACACACACACACGGACATGCACAGGTTCACACACACAAGCACACACACTCACACAAACACAAACACACACAAAGGCACAAAAACACGTACTGTTGGAAATTTCCAACACTAATAAACTACTATTGTATTATAATAAATCATTATCATTATATACTAACTACAGTAGTTACTAATTTTACTAACGGTAGTGTCAACATAAATTAACCATTGCATCTGCGTATTAATGCTAGAATTCTCATGAAATCGAGTAGCAACATTGCGTCAGATAATGTCCAGTTAGACACATTTATTACCAATGAGTTAGAGAATTGAATGTGGTTCTCTAAAATCATCAGTATTCCGTGTAATAATTACTTACGGATAATATAACTCCCAATAATCTCAAACCGAGAGTTATTAACTAAAACCTGTTATGTAGTAGCAGTCCTTTCTGTTACGTATGGAGGTCATGTTCCATGACCTCCATGACTCTGGCAAAAGTTAGAACATCATTCAGAAACCTAAGTAAGGAGTCATTTAGGGTGCTTTACAATACCTACGTGAGGCCAATCTTAGAGTAAGTCACCTCATCATGGAGTCCCCATCTGAAGAGGCATATAAGGAAACAGGAAAAGGTTCAGAGGTTTGCAACGAGACTCGTCCCAGAGTTACCAGGGAAGGGGTATGAAGAGCTACTTAAGGAACTGTGCCTTACGACACTAGAAAGAAGAAGGGAGTGGTAGGACATGATAGGAATGTATAAAATACTCAGGGGGATTGACAGAGTGGACATACACGAAATGTTCACAAGGAATAGTAACAGAACGAGAGGACATGAGTGGAAGCTGGAAACTCAGATGAGTCACAGGAATGTTAGGAAGTTTTCTTTTAGTGTGAGAGTAGTGGTAAAATGGAATGCACTTAAGGAACAGGTTGTGGAGGCAAATACTATTCATAATTTTAAAACCAGGTACGATAGGGAAATAGGACCGTAGTCATCGCTGTAAACAACCGATGCTCGAAAGGCGGGATCCAAGAGTCAATGCTCGATCCTGCAGACACAAATGGGTGAGTACAAATAGGTGAGTACTGACACACACACACACACACTGTAAGTGTAATTGTTTAACACTGTACACCAGTTGATTGATGGTTGAGAGGCCAGACCAAAGAGCCAAGCCCAACCCCCGCAATCACAAATAGGTGAGTACACACTCACACACACACACACACACACACACACACACACACACACACACACACACACACACACACACACACACACACACACACACACACACACACACACACACACACTCACACACACACACACACACACACACTCACACACACACACACACAAGGTAATGTACTCAAGGTAATGTACTCAAACATTGATGGAATTACCAATAAAGCAAGTGAACTGGCAGAAAGGGTGCAAGAAGAAAACCCAGATGTAATAGGACTAACGGAAACAAAATTGTCAGGAGTCATAGCAGATGCTGTGTTTCCAAAGGACTGCTATATAGTAAGGAAAGACAGGGAAGGAAGAGGAGGTGGAGGAGTGGCCCTGCTGATAAGGAAGGACTGGAGTTTTGATGAGATGGAAATTCCAGGCTGTGACGGATTCAGAGATTACATAACAGGAACTATAATAATGGGTGGACCTAAGATAATAGTGGCAGTCATTTACAACCCTCCCCTAAATGACAGAAGACTTAGACAGGAGTTTGATAGGAACAACATGGCAACCATTAATATAATAGAGAGAGCAGCTTCAGTTGCCTGCAGGAATGGCTCCAGACTCTTAATCATGGGCGATTTCAACCATGGAAAGATAGACTGGAAGAATGGGGACCCACATGGTGGTGCAGATACGTGGGGAGCTAAACTCTTGGAAGTGGCAACAATGAATTTTCTGAGCCAGCATGTCAAGGAACCCACAAGAGCGAGAGGCAATGATGAACCAGCTAGACTTGACTTGATATTCACCCTGAATGAGTCAGAAATAAGGGAAGTCAAAGTTGAAGCCCCCATAGGAATGAGTGACCACAGTGTACTGACCTTTGAGTACTTGGTGGAGGTAGGGGTAACCTATCCAAGGATGGGAGTAGAGGGAAAAAGACTGAATTACCGAAGAGGAAAATATGACGAGATGAGGAGCTTCCTCAGGGGAATACCATGAGAAACAGAACTTATAGACAAGAATGTGCAGGTCATGATGAATTTTGTCACCCAGAAGTGTTAGGAAGATGCAGACAGGTTTATCCCCGTCCAAAAGGAGAAAAACGAAAAACAACATGAAAAACTCATTGTTCAACAAGGAATGCAAGGTAGCGAAGCAACTGAGTAAAATAACATGGAGAAACTACAGAAATAACAGAACACCAGAGAGCAGGGAGAGATACCAGAGGGCCAGAAATGAGTACCTCAGAGTGAGGAGGGAAGCAGAGAGACAGTTTGAAAATGACATCGCGAGTAAAGCCAAGACCCAACCAAAGCTGCTCCACAGACACATCAGGAGGAAAACAGCAGTGAAGGAACAAGTGATGAAGCTGCGAAAAGCGGAGAACAGATACACAGAGAATGACAAGGAGTTGTGTGAAGAACTCAACAAGAGATTCCAGGAGGTCTTCACAATAGAACAAGGAGAAGCCCCTGCACTAAATGAGGCGGCAAACCAAGCAACCTTGGAGGAATTTGACCTCACCAGTGATGAGGTCAAAAGGTGTCTGCTGGAGCTGGATGTGACAAAGGCTGTTGGGCCTGACAGAATCTCACTATGGATACTAAAGGAAGGTGCAGAAGCACTAAGTGTGCCACTCTCTATGGTGTATAACAGGTCACTGGAATCAGGAGACTTACCAGAAAGTTGGAAGACAGCTAACATGGTCCCAATATACAAAAAGGGTGACAGGCAAGAGGCACTGAATTACAGGCCAGTTTCCTTAACTTGTATACCATGCAAGGTGATGGAGAAGATCGTGAGGAAAAGGTTCGTAGAGCATCTGGAGGGAAATAACTTTGTAATGCACCACCAACATGGGTTCAGGGTTGGTAAATCGTGCCTCACAGGTTTAATAGAATTTTATGACCAGGCAACAACAATTAGCCAGGAAAGAGAAGGGTGGGCCGACTGCATTTTCCTGGATTGCCAAAAAGCTTTTGACACAGTACCCCATAAAAGGCTGTTAAAAAAGTTGGAGCAACAGGCAGGAGTAAAAGGGAAGGTGCTCCAGTGGATAAGGGTGTACTTAAGCAACAGGAAACAGCGAGTAACGGTGAGGGGGGAGACATCGGAGTCGCGAGATGTCACCAGCGGAGTCCCACAGGGCTCAGTACTTGGACCCATCCTGTTTCTAATATATGTGAACGATCTTCGGGAGGGTATAGACTCATTCCTCTCAATGTTTGCTGATGATGCAAAAGTTATGAGAAGAATCAAGACGGATGAAGATAGACAGAGACTACAGGATGACCTGGATAAACTGGAGGATTGGTCTAGAAAATGGCTGCTAAAGTTCAAGTCGGGAAAGTGTAAGGTGATGAAATTAGGCGACATCTCAAGATAACCATCTCAAAAAGGAAGGGAGCAGAAGGCTGAACACAAGGTATCATCTGGGAGGTGAAATCCTGCAAGAGTCAAACAGAGAGAAAGACCTGGGGGTTGATATCACACCGAACCTGTCCCCAGAGGCCCACATCAGGAGAATATCATCAGCGGCATATGCTAGACTGGCCAACATAAGAACTGCCTTTAGAAACTTGTGTAAGGAATCTTTCAGAACCCTGTATACCACTTATGTAAGTCCAATTCTGGAGTATGCAGCTCCAGCCTGGAGTCCATACCTAGTTAAACACAAGACAAAGTTAGAGAAGATTCAGCGGTATGCCACCAGGCTCGTCCCGGAACTGAGAGGATTGAGCTACAAGGAAAGGCTAAAGGAGCTGAACCTCACATCCCTGGAAAACAGAAGATTAAGGAGAGACATGATAACCACCTACAAAATTCTCAGGGGAATTGACAGGGTGGACAAAGACAAACTCTTCAGCACGGGTGGGACACGAACAAGGGGACACAGGTGGAAACTTAGTACCCAGATGAGCCACAGAGACGTTAGAAAGAATTTTTTCAGTGTCAGAGTAGTTAATAAATGGAATGCACTAGGAAGTGATGTGGTGGAGGCTGACTCCATACACAGTTTCAAATGTAGATATGATAGAGCCCAGTAGGCTCAGGAATCTGTACACCAGTTGATTGACAGTTGAGAGGCGGGACCAAAGAGCCAAAGCTCAACCCCCGCAAGCACAATTAGGTGAGTACACACACACACACACAGTATTAACCGTGAGCCGGTAGGGGACACACACGATTAGTGAGGTCCGCGGAAATTCGTACATTTCTCGGGACATTGAAGGAGTATAGAGGCTAGATTATAGTATTTGGCCTCTCGCAGTGTGTAGCTAGCAAGGTGCTACACAGCATAGTCATATCGCTAGCGATAGTCCGAAGAAACCAAAGTGGAGCTAGTGGCATCACCAGTGCATATGTGTGTGGAGGACCGCGTGGAGCGACCTGACCTTACGGCCAGGTGAGACGACCTGCTGTGGAACTGCCTGATTGTGTTTGTTGAGTGGTGACTGTGATCAGTGGTACAGTAAATTAGTGAACTGTCACACAACGATACAGTGACTGACTCCAGAGCTTTGTGTAGACAGAGAAGAACCGACATCATCAATCTACTAGCACTTAGTGAATCACCTAGTGGGAGACAACGACGGATAACCATCGTCATCATACATCGTCCTTACTCATCTAGTTGTGTGAACGGGAGGAAGACTGGTATGTACCCCCTCTCTGGTCAATTAATCAGGTGTACAGATTGAGGTAAAATATTATCAAATTCTTGTTCAGGATATCATATATATTTAAAAATCTCAAAGTGGCTCATTTAGGTAGAGGTAACGCTTAAGGGAACTCGTGACACACGCACGCACGCCCGCCCACGTACTTATGCACGCACACAAGCGAGCACACACTAAAACACACACACACACACACACACACACACACACACACACACACACACACACACACACACACACACACACACACACACACACACACACACACACACACACACACACACACACACACACACACACACACACACACACACACACACACGCGCGCACACACACACACACACACGCACACACACACACACACGCACACACACACACAAACGTTGAGTCAGGGGAAAAAGTATTAACACCTTCTGGGAACAGGGGATAGGACCTTACTATTCCCCCCCCCCCCTCTTATCCCCCCCATCTGACCTGATCTGACCTGGTTACCATCTCCGCCCCCCACCCACCCCCAGTTCCCCGCATCCCCCATACACACACTCTTCCCCCTCCCCACTCTCTCCCCCTCTCTCTCTCCCACTCTCTCTCTCCCACTCTCTATCTCTCTCCCTCTCTCTCTCTCTCTCTCTCTCTCTCTCTCTCTCTCTCTCTCTCTCTCTCTCTCTCTCTCTCTCTCTCCCTCCCTCCCTCCCTCCCCTCTCTTTCCTTCCCCCCCTCTCTGTCCACCCACACACACACACACAAGTTGTGTAACAAGTAGAGTTTAACCCAAGCAAATTTAATGTAATGAAGATAGGGGTAGGAAGCAGGAGACCAGATACAAGGTATCATTTGGGAGATGAGATACTTAAAGATTCAGAGAGAGAGAAAGACCTGGAGGTTGATATCACGCCAGACCTGTCCCCTGAAGCTCATATCAAGAGGATAACATCAGCAGCATATGCCAGGTTGGCTAACATAAGAACGGCCTTTAGAAACTTGTGTAAGGAATCTTTTAGAACATTATATACCACATATGTCAGACCAATCCTGGAGTATGCGGCTCCAGCATGGAGTCCATATCTAGTCAAGCATAAGACTAAACTGAAAAAGGTTCAAAGGTTTGCCACCAGACTAGTACCCGAGCTGAGAGGTATGAGCTACGAGGAGAGACTACGGGAATTAAACCTCATTTTGTTGGAAGACAGAAGAGTTAGGGGGAACATGATCAACACATTCAAGATTTTCAAGGGAATCGACAGAGTTGATAGAGACAGGCTATTTAACACAAGGGGCACACACACTAGGGGACACAGGTGGAAATTGATTGCCCAAATGAGCCACAGAGATATTAGAAAGAACTTTTTTAGTGTCAGAGTGGTTGACAAATGGAATGCATTAGGAAGTAATGTGGTGGAGGCTGACTCCATACACAGTTTCCAGTGTAGATATGATAGAGCCCAATAGGCTCAGGAACCTGTACACCTGTTGATTGATGGTTGAGAGGCGGGACCAAAGAGCCAGAGCTCAACCCCCGCAAGCACAACTAGGTGAGTACAAATAGGTGAGTACACACATCTCCCCCCCTCTCTCCCTCACCCCATCTCTCCCTCACCCCATCTCTCCCTCACCCACTCTCTCCCTCTCCATCTCTCTCCCTCTCCTCTCTCTCCCTCTCTCCTTTCTCTCTCTCTCTCCCTCCCTCCTCTCTCTCCATCTCCTCTCCCTCTCCCCTTCTACTTTCTTCTCACTTCAGTGGAAGGGTCGGATCGCCCCCACCCACCAATTTATCTCTCCCTTTATCACTCCCTTTCTCTCTCTCTCTTTCTCTCTCTCTTTCTCTCTTTCTCTCTCTCTTTCTCTCTCTCTTTCTCTCTTTCTCTCTCTCTTTCTCTCTTTCTCTCTCTCTTTCTCTCTTTCTCTCTCTCTCTCTCTTTCTCCCTCCTCCATCCCACTCTGCCCTCCTGACAAATCCTATCACAGCACAACTATAGGAACAGGGGCAAGCATGACAGCCAAAGGTACCAGGGGAACAGGGAAGAGTCAAGGGGACGAAATGAAGGAAATGTTCGCCCAGTTTCTGGAGGACATCAAGAGTGAGATGGAAGAAATGATGCAGGAAATGAAGAACGAAATAAGCAACCTGAAAAAGAGGGCTGACAGCAGCAAAGGAGGAGATTGGAGCCCTCAAAGAGAATGGTATCGAGGCTGAGACTCAGAAAATCATCCAGGGAGAAGGTGGTAATAGTTTTTTGGATGAGAATGCCACAATAAAAGCAACATTTGCAGAAATACTAAAAAAAAATAACTCTGAAGTAATGACTGCAGTGATGGAGGTGGCCATGAAAGCAGCCACCTCACAGGAGGCGGCACGCTCCACTAGCCAACTGCTGGAAAGGAACAGATCAGTGGTTGCTGTGGGTATTAAAGAGCAAGAAGGCTCTAATAGGACAGAGTGGGATGACAAAGACAAAGCAGCAGAGAAGGAAGTATTAAAGGCACTAGACATGGAAGGGGCTGAGCATAGCATTGAAAAAGTTTTCAGGCTAGGTTGGTACAACAAAGACCGAGACCAAGTGATAAAGATAGTGTTTGCAAACGAGAGCACAAAGGAGAAGATTCTATCAAGGAAGAGCTCCCTGAAAAACGTGGGAAAATTAAAAAATGTATTCCTCCAGAGAGACAAGACAAGGGAGGAGAGAGCCATGGCGGCAGAAGCAAGGAAGAGGCGCAGGGCGAGAGGGGAAAACCAGGATGTCACAGCTCCCAACACAACACCCCCAGAGGCGAGGGGGGAACCCACAACCAGCTACCCAGTAACACCAGAGAGGAGGACAACCCTGCCACCCTTCTCTGCATAGAAAACCCCCCTACCCCAAACACTCCCTGCCAACACTTAAATGTTCAGCCAAACCTCCCTCCCCTCACACCCAATGCCCACCCTTCTACCCCTCCCCTCCTCCCGCCAAGTCCTCCCTCCCCCCTTTCCTTCCTGTCCTCCATCCCCTTTCACCCCATACCCTCCCAGTGCCTCCCCCTTCACTGGATCCCCCGCCCCTCATCCCAGTATCCTCTGAGACCCTGTTATCCACCTCACAGGTCCTCACACCCATGGAACAGCTTTCCCCACCAGCAGAACACTCACCAAGGAGGCGATTTGAGAAGGGACAGAAGAAAGTGAGCCTCAAAGCAATGTACACTGACATAGATGGAATTACAAATAAAGCAAATGAGCTTGGAGAACGGGTACTAGAGGAAATCCCAGACATAATAGCCCTCACAGAAACAAAGCTGTTACGAACCCGGATCCAGCGTCCGAGCCCGGAGTAGTGACGACCGCGCCATCTGTGGGTCGGCTCCCGAAAACCCCTCCAAACGGACGACGACACCTGGTGAGGATGGCGTGTACTGGCCTCGAGGGCCAGTTTCCAGTCCTGTTCAGCACTCAACACCGCCGCTGCTGTCCTCTGGTGAGGTGGTGCTCAGACTACAACGCCATCTATGAAGTGGATGTGTCGGGCGTTTGTGTCTGAGCCTGTAAGTGAGGTGTTTTAGTGTCCCAGTTATTGATGACGTGTCTGCTTACAGAGTCGACCTGGGACTGCTGTGCTGGGAGTTGAGTCAGTCTACCCGAGGCAGCCGTCTCCATACCTTGTACTTTGCTGCAGCAGTTGTGAAGTCGTCCCCCCGGAAGAACACTGTGGTGTGTTAGCCTGCCAGTGGAGTGGCAGTAAAAGGATTTACCCGGGACCGACTGTTGGAGACGATCATCCACTGGGGTATTGAGGACAGGAGAGTGATTTTGTGGTGTCACACGAAGCTCCTGTCTAGGGCGTTCCCCTTATATCGTTCGTGGAGTGGCCTGACCAGCGTTGCGGGTCCGGAACCTGCCAGCAGACCGGCTGGATTTGTGGTTGACGGCCTCCACGGCGGTGCCCCCAGTGGACCTGTGTTTTGGCTGACCTGTGGCCAGGGTAGGCTCAGCTTCTCAGAAGGATTCGTTGTGAGGCCACGAAGAAGCACCGAGGACTGAGCACCGAGAGTTTTGGCACCAGAGTCTTCAGCAGAAGACAACGATTGTGGATAATCCCCTTGTATAGTGTTAATACCCCTCCCCCTGTGTAACCTTTTTATATATTATTTATTGGTGGCGGACATTATATTATATTAAGTTCTTAACTTTCTTTCCCTTCCCCCTTTTGAGTTTCTTGCGTCACGGATCACATCCCTTGAAAGCCACTACTGGCTTGGGGTCGGATACTACTTACTCTAATAACATCAGAGTGAGAACCCCGTTGCGTCCCGAGAGGGCCGTAACAAAAGCTAACGAAAAAGATAACAAATGCAGTGTTCCCACAGGACTATTATGTTATGAGGAAAGAGAGGGAAGGAAGAGGTGGGGGTGGTGTAGCTCTGCTGGTAAGAAAAGGCTGGGATTTTGAGGAGATGGTTATTCAGGGCTGTGAAGGTTTCAGTGACTACATAGCAGGTACCATAACAAATGGAGGGAAAAAATTATATCCGTAGTCCACCACCATATGACAGAAGACCTAGACAGGAATATGATAGAAACAACATAGCCACCATTAACATAATAGAAAGAGCAGCTTCTGTTGCTAGCAGGAATGGATCTGGACTACTAATTAGGGGGCATATGCATGTAAATTAAAAGTGGTTCAATTTGCTTAAAAATTTATGTATGAAATGGTTATAGAAAGGGCTGCAACTGGTCCAAGTTTCACCATCACACCCTAAACAGAAAAGGAGAAAAAAAATACACAACGTATTATGCAACGAATGTTCAACATTCTCAAATAATCTCAGGGAACACATGTGTCAACTAAAATGTCTACTATGTGCTGTAGAAGCACAAACTCTTGTAATAATTGTAATATGTATGTGCAATATATTTATATGTAAATTTTTTTTTTCTTTTTTTTTTGGCCAATTTTTTTTTTTTCTCGTTTGTTATCAAGGGATTTGCATGAAACTTGCACACCTTGCTCAATGGATGCCTATCTGCAAGGGTGCCAATTATGAACGAAATCTGTCGAAGTCAAGCTCAGCTACAGGTGGCCGAACTTGGATCTTTATTTTACTCTGGAAAGTAATTTACACCTTCAAAGTACTTCAGAGCTTTCATTTATTAATCAATTTACATGCAAATTACACCTTATATGTATAGTTTGTGCTTCTACAAACCTATTTAAACATTTTAGTCCAAAGTTCATTTGTTGATTTTTTAAAAATTTATAAACATCATATATTGCATATTTTTGGAAGGGTAACTTTGAATAATTATATTATTGCACTAAACACTTTTTTGATAAAACTGATCACTACAATCCTTTATTATGTGCTACATTTAATATCTGAGTGTTATAGAAATGATTTTAGTTGACACATGTGTTCCCTGAAACTATTTGAAAATGTTGAAAATTCGTTGCATAATACGTTGTGTATTTTTTTTCTCCTTTTCTGTTTAGGGTGTGATGGTGAAACTTGGACCAGTTGCAGCCCTTTCTATAACCATTTCATAAATAAATTTATAAACAAATTGAACAATTTTTACTCAACCCGTAATAAGCCCCCTTATGGGAGACTTCAACCATGGGAAGATATATTGGGAGAGCAGAGACCCGCATGGGGGACCAGAAACATGGAGAGCTAAGCTGCTGGACGTGGCAACAAGAAACTTTCTAAGCCAGTACATCAAAGAACCAACAAGAATGAGAGAAGATGAACCAGCAATGCTTGATTTGATATTTACCCTAAATGAGTGGGATATGAGGGAAGTTAAAATGGAAAAGCCCTTGGGAATGAGTGACCACAGTGTATTGAACTTTGAGTGCCTGGTAGAGCTAGGAATTATCTCCCCCAAAAAAGAACTAGGAATCAAAAGGCTGGCATACCGAAAGGGGAATTAAAAACAGATAAGAAGTTTCCTAAGTGAAATACCTTGGGACACCGACCTCAGAGATAAGTGTGTACAGGGTATGATGGAATATGTTACCCAAAAGTGTCAGGAGGCAGTAAACAGGTTCACCCCGGCCCAAAGGGAAAAATCCAAGAAGCAACAGAAGAATCCAATGTATAATAGGGCATGTATGGAAGCGAAGAAACTAAACAAAAAGGCGTGGAGGAACGTCCGGAATAACAGAACACTAGAAAGCAGAGAGAGATACCAGAGAACCAGGAATGAGTACGTCAGGGTGAGAAGAGACGCAGAGAAAGGTTTTGAAAATGATATAGCAGACAAAGCCAAGACCAAACCAAAGCCACATCAGAAGGAAAAACAATAGTGACAGTCACATCAGAAGGAAAAGAAGGATTTCCACAGTCACATCAGAAGGAAAACAATAGTGAAAGAACAGGTATTGAGGCTTAGAACAGGCGAAGACAGGTATACAGAGAATGACAGAAAGGAGTGTGAAGAACTCAACAAGAGGTTCCAGGAGGTCATCACAATAGAACAAGGTGAGGTCACTGTCCTAGGAGAAAGGGAGGTAAACCAGGCGGCCTTGGAAGAGTTCGAAATTGCGAGAGAGGAGGTCAAGAGACACCTGCTGGACCTGGATGTTAGAAAGGCTGTTGGTCCAGACGGGATCTCACCATGGATACTGATAGAGTGTGCAGAGGAACTTTACTTGCCACTCTCCATAGTGTATAGTAAGTCACTGGAGACGGGAGACCTACCAGAAATATGGAAGACGGCGAATGTAATCCCAATATACAAAAAGGGCGACAGGCAAAAGGCACTGAACTACAGGCCAGTGTCCTTGACTTGTATACCATGCAAGGTGATGGAGAAGATCGTGAGAAAAAACCTGGTAACACATCTGGAGAGAAAGGACTTCGTGACAAATCGCCAGCATGGGCTCAGGGAGGGTAAATCTTGCCTTACAGGCTTGATAGAATTCTACGATCAGGTGACAAAAATTAAGCAAGAAAGAGAGGGCTGGGCGGACTGCATTTTCTTAGATTGTCGGAAAGCCTTTGACACAGTACCGCATAAGAGGCTGGTACATAAGCTGGAGAGACAGGCAGGTGTAGCTGGTAAGGTGCTCCAGTGGATAAAGGAGTACCTAAGCAATAGGAAGCAGAGAGTTACGGTGAGGGGTGAGACCTCCGATTGGCGTGAAGTCACCAGTGGAGTCCCAAAGGGCTCTGTACTCGGTCCTATCTTGTTTCTGATATATGTAAATGATCTCTCAGAGGGTATCGATTCATTTCTCTCAATTTTTGCGGAAGATGCTAAAATTATGAGAAGGATTAAAACAGAAGAAGACCTAGACAAGCTGAAGGAATGGTCGAACAAATGGTTGTTTGAGTTTAACCCAACCAAATGTAATGTAATGAAGATAGGCGTAGGGAGCAGGAAGCCAGATACAAGGTATCATCTGGGAGAGGAAATTCTTCAGGAGTCAGAGAGAGAAAAAGACTTGGGGGTTGATATCACGCCAGACCTGTCTCCTGCAGCACATATCAAGAGGATAACATCAGCAGCATATGCCAGTCTAGCCAACATACGAACAGCATTCAGAAACTTGTGTAAATAATCATTCAGAACTTTGTATACCACATATGTCAGGCCAATCCTGGAGTATGCAACCCCAGCATGGGGGTCCATGTTAAGTCTAAAGTCCATATAAGACGAAACTGGAAAAGGTTCAAAGGTTTGCCACCAGACTAGTACCCGAGCTGAGAGGTATGAGCTACGAGGAGAGACTACGGGAATTAAACAAACTTCGCTGGAACACAGAAGAGTTAAGGGGGACATGATCACCACATTCAAGATTCTGAAGGGAATTGATAGGGTGGATAAAGACGGGCTATTTAACACAAGGGGCACAGGCACAAGGGGACACAGGTGGAAACTGAGTGCCTAAATGAGCCACAGAGATATTAGAAAGAACTTTTTTAGTGTCAGAGTGGTTGACAAATGGAATGCATTAGGCAGTAATGTGGTGGAGGCTGACTCCATACACAGTTTCAAGTGTAGATTTGATAGAGCCCAAATGGCTCAGGAATCTGTACACCTGTTGATTGACGGTTGAGAGGCGGGACCAAAGAGCCAGAGCTCAACCCCCGCAAACACAACTAGGTGAGTACAACTAGGTGAGTACACACTCACACACACACACACACACACACACACACACACACACACACACACACACACACACACACACACACACACACACACACACACACACACACACACACACACACACACACTCTCTCTCTTCCTCCCCCTCTCTCTCTTCCTCCCCCCCTCTCTCTCCCTCCCCTCTCTCGCTCCCACCCCTCTCTCTCTTCCTCCCCCTCTCTCTCTTCCTCCCCCCCTCTCTCTCCCTCCCCCCCTCTCTCTCTCTGTGTGTCTCTCTCTCTCTCTCTCTCTCTCTCTCTCTCTCTCTCTCTCTCTCTCTCTCTCTCTCTCTCTCTCTCTCTCTCTCTCTCTCTCTCTCTCTCTCTCACACACACACACTCATAGGGAAATCATGGAAGGGAGACGAACTCTGACTGCCAAACGCAGGAAATTCACAACTGGAACAAACACAGAGGATGGGATGGAACAGGAAGCCTGGATGAAGGAAGTACTCCAGCAAATGCAGAATGAATTCAGTGAAGGACTGAGGGTAATGAGGGAGACAGTAGCCAACCTGCAAGATGATTTAAGGGCAGCAAAGGAGGAGATAAGATACCTAAAGGAGACTCTTCCACAATACCAGGCACAAACCGTACCCCAGGGAGATGGGAATGCTACTGTGGAGGGGACCACCACAACCCAGATCTCATTTGCTGAAATGCTTAAAAAGAGCCCTGAAGCTAGGTCTGCGGTTAAGGAAGTTGCCATGGAAGTGGCTTCCTCTCAGGAAGCAGCTAGATGTACTAGCCGGCTGATAGAGAGAAATAGAGCAGTAGTAGTAGCAGGCATTGAAGAACAAACAGGGACCAGACCAAAGGAGCGGAGAGACAAGGACAAAAACATGATTAAAGAGATCCTTAAAGAGGTAAGGATGGAGGGAGCTGAGCGAAATGTTGAAAAGGTTTTCAGGCTTGGAAAGTACAACAAGGACAGAGACCGAATGATAAAGGTGGTTTTCATGAGCGAAATCGCGAAAGAGGAACTGCTAGCAAGGAAGTGTTGTCTAAAAGGTGTAGAGAAGTTCAAGAAAATATTCCTGCAGAGGGATATGACAAGGGAAGAGAGAATACGGACAGCAGACGCGAGGAAGGAGCGCAGGGAGAGAGAAGGAAATCAGAGTACCACAACCCAGAACCCTACAATCCCAGAGGGAAGTGGAGAACCCTCCTCAAACAGTGCAACAGCCACAGGGATTGGGGCACCACCCCCAAATTCTACCCAACAGACACCCAACCTGCCCCATCCCCTGTCAGCCCCCCACTAAGTACCCACCTAGGGCACCCTCCCCCCACCCACCCCCCCTCCCCCCACTCACCCCCCTTCTCCCCCTCACCCCTGTCCCCAGGACCTCCCTTCTCCCCCATCCCCCATGCCCTCCCTTCTCCCACATGCCTTCCCGTCTCTCCCACCCCCATGCCCTCCCTTCTCCCCCTCCCCCCTAAGCCCCCCACTCTCCCCCACCCCACCTAAGTCTTCCCCTCTCCCCCACTCCCCTAAACCCTCCCCTCTTCCTCACCCACCTCAGCCCTCCCTTTTCCCCCACGCCCCCCAAGCCCTCCACCCTTTTCTCTCCCCCAAGCCCCCCCATCTCCCCTATCCCCCACAGCCTCTCCTCCCCCCATGCTTCCCCAACCCTCCCTCTCTTACCCACCCCCTGTACCCTCCCCCTCTTATCCACCCCCTGTACCCTCCCCCTCTTATCCACCCCCTGTACCCTCCCCCTCTTATCCACCCCCTGTACCCTCCCCCTCTCCCCCACCACCCCAAGCCCTCCCTCCTCCACCAATCCCCCCGTGCCAGGTCCCCCCAGCTCCCACTCACCCCAGATCCCAAAGGTCCCCCCCAGAAAAGAAGCAGAAGAGAGTCAGTTTCAGGGTGATGTACTCGAACATAGATGGGATCACAAGCAAGACAAGTGAACTAAGGGAAAGAGCACAAGAAGTTAACCCAGATGTAATCGGACTCACTGAAACAAAACTCTCTGGAATCATAACGAATGCCGTGTTTCCCCAGGAGTATACAGTAATAAGGAAAGAGAGGGAAGGTAGAGGAGGAGGCGGAGTGGCCCTACTCATGAGAAGGGAATGGAGTTTTAAGGAGATGGCCATCCCGGGCTGTGAGGAGTTCAGAGACTACATAGCAGGCACCATAACAATGGGAGGACCAAGAATAGTAGTAGCAGTAATATACAACCCTCCACCAAATGACAGGAGACCCAGTCAAGAGTATGAAAACAACAACAAGGCAGTTAACACTATAATTGAGAGGGCAGCCTCTGCTGCCTGTAGAAATAGATCCCACCTGCTCATCATGGGCGACTTCAATCACGGAAAGATTGACTGGGAGAACAAGGAACCGCATGGAGGCGAGGATACGTGGAGAGCCAAACTATTGGAGGTGGTGACAAGCAACTTTTTAACGCAGCATGTCGGAGAACCCACAAGGATGAGAGGCAATGACGAACCAGCGAGACTCGACCTAGTCTTCACTCTGAACGACTCCGACATAAGAGAAATCGGTTTTGAGGACCCAGTAGGAATGAGCGACCACAGTGTACTGGTGTTTGAGTACTTGATTGAAGAAGGGTTATTGAACTCGAGGAGGGATACCGAAACCAAAAGGTTAGCATACCGAAAGGGAAACTATGAGCGGATAAGAAAATTCCTAACAGATATAGCATGGGAAACAGAGCTCAGGGGAAAGACGGCCCAAGATATGATGGATTACATCACGCAGAAGTGCAAGGACGCAGCAAACAAGTTTGTCCCAGTCCAAAAGGAAAACAGAGAAATGAAGATGAGAAACCCATGGTTTAATCAAAGATGTAGGCTAGCTAAGCAGCAAAGTAAAAGGGCATGGAGAAACTATAGGAATAACAGGACACTGGAGAGCAGAGAAAGATACCAGAATGCCAGGAATGAATATGTCAGGATGAGAAGAGAGGCAGAAAGACAATACGAAAATGACATCGCAAGCAAGGCAAAGACTCAGCCTAAATTGTTGCATAGCCACATTAGGAGAAAAACAACAGTAAAGGAACAGGTTATGAGATTAAGGATAGGGGCGGAAGGATTCACTACAAATGACAAGGAAGTGTGTGAGGAATTGAATAAGAAATTCCAGGAGGTCTTCACCTTAGAACAAGGAGAAATTCCAGAGGTAAGTGAGGGAATAGCTAACCAGGAACCACTGGAAGAGTTTGAGATTACCAGTGGGGAAGTAAGGAAGTGTTTACTAGAGTTGGACGTGACGAAGGCTATAGGCCCAGATGGAATCTCCCCTTGGGTTCTAAAGGAAGGAGCAAGAGAACTGAGCCTACCACTCTCCATAGTGTATAACAAATCACTGGCAACAGGGGAACTGCCAGATACTTGGAAAGCAGCTAACGTAGTCCCGATATACAAGAAAGGGGATAGACAGGAGGCACTGAACTACAGGCCAGTGTCCCTAACCTGCATACCATGCAAGCTGATGGAGAAGATTGTGCGAAAAAAACTAGTGGAGCATCTGGAGCGAAGGAACTTTGTAACACAGCATCAACATGGGTTCAGGGATGGCAGGTCCTGCCTCACAGGGTTACTTGAATTCTACGACCAGGCAACAAAAATAAGGCAAGAAAGAGAAGGGTGGGCAGACTGCATATTTTTGGATTGTCAGAAAGCCTTTGATACAGTGCCACACAAGAGGCTAGTGCGAAAGTTGGAGATGCAGGCTGGAGTAAGAGGGAAGGTACTCCGGTGGATAGAGGAATACCTAAGCAACAGGAGACAACGAGTCTGTGTGAGGGGTGAGGTCTCAGATTGGCGAGACGTCACAAGTGGAGTCCCGCAGGGGTCAGTCCTTGGACCTATACTGTTTCTGGTATATGTAAATGATCTCCCAGAGGGTATAGATTCGTTCCTCTCAATGTTTGCCGACGATGCAAAAATTATGAGGAGGATTGAAACAGAGGATGATAGTAGGAGGCTACAAGATGACCTGGATAGACTGAGTGAATGGTCCAACAAATGGCTGTTGAAGTTCAACCCGAGTAAATGCAAAGTAATGAAACTAGGCAGTGGAAACAGGAGGCCAGGCACAGGATACAGAATAGGAGATGAAGTACTTAATGAAACAGACAGAGAGAAAGATCTAGGAGTTGATATCACACCAAACCTGTCTCCTGAAGCCCACATAAAGAGAATAACGTCTGCGGCATATGCGAGGCTGGCTAACATCAGAACGGCGTTCAGGAACCTGTGTAAGGAATCATTCAGAATCTTGTACACCACATATGTAAGACCAATCCTGGAGTATGCGGCCCCAGCATGGAGCCCGTACCTTGTCAAGCACAAGACGAAGCTGGAAAAAGTCCAAAGGTATGCTACTAGACTAGTCCCAGAACTAAGAGGCATGAGTTATGAGGAAAGGCTGCGGGAAATGCACCTCACGACACTGGAAGACAGAAGAGTAAGGGGGGACATGATCACAACCTACAAAATCCTCAGGGGAATCGACCGGGTAAACAAGGACGAACTTTTCAACACTGGTGGGACGCGAACAAGGGGACACAGGTGGAAGCTGAGTACCCAAATGAGCCACAGAGACGTTAGAAAGAACTTTTTCAGTGTCAGAGTAGTTAGCAAATGGAATGCATTAGGAAGTGATGTGGTGGAGGCTGACTCCATTCACAGTTTCAAATGTAGATATGATAGAGCCCAATAGGCTCAGGAATCTGTACACCAGTTGATTGACGGTTGAGAGGCGGGACCAAAGAGCCAGAGCTCAACCCCGCAAGCACAATTAGGTGAGTACAATTAGGTGAGTACACACACACACACACACACACACACACACTCACACACACACAAACACACAAACTCACATTACGTAATTGATACTTAATTTAAATTATTAATGCTATAAAACGTCTTTTATACATTTACAAAAATGTCTATGTTTTCATTGACTGAAATAACGTTCATTATACGTTCAAAAGACAACTTTATATAAATAGTCACAGTGTCACCATTCTGCTACCAAATGAAAACGTTTTGTATATGCTGGGTATATATATTAAATATATATGTCGTAACTTTATCATTTCAAAGGAAAACAAATAGGGAAATTATATTAATAAAGGAAAACTTGGCTTATTAGGCAAATCGGGCCTTGCATAGTAGGTCGAGAAGTGGCATTCTGGCTATTAGGTACGACATATATATATATATATATATGTATATATATATATATATATATCTATATATATATATATGTATATATATATATATATATATGTATATATATATATATATATGTATATATATGTATATATATGTATAATATATATGTCGTACCTAATAGCCAGAACGCACTTCTCGGCCTACTATGCAAGGGCCCGATTTGCCTAATAAGCCAAGTTTTCCTTTATTAATAATTCCCTATTTGTTTTCCTTTGAAATGATAAAGCTACCCATTTTCATTATGTATGAGGTCAATTTTTTTTTATTGGAGGTAAAATTAACGTAGATATATGACCGAACCTAACCAACCCTACCTAACCTATCTTTATAGGTTAGGTTAGGTTAGGTAGCCGAAAAAGTTAGGTTAGGTTAGGTTAGGTAGGTTAGGTAGTCGAAAAACAATTAATTCATGAAAACTTGGCTTATTAGGCAAATCGGGCCTTGCATAGTAGGCTGAGAAGTGCGTTCTGGCTACTAGGTACGACATATATATATATATATATATATATATATATATATATATATATATATATATATATATATATATATATATATATATATATATATATATATATATATATATATATGTGTGTGTGTGTGTGTGTGTGTCGTACCTAGTAGCCAGAATGCACTTCTTGGCCTACTGTGCAAGGCCCGATTTGCCTAATAAGCCAAGTGATTTTTTTCAACAAATTGTTTCCAATTGGTTTATTTGCATTATTATTATATTATATTAACGGCCGGGGCGGGATGGGGAAGGGCGGGGGCGGAGGGAGGCGCGTGAGGGAAAGTGAACCTGAGAGTAGGGCGTCACTAAGAACACCCGCTCACCGGTCAGGCGGAGGAGGCTGGTAGTGGCCGCATTTCAAGCTCCCCTCACCACCACACCACCCCACCACCTCCCTCGTGGGCTCAGTGAATGATAGCGAACAATTCCTGTCTGTGTAGTGTATACTTTGCGGCCCCGACATACAAAGCGAATACCATGTGTATATAGTGTCATAGTACCATAGTGATATATACATCTCAAAGTGCCAACTCTAATACTCAGTGCCATACACACCACAAAGTGTCAAACCCAGTTTATAGTGTCATACATATAAGAAAGTGCCAACCCCATATTCTCAGTGTCATACATACCCTGGTGTACATATATATGAATGTATATTGTGTGTCACGCGTGTTGTAATCCACAAGTTAGTGGTAGTAACGGTTGCTGAGGCAAGGTGTTATGTGTTGTGTAATCGCTGTGTTCGGAATGAACCGGGGTTCAGCGTCACGACACGCGTATAGCCCACTTGATACTACGCCTCCCCCCCCCAAAACCTACCCCATCCCCCCCCCCGCACCTCACTACCTGAGCTGACCCTCGCCCCACCGGCCTCCACACCCAGTTACTGGCTCCACACCCAGTTGATGCCTCTACTCCCAGTTACTGGCTCCACATCCAGTTGGTGACTCCGCACCCAGCTGATGCCTCCACACCCAGCTGATGCCTCCACACCCAGTTGCTGGCTCCACACCCAGTTGCTGGCTCCACACCCAGTTACTGGCTCCACACCCAGTTGCTGGCTCCACACTCAGTTGCTGGCTCCACACCCAGTTGATGCCTCCACACCCAGTTACTGGCTCAACACCCAGTTGATGCCTCCACACCCTGTTGCTGGCTCCACACCCAGTTGCTGGCTCCACACCCAGTTGCTGGCTCCACACCCAGTTACTGGCTCCACACCCAGTTGATGCCTCCACACCCAGTTGATGCCTCCACACCCAGTTGATGCCTCCACACCCTGTTGCTGGCTCCACACCCAGTTGCTGGGTCCACACCCAGTTGCTGGCTCCACACCCAGTTGCTGGCTCCACACCCAGTTGATGCCTCCACACCCAGTTGCTGGCAGTTGCTTGGTCATGACCCAGCGTGTTTGCCCACATCTATAGAACAATGCAGAGTTTAACTCTCCCAACCGAGTTGAAATGGAAGGGGTCCCAGCGGTCGGGCAGGACAAGCCTTGAGGTGCCAACAACTACTCCTAAAAGAGGTTTTTGCCGAGTATGCAAAAAAAACACCGCCATAAACTCCCAGGATGGTGTTCTCCGCTTTCACACCGTCAACGAGGTTAAATGCAGTGGTTCCCACCAGCTTCCAAAGGGAAGCAATGGCCAGCTGCCATTAACAATTAGGGAAGAGACTCCCATTAACCTAATCTCACTGAAAACCTCACCCAAGCGATCATAGCGACGTCTGCTAGAACATTACCACACATCCCAAAAGCAGCTCGCTCAAATGCAGCAGCCAAACTCTGTAATCTTCTGAAAAAGGCCAATGATGCCCCGGAAAACATTCAAGAGTGGCATAATAATGTCCTTTTGTTTGGCAATGTATGCCTCACCGTCCTTCCAAGGAGGGACAAATCACTTGCATCCTCGGTCCTGAGGGGGATAAATGAATACCCAAGGGGTGATAACCTAGTTCGCCTGCCTCCACGAGCAAAACACACCCACCGCAGAAATGGTAACAACATACCGGAAACGTACAACATCAGAGAACAAATAACCAAGAAAATTGAAGAGGGGAAATACCGCAAGTGCTATTAGAGTCCTCACCAGTGACGAGAAAATTGCTCCTCGAAACTCAGCCACAGCACGGGCCCTGCAAAGCAAGCACCCACCCAGAGCCCCTCAAGGTAACAACATCGTTCCGCCACCAGCCGACACCATTTCAGACCCATTAACCGTTGGTGAATCTACAAAGCAGCCCTTTCTTTTCCACCTGGGTCAGCAGGCGGCTTTACAGGATTAAAACCTCAACACATCAAGCAAATGTTAAATCCTGCATTTGGTGATGCTGCACAAGATCTTCTTATGGAACTCACAAGGTTCGTCAACATGTGCCTGGCTAGTGATATACCTGAGGTCATCAGGCCTTCTTTTTTAGTGCCTCCCTCTGTGCTCTCAAGAAGAAGGACGAAGGAATCAGGCCAATCGCTGTTGGCAACACTCTCCGACGCCTGATTGTCATGGCTGCTACGAGGGTTGTCAGCCAGCAAGCGGCTGAATTGCTAAAACCATTCCAGCTAGGATTTGGAATCCCCCAAGGCTGTGAAGTAGCTGCCCATGCAGCACAAACATACATCACCAACATTTCTGCTTAAAAGGCCCAGCTCAAACTGGACTTTAAGAATGCCTTCAACATGGTCAGAAGAGATGCAGTACTTTGTGCCGTACATCGCCATTTCCGGCCCCTCTACCCGTTCATACTATCGTGCTACAGTGGTGAGTCAAAACTGCTCTTTGGTGAACATGAAATCAGATCATGTGAAGGTGTTCAGCAAGGTGATCCTCTTGCTCCCCTTCTTTTCTGCTTAGTCTTAAAAGAAATCACTGAAAGCTTGTCCAGCGATTTCAACATCTGGTTTTTGGATGATGGCACCATAGACCACCTCTTGGCAGACATCAAGAAAATAGGGGAGCAAGAAGTAAGCCTGGGTCTCTTCCTGAACCCTTCCGTGTGTGAAGTAGTCTCCTCCAATCCAGAACTCGTAACTTGAATAAGGTCTGCCTTGCCTGGAGCCCATGTCATTAGGGCCGAAAACAGCACCCTCCTTGGAGCCCCCTTCGGGTCTAATGCCATTGAAGAGACCCTTGACAAGAAAATCGCAGACCTTAGGAGGATGGAAGGCAGAATAGGTGACATCGATGCCCACGATGCTTTATATCTCCTCACCAAATGCCTATCCCTTCCGAGGCTAACCTACTTTCTGAGGTGCGCCCTATCTTGTGACAACCGAAAGTTTGAAGAGTATGACCTATTACTGAAGACCGTGCTAGAAAAAGTTGTTAACCTCTCCCTCAAAAGAATGCCAGTGGAAACAAACCACTCTTCCTGTCAGGCTCGGTGCCTTGGGTGTCAGCACCACCACAAAAATTGGTGTTCCAGCCTTCCTACCTTCCTCCACAGCATCAGATGACCTGGTTAAGGAAATTCTACCTGACACCCTGAGTGATGTAGCAGGGATACAGGACCCCCACTACACGGAATGCGACACGATATGGGGTGCCATGGCAGACCCAGCACTCAGACCAGCCATGCCGAAAGCCAAGAAACAATCCAGTTGAGACAGCCCCATTGTAGACAAAGAAGCCACAGCTTTGCTGGAGGCAGCAACAACCCCCAGTGATCGTGCATGCCTCACAGCTGTGCAGGCTCTTCATGCAGGGGACTTCCTTTTGGCAGTCCCTATGTCTGCGACAGGCACACGTCTTGATCCGCAGGAGCTCCGTATTGCAGTCGCTCTCCGCCTTGCTGCCCCTATCCACACTGTTCATAGGTGTATTTGCGGTGAGGCAGATGTTGACGAATATGGATTGCATGGCTTGCACTGTGGAAAATCTGGAGGTTGGCACACTAGACTCGACGAAAACAATGACATCATTAAAAGAAGCCTTGCCTCTGCTCAGTGTCCAGCAGAGAGAGAGCCCCTCAACCTACTAAACCGTGACTATGTTAGGTTTGCCGGCTGACCAGACGGAATCACACTGCGCCCATGGAAGGGTGGCAGACAGTTGGCATGGGACTATAGTATCCACCCCGGCAACAGCATACATCAACCTCTCTGCAGCCAAGCAGAAGTCGCGGCAGTACGCAGAGAAAGACACAAGTCAGCCAAGTACAGGCAATTAGATCATCGCTACAACTTCGTTCCTAAACCTAAACTAACAAAACTAAATCAATAATTTATGGTCTTTATGTAATATAATAATAATATTTAATATAAACCAATTGGAAACATTTTATTGAAAATAAAAAAAATCACTCGGCCTATTAAGCAAATCGGGCCTTGCATAGTAGGTCGAGAAGTGCATTCTGGTTACTAGGTACGACACACACACACATATATATATATCTATATAAATAAAAATGGAAATGTTCGTTTGTTCAAAATGGCTAATCTCCGAAAGTTCTTTAACGATTGCTTTCAAATTTTCACACAATGTTCCATTCACATACGGCCAGATTTTTATATACATACTATATAGATATCACGTCTGTGACGGTAAAAAACATGCTTTTTCTGAGAAACTGCGTCCTTCATGTGTTTTTCATGTGAGGGAAATCTTCGAAACCTCTTGACCGATTGCTTTGAAATTTTGACACAACGTTGCATTCGAATAGGCGCGTATTTTTATATATCTACTATATACATGCCTCATCTGTGTCAGGAAAAAACATTCATTTTTTTAAAAACAATGCCATATGTTGAACGTAAGAGCAACACACACTGTAATCTCCGAAAGTTCTTCACCGATTGCTTTGAAATTTTGACACAACGTTGCATTCGAATAGGTGCGTCTTTTTATATATACCTACTGTATAGATGCCACACCTGTGACAGGTAAAAACATGCGTTTTTGAAAAACGTCGCCATCTGTTGTACATAATGGCAACATTCACGCTACACTAAATATGTCATGAATTCCATTTCAATGTCTCCGATTGCATTGATAAATTTCATTTTCATAGATTTCGATTTATTTTATTTGTTATTGAATTTTTTGTGTATCATTGTGTTTGAATTGAGCTGTGTTGTTTACCATACCATTCATTTCGTGAGTATTGTTAATTTTTTATAATAATCTATATAATCTATATAAATAAAAATGGAAATGTTCGTTTGTTCAAAATCGCTAATCTCCGAAAGTTCTTCACCGATTCCTTTGAAATTTTGACACAATGTTCCATTTGCATCCAGCCAAGTTTTTTTTATACATACTATACAGATATCATGTCTGTGACGGTAAAAAAATGCAGGCTTTTTCTGAAAAACTTTTTTTTTCATGTGTTTTTCAAATGAGGGAAATCTTCACAACCTCTTTACCGATTGCTTTGAAATTTTGACACAACGTTGCATTCAAATAGGCGCATCTTTTTTTGTACCCACTATATATATGCCACACCTGTGACAGGAAAATACATGCATTTTTTAAAAACAGCGCCATATGTTGCACATAATAGCAACATGTACGCTATACCAAATATGTCATGAATTCCATTTCAATGTTTCCGATTGCATTGATAAATTTTATTTTCATAGATTTCGATTTATTTTATATTTTATTGAATTATTTTGTGTGACATTGTGTTGTTTACCATACATTCATTTCGTAGGTATAAGTATAGATCCCACACCAGTGACAGGTAAAACTATGCTTTTCTAGACAAACAGCGCCATCTGTAGCCTGTAAGAGCAACACACATGCTATACTAAATACGTTACAATTCCATTTCAATGTTTCTGATTGCATTGATAAGTTAAATTTTCATAAATTTAGATTTATTTTCATTTTGATTTAATTATTTTGTGTGAATTGCATTGGAACTGTGCTTTGTTTTTTAATATATAAAACAGAGTCGATATAACGAACACAATCACTGAGAAAGGTGTCGACGAAATACATGCAGACTTTGTTATACATTTTCATTGGGAATCTCACCCAAGTTGACTTTTATATTATGGTTCCTGAAGGAAAATAGAACCAGACAAATCCTCATCTGCTACGTAACATTGCACAGATGCATATAGAAGCAAACTTTGCATCCGACAGCTTCACTTCCTTCACAGATGGATCAGTAGACCAGTAGGGACAAGAAACCTGAGCTGCAGTTAAAGCAAGAAAC
>NC_091153.1:29289715-29384715 GCF_040958095.1 Procambarus clarkii
CCCAGGTCCCCCTTCAGAGGCCCTCCCATCCCGGTCCCTCCCTGTTTCCCGGCTTCAGGGAAAGCAATAGGATCTGAGAAAGGACAGAAGAGAGTCAGCTTCTGGGTGATGTACTCGAACATAGATGGGATCACCAGCAAAGAAAGTGAAATACGGGAAAGAACACAAGAAGTGAACCCAGATGTAATCGGACTCAAAGAAAGGAAACAAAACTCCCAGTCATCATAATGAATGCGGTGTTCCCCAGAACTACACTGTAATAAGGAAAGAGGGGGAAGGAGGGGGAGGAGGTGGAGTGGCCCTACTAATGAGAAAGGAATGGAGCATCAAGGAGATGGTCATCCCGAGCTGCGAGGGCTTCAGACACTACATAACAGGCACCATGACATTGGGAGGACCAAAAGTAGCAGTAGCAGTGATATATAACCCTCCACCAAATGACAGAAGACCAAGGCAAGAGTATGACAACAACAACATGGCAGTTAACACTATAATTGCGAAGGCAGCCTCTGCTGCCTGTAGAAATAGATCCCATCTGCTCATCATGGGAGACTTCAATCACGGAAAGATAGACTGGGAGAACAAGAAACCGCATGGAGTAGAGGATACATGGAGAGCCAAACTAATGGAGGAGGCGACAAGAAACTTTCTAAGCCAACATGTCAGGCTACCCAGTAGGATGAGAGGAAAGGATGAACCATCGACACTCGACCTAGTTTTCACTCTGAACGACTCCGACATAAGGGAAATCGGCTATGAGGCCCCAGTAGGAATGAGCGACCACAGTGTACTGGCGTTTGAGTATCTGGTTGAGGAAGAGTTATTGAACTCGAGGAGGGGTACTGAAAACAAAAAACTGGCATTCCAAAAGTGAAACTATGAGGAGTTAAGAAAATTCCTAACAGATATGACATGGGAAACAGAGCTCAGGGAAAAGACCGCCCAAGACATGATGGAATCCATCTCGCACAAGTGCAAGGAAGCAGCAAACAAGTTTGTCCCAATTCAAAAGGAAACCAATGAAATGAAGATGAGAAACCCATGGTTTAATCAGAGATGTAGGCTAGCTAAGTAGCAAAGTAAAAGGGCATGAAGAAACTATAGAAATAACAGGACACTTGAGAGCAGAGAAAGATACCAGAGTGCCAGGAATGAATATGTCAGGATGAGAAGAGAAGCAGAAAAACAATACGAAAATGACATCGCAAGCAAGGCAAAGACTCAACCTAAATTGCTGCACAACCACATCAGGAGAAAAACAACAGTAAAGGAACAGGTAATGAATATAAGGATAGGGGCAGAAGGATTCACTACAAACGACAAGGAAGTGTGTGAGAAACTGAATAAAAATTCCAGGAGGTCTTCACCTTAGAGCACGGAGAGATTCCAGAGATAGGAGAGGGAATAGTTAACCAGGAATAACTAGAAGAGCTTGAGATTACCAGTGGGGTAGTAAAGAAGTGTTTACTAGAGATGGATGTGAAAAAGGCTATAGGTCCAGATGGAATCTTCCATTGGATACTAAGGGAAGGAGCAGAAGCACTGTGCCTGCCACTCTCCGTAGTGTATAACAAATCACTGGCAACAGGGGAACTGCCAGAAATTTGGAAGGCAGCTAATGTACTTCCAATATACAAGAAAGGGGATAGGCCGGAGGCACTGAACTACAGGCCAGTGTCCCTAACCTGCATACCATGCAAGCTGATGGAGAAGATTGTGCGAAGAAAGCTAGTGGAACATCTGGAGCGAAAGAACTTTGTAACACAGCATCAACATGGGTTCAGAGATGGCAAACCCTGCCTCACAGGCCTAATTGAATTCTACGACCAGGCAACAAAAATCAGGCAAGAAAGAGAGGGGTGAGCAGACTGAATATTTTTGGATTGTCAAATAGCCTTTGATACAGTACCACACAAGAGGCTAGTGAAAAAGCTGGAGATGCAGGCTGAAGTGAAAGGGAAGGTCCTCTGTTGGATAAGGGAGTACCTAAGTAACAGAAGACAACGAGTCACTGTGAGGGGTGAGGTCTTGGATTGGTTTGACGTCACAAGTGGAGCCCCGCAGGGGTCAGTCCTTGGACCAAACACTGTTTCCGATATATGTAAATAATATCCCAGAGGGTATAGAAACGTTTCTCTCAATGTTTGCTGATGATGTAAAAATTATGAGGAAGATTGAAACAGAGGATGATAGTAGGAGGCTACAGGACGACCTAGATAGACTGAATGAATGATCCATCAAATGGCTGCTAAGGTTTACCCAGAGTAAATGCAAAGTAATGAAATTAGGCGGTGGAAACAGGAGGCCAGACACAAGATATAGAATAGGAGATGAAGTACTTAATGAAACGGAAAGAGAGAAAGATCTAGGAATTGATATCACACCAAACCTGTCTCTTGAAGCCCCACATAAAAAGAATTACGTCTGCGGCATATGCGAGGCTGGCTAACATCAGAACAGCCTTCAGGAACCTGTGTAAGGAATCGTTTAGAATCTTGTACACCACATACGTAAGACCAATCCTGGAGTATGCAGCCCCAGCATGGAGCCCGTACCTTGTCAAGCACAAGACGAAGCTGGAAAAAGTTCAGTGGTATGCCACTAGACTAGTCCCAGAACTAAGAGGCATGAGTTACGAGGAAAGGCTGCGGGAAATGCACCTTACGACACTGGAAGACAGAAGAGTGAGGGGATACATGATCACTACCTACAAAATCCTCAGGGGAATTGACAGGGTAGACAATGATAAACTATTCAACACTGGCGGTACGCGAACAAGGGGACACAGGCGGAAACTGAGTACCCATATGAGCCACAGGGACATTAGAAAGAACTTTGTCAGTGTCAGAGTAGTTAACAGGTGGAATGCATTAGGCAGAGATGTAGTGGAGGCTGACTCCATACACAGTTTCAAATGTAGATATGATAGAGCCCAGTAGGCTCAGGAATCTGTACAGCAGTTGATTGACAGTTGAGAGGCGGGCCCAAAGAGCCAAAGCTCAACCCCCGCAAGCACAATTAAGTGAGTACAATTTGGTGAGTTGACACACACACACACACACACACACTCACACTCACACACACACACACACACGAACACACACACACGGACATGCACAGGTTCACACACACAAGCACACACACTCACACAAACACAAACACACACAAAGGCACAAAAACACGTACTGTTGGAAATTTCCAACACTAATAAACTACTATTGTATTATAATAAATCATTATCATTATATACTAACTACAGTAGTTACTAATTTTACTAACGGTAGTGTCAACATAAATTAACCATTGCATCTGCGTATTAATGCTAGAATTCTCATGAAATCGAGTAGCAACATTGCGTCAGATAATGTCCAGTTAGACACATTTATTACCAATGAGTTAGAGAATTGAATGTGGTTCTCTAAAATCATCAGTATTCCGTGTAATAATTACTTACGGATAATATAACTCCCAATAATCTCAAACCGAGAGTTATTAACTAAAACCTGTTATGTAGTAGCAGTCCTTTCTGTTACGTATGGAGGTCATGTTCCATGACCTCCATGACTCTGGCAAAAGTTAGAACATCATTCAGAAACCTAAGTAAGGAGTCATTTAGGGTGCTTTACAATACCTACGTGAGGCCAATCTTAGAGTAAGTCACCTCATCATGGAGTCCCCATCTGAAGAGGCATATAAGGAAACAGGAAAAGGTTCAGAGGTTTGCAACGAGACTCGTCCCAGAGTTACCAGGGAAGGGGTATGAAGAGCTACTTAAGGAACTGTGCCTTACGACACTAGAAAGAAGAAGGGAGTGGTAGGACATGATAGGAATGTATAAAATACTCAGGGGGATTGACAGAGTGGACATACACGAAATGTTCACAAGGAATAGTAACAGAACGAGAGGACATGAGTGGAAGCTGGAAACTCAGATGAGTCACAGGAATGTTAGGAAGTTTTCTTTTAGTGTGAGAGTAGTGGTAAAATGGAATGCACTTAAGGAACAGGTTGTGGAGGCAAATACTATTCATAATTTTAAAACCAGGTACGATAGGGAAATAGGACCGTAGTCATCGCTGTAAACAACCGATGCTCGAAAGGCGGGATCCAAGAGTCAATGCTCGATCCTGCAGACACAAATGGGTGAGTACAAATAGGTGAGTACTGACACACACACACACACACTGTAAGTGTAATTGTTTAACACTGTACACCAGTTGATTGATGGTTGAGAGGCCAGACCAAAGAGCCAAGCCCAACCCCCGCAATCACAAATAGGTGAGTACACACTCACACACACACACACACACACACACACACACACACACACACACACACACACACACACACACACACACACACACACACACACACACACACACACTCACACACACACACACACACACACTCACACACACACACACAAGGTAATGTACTCAAGGTAATGTACTCAAACATTGATGGAATTACCAATAAAGCAAGTGAACTGGCAGAAAGGGTGCAAGAAGAAAACCCAGATGTAATAGGACTAACGGAAACAAAATTGTCAGGAGTCATAGCAGATGCTGTGTTTCCAAAGGACTGCTATATAGTAAGGAAAGACAGGGAAGGAAGAGGAGGTGGAGGAGTGGCCCTGCTGATAAGGAAGGACTGGAGTTTTGATGAGATGGAAATTCCAGGCTGTGACGGATTCAGAGATTACATAACAGGAACTATAATAATGGGTGGACCTAAGATAATAGTGGCAGTCATTTACAACCCTCCCCTAAATGACAGAAGACTTAGACAGGAGTTTGATAGGAACAACATGGCAACCATTAATATAATAGAGAGAGCAGCTTCAGTTGCCTGCAGGAATGGCTCCAGACTCTTAATCATGGGCGATTTCAACCATGGAAAGATAGACTGGAAGAATGGGGACCCACATGGTGGTGCAGATACGTGGGGAGCTAAACTCTTGGAAGTGGCAACAATGAATTTTCTGAGCCAGCATGTCAAGGAACCCACAAGAGCGAGAGGCAATGATGAACCAGCTAGACTTGACTTGATATTCACCCTGAATGAGTCAGAAATAAGGGAAGTCAAAGTTGAAGCCCCCATAGGAATGAGTGACCACAGTGTACTGACCTTTGAGTACTTGGTGGAGGTAGGGGTAACCTATCCAAGGATGGGAGTAGAGGGAAAAAGACTGAATTACCGAAGAGGAAAATATGACGAGATGAGGAGCTTCCTCAGGGGAATACCATGAGAAACAGAACTTATAGACAAGAATGTGCAGGTCATGATGAATTTTGTCACCCAGAAGTGTTAGGAAGATGCAGACAGGTTTATCCCCGTCCAAAAGGAGAAAAACGAAAAACAACATGAAAAACTCATTGTTCAACAAGGAATGCAAGGTAGCGAAGCAACTGAGTAAAATAACATGGAGAAACTACAGAAATAACAGAACACCAGAGAGCAGGGAGAGATACCAGAGGGCCAGAAATGAGTACCTCAGAGTGAGGAGGGAAGCAGAGAGACAGTTTGAAAATGACATCGCGAGTAAAGCCAAGACCCAACCAAAGCTGCTCCACAGACACATCAGGAGGAAAACAGCAGTGAAGGAACAAGTGATGAAGCTGCGAAAAGCGGAGAACAGATACACAGAGAATGACAAGGAGTTGTGTGAAGAACTCAACAAGAGATTCCAGGAGGTCTTCACAATAGAACAAGGAGAAGCCCCTGCACTAAATGAGGCGGCAAACCAAGCAACCTTGGAGGAATTTGACCTCACCAGTGATGAGGTCAAAAGGTGTCTGCTGGAGCTGGATGTGACAAAGGCTGTTGGGCCTGACAGAATCTCACTATGGATACTAAAGGAAGGTGCAGAAGCACTAAGTGTGCCACTCTCTATGGTGTATAACAGGTCACTGGAATCAGGAGACTTACCAGAAAGTTGGAAGACAGCTAACATGGTCCCAATATACAAAAAGGGTGACAGGCAAGAGGCACTGAATTACAGGCCAGTTTCCTTAACTTGTATACCATGCAAGGTGATGGAGAAGATCGTGAGGAAAAGGTTCGTAGAGCATCTGGAGGGAAATAACTTTGTAATGCACCACCAACATGGGTTCAGGGTTGGTAAATCGTGCCTCACAGGTTTAATAGAATTTTATGACCAGGCAACAACAATTAGCCAGGAAAGAGAAGGGTGGGCCGACTGCATTTTCCTGGATTGCCAAAAAGCTTTTGACACAGTACCCCATAAAAGGCTGTTAAAAAAGTTGGAGCAACAGGCAGGAGTAAAAGGGAAGGTGCTCCAGTGGATAAGGGTGTACTTAAGCAACAGGAAACAGCGAGTAACGGTGAGGGGGGAGACATCGGAGTCGCGAGATGTCACCAGCGGAGTCCCACAGGGCTCAGTACTTGGACCCATCCTGTTTCTAATATATGTGAACGATCTTCGGGAGGGTATAGACTCATTCCTCTCAATGTTTGCTGATGATGCAAAAGTTATGAGAAGAATCAAGACGGATGAAGATAGACAGAGACTACAGGATGACCTGGATAAACTGGAGGATTGGTCTAGAAAATGGCTGCTAAAGTTCAAGTCGGGAAAGTGTAAGGTGATGAAATTAGGCGACATCTCAAGATAACCATCTCAAAAAGGAAGGGAGCAGAAGGCTGAACACAAGGTATCATCTGGGAGGTGAAATCCTGCAAGAGTCAAACAGAGAGAAAGACCTGGGGGTTGATATCACACCGAACCTGTCCCCAGAGGCCCACATCAGGAGAATATCATCAGCGGCATATGCTAGACTGGCCAACATAAGAACTGCCTTTAGAAACTTGTGTAAGGAATCTTTCAGAACCCTGTATACCACTTATGTAAGTCCAATTCTGGAGTATGCAGCTCCAGCCTGGAGTCCATACCTAGTTAAACACAAGACAAAGTTAGAGAAGATTCAGCGGTATGCCACCAGGCTCGTCCCGGAACTGAGAGGATTGAGCTACAAGGAAAGGCTAAAGGAGCTGAACCTCACATCCCTGGAAAACAGAAGATTAAGGAGAGACATGATAACCACCTACAAAATTCTCAGGGGAATTGACAGGGTGGACAAAGACAAACTCTTCAGCACGGGTGGGACACGAACAAGGGGACACAGGTGGAAACTTAGTACCCAGATGAGCCACAGAGACGTTAGAAAGAATTTTTTTCAGTGTCAGAGTAGTTAATAAATGGAATGCACTAGGAAGTGGATGTGGTGGAGGCTGACTCCATACACAGTTTCAAATGTAGATATGATAGAGCCCAGTAGGCTCAGGAATCTGTACACCAGTTGATTGACAGTTGAGAGGCGGGACCAAAGAGCCAAAGCTCAACCCCCGCAAGCACAATTAGGTGAGTACACACACACACACACAGTATTAACCGTGAGCCGGTAGGGGACACACACGATTAGTGAGGTCCGCGGAAATTCGTACATTTCTCGGGGACATTGAAGGAGTATAGAGGCTAGATTATAGTATTTGGCCTCTCGCAGTGTGTAGCTAGCAAGGTGCTACACAGCATAGTCATATCGCTAGCGATAGTCCGAAGAAACCAAAGTGGAGCTAGTGGCATCACCAGTGCATATGTGTGTGGAGGACCGCGTGGAGCGACCTGACCTTACGGCCAGGTGAGACGACCTGCTGTGGAACTGCCTGATTGTGTTTGTTGAGTGGTGACTGTGATCAGTGGTACAGTAAATTAGTGAACTGTCACACAACGATACAGTGACTGACTCCAGAGCTTTGTGTAGACAGAGAAGAACCGACATCATCAATCTACTAGCACTTAGTGAATCACCTAGTGGGAGACAACGACGGATAACCATCGTCATCATACATCGTCCTTACTCATCTAGTTGTGTGAACGGGAGGAAGACTGGTATGTACCCCCTCTCTGGTCAATTAATCAGGTGTACAGATTGAGGTAAAATATTATCAAATTCTTGTTCAGGATATCATATATATTTAAAAATCTCAAAGTGGCTCATTTAGGTAGAGGTAACGCTTAAGGGAACTCGTGACACACGCACGCACGCCCGCCCACGTACTTATGCACGCACACAAGCGAGCACACACTAAAACACACACACACACACACACACACACACACACACACACACACACACACACACACACACACACACACACACACACACACACACACACACACACACACACACACACAACACACCACACACACACACACACACACACACACGCGCGCACACACACACACACACACGCACACACACACACACACGCACACACACACACAAACGTTGAGTCAGGGGAAAAAGTATTAACACCTTCTGGGAACAGGGGATAGGACCTTACTATTCCCCCCCCCCCCTCTTATTCCCCCCCATCTGACCTGATCTGACCTGGTTACCATCTCCGCCCCCCACCCACCCCCATTTCCCCGCATCCCCCATACACACACTCTTCCCCCTCCCCACTCTCTCCCCCTCTCTCTCTCCCACTCTCTCTCTCCCACTCTCTATCTCTCTCCCTCTCTCTCTCTCTCTCTCTCTCTCTCTCTCTCTCTCTCTCTCTCTCTCTCTCTCTCTCTCTCTCTCTCTCCCTCCCTCCCTCCCTCCCCTCTCTTTCCTTCCCCCCCTCTCTGTCCACCCACACACACACACACAAGTTGTGTAACAAGTAGAGTTTAACCCAAGCAAATTTAATGTAATGAAGATAGGGGTAGGAAGCAGGAGACCAGATACAAGGTATCATTTGGGAGATGAGATACTTAAGATTCAGAGAGAGAGAAAGACCTGGAGGTTGATATCACGCCAGACCTGTCCCCTGAAGCTCATATCAAGAGGATAACATCAGCAGCATATGCCAGGTTGGCTAACATAAGAACGGCCTTTAGAAACTTGTGTAAGGAATCTTTTAGAACATTATATACCACATATGTCAGACCAATCCTGGAGTATGCGGCTCCAGCATGGAGTCCATATCTAGTCAAGCATAAGACTAAACTGAAAAAGGTTCAAAGGTTTGCCACCAGACTAGTACCCGAGCTGAGAGGTATGAGCTACGAGGAGAGACTACGGGAATTAAACCTCATTTTGTTGGAAGACAGAAGAGTTAGGGGGAACATGATCAACACATTCAGATTTTCAAGGGAATCGACAGAGTTGATAGAGACAGGCTATTTAACACAAGGGGCACACACACTAGGGGACACAGGTGGAAATTGATTGCCCAAATGAGCCACAGAGATATTAGAAAGAACTTTTTTAGTGTCAGAGTGGTTGACAAATGGAATGCATTAGGAAGTAATGTGGTGGAGGCTGACTCCATACACAGTTTCCAGTGTAGATATGATAGAGCCCAATAGGCTCAGGAACCTGTACACCTGTTGATTGATGGTTGAGAGGCGGGACCAAAGAGCCAGAGCTCAACCCCCGCAAGCACAACTAGGTGAGTACAAATAGGTGAGTACACACATCTCCCCCCCTCTCTCCCTCACCCCATCTCTCCCTCACCCCATCTCTCCCTCACCCACTCTCTCCCTCTCCATCTCTCTCCCTCTCCTCTCTCTCCCTCTCTCCTTTCTCTCTCTCTCTCCCTCCCTCCTCTCTCTCCATCTCCTCTCCCTCTCCCCTTCTACTTTCTTCTCACTTCAGTGGAAGGGTCGGATCGCCCCCACCCACCAATTTATCTCTCCCTTTATCACTCCCTTTCTCTCTCTCTCTTTCTCTCTCTCTTTCTCTCTTTCTCTCTCTCTTTCTCTCTCTCTTTCTCTCTTTCTCTCTCTCTCTTTCTCTCTTTCTCTCTCTCTTTCTCCTCTTTCTCTCTCTCTCTCTCTTTCTCCCTCCTCCATCCCACTCTGCCCTCCTGACAAATCCTATCACAGCACAACTATAGGAACAGGGGCAAGCATGACAGCCAAAGGTACCAGGGGAACAGGGAAGAGTCAAGGGGACGAAATGAAGGAAATGTTCGCCCAGTTTCTGGAGGACATCAAGAGTGAGATGGAAGAAATGATGCAGGAAATGAAGAACGAAATAAGCAACCTGAAAAAGAGGGCTGACAGCAGCAAAGGAGGAGATTGGAGCCCTCAAAGAGAATGGTATCGAGGCTGAGACTCAGAAAATCATCCAGGGAGAAGGTGGTAATAGTTTTTTGGATGAGAATGCCACAATAAAAGCAACATTTGCAGAAATACTAAAAAAAAATAACTCTGAAGTAATGACTGCAGTGATGGAGGTGGCCATGAAAGCAGCCACCTCACAGGAGGCGGCACGCTCCACTAGCCAACTGCTGGAAAGGAACAGATCAGTGGTTGCTGTGGGTATTAAAGAGCAAGAAGGCTCTAATAGGACAGAGTGGGATGACAAAGACAAAGCAGCAGAGAAGGAAGTATTAAAGGCACTAGACATGGAAGGGGCTGAGCATAGCATTGAAAAAGTTTTCAGGCTAGGTTGGTACAACAAAGACCGAGACCAAGTGATAAAGATAGTGTTTGCAAACGAGAGCACAAAGGAGAAGATTCTATCAAGGAAGAGCTCCCTGAAAAACGTGGGAAAATTAAAAAATGTATTCCTCCAGAGAGACAAGACAAGGGAGGAGAGAGCCATGGCGGCAGAAGCAAGGAAGAGGCGCAGGGCGAGAGGGGAAAACCAGGATGTCACAGCTCCCAACACAACACCCCCAGAGGCGAGGGGGGAACCCACAACCAGCTACCCAGTAACACCAGAGAGGAGGACAACCCTGCCACCCTTCTCTGCATAGAAAACCCCCCTACCCCAAACACTCCCTGCCAACACTTAAATGTTCAGCCAAACCTCCCTCCCCTCACACCCAATGCCCACCCTTCTACCCCTCCCCTCCTCCCGCCAAGTCCTCCCTCCCCCCTTTCCTTCCTGTCCTCCATCCCCTTTCACCCCATACCCTCCCAGTGCCTCCCCCTTCACTGGATCCCCCGCCCCTCATCCCAGTATCCTCTGAGACCCTGTTATCCACCTCACAGGTCCTCACACCCATGGAACAGCTTTCCCCACCAGCAGAACACTCACCAAGGAGGCGATTTGAGAAGGGACAGAAGAAAGTGAGCCTCAAAGCAATGTACACTGACATAGATGGAATTACAAATAAAGCAAATGAGCTTGGAGAACGGGTACTAGAGGAAATCCCAGACATAATAGCCCTCACAGAAACAAAGCTGTTACGAACCCGGATCCAGCGTCCGAGCCCGGAGTAGTGACGACCGCGCCATCTGTGGGTCGGCTCCCGAAAACCCCTCCAAACGGACGACGACACCTGGTGAGGATGGCGTGTACTGGCCTCGAGGGCCAGTTTCCAGTCCTGTTCAGCACTCAACACCGCCGCTGCTGTCCTCTGGTGAGGTGGTGCTCAGACTACAACGCCATCTATGAAGTGGATGTGTCGGGCGTTTGTGTCTGAGCCTGTAAGTGAGGTGTTTTAGTGTCCCAGTTATTGATGACGTGTCTGCTTACAGAGTCGACCTGGGACTGCTGTGCTGGGAGTTGAGTCAGTCTACCCGAGGCAGCCGTCTCCATACCTTGTACTTTGCTGCAGCAGTTGTGAAGTCGTCCCCCCGGAAGAACACTGTGGTGTGTTAGCCTGCCAGTGGAGTGGCAGTAAAAGGATTTACCCGGGACCGACTGTTGGAGACGATCATCCACTGGGGTATTGAGGACAGGAGAGTGATTTTGTGGTGTCACACGAAGCTCCTGTCTAGGGCGTTCCCCTTATATCGTTCGTGGAGTGGCCTGACCAGCGTTGCGGGTCCGGAACCTGCCAGCAGACCGGCTGGATTTGTGGTTGACGGCCTCCACGGCGGTGCCCCCAGTGGACCTGTGTTTTGGCTGACCTGTGGCCAGGGTAGGCTCAGCTTCTCAGAAGGATTCGTTGTGAGGCCACGAAGAAGCACCGAGGACTGAGCACCGAGAGTTTTGGCACCAGAGTCTTCAGCAGAAGACAACGATTGTGGATAATCCCCTTGTATAGTGTTAATACCCCTCCCCCTGTGTAACCTTTTTATATATTATTTATTGGTGGCGGACATTATATTATATTAAGTTCTTAACTTTCTTTCCCTTCCCCCTTTTGAGTTTCTTGCGTCACGGATCACATCCCTTGAAAGCCACTACTGGCTTGGGGTCGGATACTACTTACTCTAATAACATCAGAGTGAGAACCCCGTTGCGTCCCGAGAGGGCCGTAACAAAAGCTAACGAAAAAGATAACAAATGCAGTGTTCCCACAGGACTATTATGTTATGAGGAAAGAGAGGGAAGGAAGAGGTGGGGGTGGTGTAGCTCTGCTGGTAAGAAAAGGCTGGGATTTTGAGGAGATGGTTATTCAGGGCTGTGAAGGTTTCAGTGACTACATAGCAGGTACCATAACAAATGGAGGGAAAAAATTATATCCGTAGTCCACCACCATATGACAGAAGACCTAGACAGGAATATGATAGAAACAACATAGCCACCATTAACATAATAGAAAGAGCAGCTTCTGTTGCTAGCAGGAATGGATCTGGACTACTAATTAGGGGGCATATGCATGTAAATTAAAAGTGGTTCAATTTGCTTAAAAATTTATGTATGAAATGGTTATAGAAAGGGCTGCAACTGGTCCAAGTTTCACCATCACACCCTAAACAGAAAAGGAGAAAAAAAATACACAACGTATTATGCAACGAATGTTCAACATTCTCAAATAATCTCAGGGAACACATGTGTCAACTAAAATGTCTACTATGTGCTGTAGAAGCACAAACTCTTGTAATAATTGTAATATGTATGTGCAATATATTTATATGTAAATTTTTTTTTTCTTTTTTTTTTGGCCAATTTTTTTTTTTCTCGTTTGTTATCAAGGGATTTGCATGAAACTTGCACACCTTGCTCAATGGATGCCTATCTGCAAGGGTGCCAATTATGAACGAAATCTGTCGAAGTCAAGCTCAGCTACAGGTGGCCGAACTTGGATCTTTATTTTACTCTGGAAAGTAATTTACACCTTCAAAGTACTTCAGAGCTTTCATTTATTAATCAATTTACATGCAAATTACACCTTATATGTATAGTTTGTGCTTCTACAAACCTATTTAAACATTTTAGTCCAAAGTTCATTTGTTGATTTTTTAAAAATTTATAAACATCATATATTGCATATTTTTGGAAGGGTAACTTTGAATAATTATATTATTGCACTAAACACTTTTTTGATAAAACTGATCACTACAATCCTTTATTATGTGCTACATTTAATATCTGAGTGTTATAGAAATGATTTTAGTTGACACATGTGTTCCCTGAAACTATTTGAAAATGTTGAAAATTCGTTGCATAATACGTTGTGTATTTTTTTTCTCCTTTTCTGTTTAGGGTGTGATGGTGAAACTTGGACCAGTTGCAGCCCTTTCTATAACCATTTCATAAATAAATTTATAAACAAATTGAACAATTTTTACTCAACCCGTAATAAGCCCCCTTATGGGAGACTTCAACCATGGGAAGATATATTGGGAGAGCAGAGACCCGCATGGGGGACCAGAAACATGGAGAGCTAAGCTGCTGGACGTGGCAACAAGAAACTTTCTAAGCCAGTACATCAAAGAACCAACAAGAATGAGAGAAGATGAACCAGCAATGCTTGATTTGATATTTACCCTAAATGAGTGGGATATGAGGGAAGTTAAAATGGAAAAGCCCTTGGGAATGAGTGACCACAGTGTATTGAACTTTGAGTGCCTGGTAGAGCTAGGAATTATCTCCCCCAAAAAAGAACTAGGAATCAAAAGGCTGGCATACCGAAAGGGGAATTAAAAACAGATAAGAAGTTTCCTAAGTGAAATACCTTGGGACACCGACCTCAGAGATAAGTGTGTACAGGGTATGATGGAATATGTTACCCAAAAGTGTCAGGAGGCAGTAAACAGGTTCACCCCGGCCCAAAGGGAAAAATCCAAGAAGCAACAGAAGAATCCAATGTATAATAGGGCATGTATGGAAGCGAAGAAACTAAACAAAAAGGCGTGGAGGAACGTCCGGAATAACAGAACACTAGAAAGCAGAGAGAGATACCAGAGAACCAGGAATGAGTACGTCAGGGTGAGAAGAGACGCAGAGAAAGGTTTTGAAAATGATATAGCAGACAAAGCCAAGACCAAACCAAAGCCACATCAGAAGGAAAAACAATAGTGACAGTCACATCAGAAGGAAAAGAAGGATTTCCACAGTCACATCAGAAGGAAAACAATAGTGAAAGAACAGGTATTGAGGCTTAGAACAGGCGAAGACAGGTATACAGAGAATGACAGAAAGGAGTGTGAAGAACTCAACAAGAGGTTCCAGGAGGTCATCACAATAGAACAAGGTGAGGTCACTGTCCTAGGAGAAAGGGAGGTAAACCAGGCGGCCTTGGAAGAGTTCGAAATTGCGAGAGAGGAGGTCAAGAGACACCTGCTGGACCTGGATGTTAGAAAGGCTGTTGGTCCAGACGGGATCTCACCATGGATACTGATAGAGTGTGCAGAGGAACTTTACTTGCCACTCTCCATAGTGTATAGTAAGTCACTGGAGACGGGAGACCTACCAGAAATATGGAAGACGGCGAATGTAATCCCAATATACAAAAAGGGCGACAGGCAAAAGGCACTGAACTACAGGCCAGTGTCCTTGACTTGTATACCATGCAAGGTGATGGAGAAGATCGTGAGAAAAAACCTGGTAACACATCTGGAGAGAAAGGACTTCGTGACAAATCGCCAGCATGGGCTCAGGGAGGGTAAATCTTGCCTTACAGGCTTGATAGAATTCTACGATCAGGTGACAAAAATTAAGCAAGAAAGAGAGGGCTGGGCGGACTGCATTTTCTTAGATTGTCGGAAAGCCTTTGACACAGTACCGCATAAGAGGCTGGTACATAAGCTGGAGAGACAGGCAGGTGTAGCTGGTAAGGTGCTCCAGTGGATAAAGGAGTACCTAAGCAATAGGAAGCAGAGAGTTACGGTGAGGGGTGAGACCTCCGATTGGCGTGAAGTCACCAGTGGAGTCCCAAAGGGCTCTGTACTCGGTCCTATCTTGTTTCTGATATATGTAAATGATCTCTCAGAGGGTATCGATTCATTTCTCTCAATTTTTGCGGAAGATGCTAAAATTATGAGAAGGATTAAAACAGAAGAAGACCTAGACAAGCTGAAGGAATGGTCGAACAAATGGTTGTTTGAGTTTAACCCAACCAAATGTAATGTAATGAAGATAGGCGTAGGGAGCAGGAAGCCAGATACAAGGTATCATCTGGGAGAGGAAATTCTTCAGGAGTCAGAGAGAGAAAAAGACTTGGGGGTTGATATCACGCCAGACCTGTCTCCTGCAGCACATATCAAGAGGATAACATCAGCAGCATATGCCAGTCTAGCCAACATACGAACAGCATTCAGAAACTTGTGTAAATAATCATTCAGAACTTTGTATACCACATATGTCAGGCCAATCCTGGAGTATGCAACCCCAGCATGGGGGTCCATGTTAAGTCTAAAGTCCATATAAGACGAAACTGGAAAAGGTTCAAAGGTTTGCCACCAGACTAGTACCCGAGCTGAGAGGTATGAGCTACGAGGAGAGACTACGGGAATTAAACAAACTTCGCTGGAACACAGAAGAGTTAAGGGGGACATGATCACCACATTCAAGATTCTGAAGGGAATTGATAGGGTGGATAAAGACGGGCTATTTAACACAAGGGGCACAGGCACAAGGGGACACAGGTGGAAACTGAGTGCCTAAATGAGCCACAGAGATATTAGAAAGAACTTTTTTAGTGTCAGAGTGGTTGACAAATGGAATGCATTAGGCAGTAATGTGGTGGAGGCTGACTCCATACACAGTTTCAAGTGTAGATTTGATAGAGCCCAAATGGCTCAGGAATCTGTACACCTGTTGATTGACGGTTGAGAGGCGGGACCAAAGAGCCAGAGCTCAACCCCCGCAAACACAACTAGGTGAGTACAACTAGGTGAGTACACACTCACACACACACACACACACACACACACACACACACACACACACACACACACACACACACACACACACACACACACACACACACACACACACACACACACACACACACTCTCTCTCTTCCTCCCCCTCTCTCTCTTCCTCCCCCCCTCTCTCTCCCTCCCCTCTCTCGCTCCCACCCCTCTCTCTCTTCCTCCCCCTCTCTCTCTTCCTCCCCCCCTCTCTCTCCCTCCCCCCCTCTCTCTCTCTGTGTGTCTCTCTCTCTCTCTCTCTCTCTCTCTCTCTCTCTCTCTCTCTCTCTCTCTCTCTCTCTCTCTCTCTCTCTCTCTCTCTCTCTCTCTCTCTCTCTCTCTCTCTCACACACACACACTCATAGGGAAATCATGGAAGGGAGACGAACTCTGACTGCCAAACGCAGGAAATTCACAACTGGAACAAACACAGAGGATGGGATGGAACAGGAAGCCTGGATGAAGGAAGTACTCCAGCAAATGCAGAATGAATTCAGTGAAGGACTGAGGGTAATGAGGGAGACAGTAGCCAACCTGCAAGATGATTTAAGGGCAGCAAAGGAGGAGATAAGATACCTAAAGGAGACTCTTCCACAATACCAGGCACAAACCGTACCCCAGGGAGATGGGAATGCTACTGTGGAGGGGACCACCACAACCCAGATCTCATTTGCTGAAATGCTTAAAAAGAGCCCTGAAGCTAGGTCTGCGGTTAAGGAAGTTGCCATGGAAGTGGCTTCCTCTCAGGAAGCAGCTAGATGTACTAGCCGGCTGATAGAGAGAAATAGAGCAGTAGTAGTAGCAGGCATTGAAGAACAAACAGGGACCAGACCAAAGGAGCGGAGAGACAAGGACAAAAACATGATTAAAGAGATCCTTAAAGAGGTAAGGATGGAGGGAGCTGAGCGAAATGTTGAAAAGGTTTTCAGGCTTGGAAAGTACAACAAGGACAGAGACCGAATGATAAAGGTGGTTTTCATGAGCGAAATCGCGAAAGAGGAACTGCTAGCAAGGAAGTGTTGTCTAAAAGGTGTAGAGAAGTTCAAGAAAATATTCCTGCAGAGGGATATGACAAGGGAAGAGAGAATACGGACAGCAGACGCGAGGAAGGAGCGCAGGGAGAGAGAAGGAAATCAGAGTACCACAACCCAGAACCCTACAATCCCAGAGGGAAGTGGAGAACCCTCCTCAAACAGTGCAACAGCCACAGGGATTGGGGCACCACCCCCAAATTCTACCCAACAGACACCCAACCTGCCCCATCCCCTGTCAGCCCCCCACTAAGTACCCACCTAGGGCACCCTCCCCCCACCCACCCCCCTCCCCCCACTCACCCCCCTTCTCCCCCTCACCCCTGTCCCCAGGACCTCCCTTCTCCCCCATCCCCCATGCCCTCCCTTCTCCCACATGCCTTCCCGTCTCTCCCACCCCCATGCCCTCCCTTCTCCCCCTCCCCCCTAAGCCCCCCACTCTCCCCCACCCCACCTAAGTCTTCCCCTCTCCCCCACTCCCCTAAACCCTCCCCTCTTCCTCACCCACCTCAGCCCTCCCTTTTCCCCCACGCCCCCCAAGCCCTCCACCCTTTTCTCTCCCCCCAAGCCCCCCCATCTCCCCTATCCCCCACAGCCTCTCCTCCCCCCATGCTTCCCCAACCCTCCCTCTCTTACCCACCCCCTGTACCCTCCCCCTCTTATCCACCCCCTGTACCCTCCCCCTCTTATCCACCCCCTGTACCCTCCCCCTCTTATCCACCCCCTGTACCCTCCCCCTCTCCCCCACCACCCCAAGCCCTCCCTCCTCCACCAATCCCCCCGTGCCAGGTCCCCCCAGCTCCCACTCACCCCAGATCCCAAAGGTCCCCCCCAGAAAAGAAGCAGAAGAGAGTCAGTTTCAGGGTGATGTACTCGAACATAGATGGGATCACAAGCAAGACAAGTGAACTAAGGGAAAGAGCACAAGAAGTTAACCCAGATGTAATCGGACTCACTGAAACAAAACTCTCTGGAATCATAACGAATGCCGTGTTTCCCCAGGAGTATACAGTAATAAGGAAAGAGAGGGAAGGTAGAGGAGGAGGCGGAGTGGCCCTACTCATGAGAAGGGAATGGAGTTTTAAGGAGATGGCCATCCCGGGCTGTGAGGAGTTCAGAGACTACATAGCAGGCACCATAACAATGGGAGGACCAAGAATAGTAGTAGCAGTAATATACAACCCTCCACCAAATGACAGGAGACCCAGTCAAGAGTATGAAAACAACAACAAGGCAGTTAACACTATAATTGAGAGGGCAGCCTCTGCTGCCTGTAGAAATAGATCCCACCTGCTCATCATGGGCGACTTCAATCACGGAAAGATTGACTGGGAGAACAAGGAACCGCATGGAGGCGAGGATACGTGGAGAGCCAAACTATTGGAGGTGGTGACAAGCAACTTTTTAACGCAGCATGTCGGAGAACCCACAAGGATGAGAGGCAATGACGAACCAGCGAGACTCGACCTAGTCTTCACTCTGAACGACTCCGACATAAGAGAAATCGGTTTTGAGGACCCAGTAGGAATGAGCGACCACAGTGTACTGGTGTTTGAGTACTTGATTGAAGAAGGGTTATTGAACTCGAGGAGGGATACCGAAACCAAAAGGTTAGCATACCGAAAGGGAAACTATGAGCGGATAAGAAAATTCCTAACAGATATAGCATGGGAAACAGAGCTCAGGGGAAAGACGGCCCAAGATATGATGGATTACATCACGCAGAAGTGCAAGGACGCAGCAAACAAGTTTGTCCCAGTCCAAAAGGAAAACAGAGAAATGAAGATGAGAAACCCATGGTTTAATCAAAGATGTAGGCTAGCTAAGCAGCAAAGTAAAAGGGCATGGAGAAACTATAGGAATAACAGGACACTGGAGAGCAGAGAAAGATACCAGAATGCCAGGAATGAATATGTCAGGATGAGAAGAGAGGCAGAAAGACAATACGAAAATGACATCGCAAGCAAGGCAAAGACTCAGCCTAAATTGTTGCATAGCCACATTAGGAGAAAAACAACAGTAAAGGAACAGGTTATGAGATTAAGGATAGGGGCGGAAGGATTCACTACAAATGACAAGGAAGTGTGTGAGGAATTGAATAAGAAATTCCAGGAGGTCTTCACCTTAGAACAAGGAGAAATTCCAGAGGTAAGTGAGGGAATAGCTAACCAGGAACCACTGGAAGAGTTTGAGATTACCAGTGGGGAAGTAAGGAAGTGTTTACTAGAGTTGGACGTGACGAAGGCTATAGGCCCAGATGGAATCTCCCCTTGGGTTCTAAAGGAAGGAGCAAGAGAACTGAGCCTACCACTCTCCATAGTGTATAACAAATCACTGGCAACAGGGGAACTGCCAGATACTTGGAAAGCAGCTAACGTAGTCCCGATATACAAGAAAGGGGATAGACAGGAGGCACTGAACTACAGGCCAGTGTCCCTAACCTGCATACCATGCAAGCTGATGGAGAAGATTGTGCGAAAAAAACTAGTGGAGCATCTGGAGCGAAGGAACTTTGTAACACAGCATCAACATGGGTTCAGGGATGGCAGGTCCTGCCTCACAGGGTTACTTGAATTCTACGACCAGGCAACAAAAATAAGGCAAGAAAGAGAAGGGTGGGCAGACTGCATATTTTTGGATTGTCAGAAAGCCTTTGATACAGTGCCACACAAGAGGCTAGTGCGAAAGTTGGAGATGCAGGCTGGAGTAAGAGGGAAGGTACTCCGGTGGATAGAGGAATACCTAAGCAACAGGAGACAACGAGTCTGTGTGAGGGGTGAGGTCTCAGATTGGCGAGACGTCACAAGTGGAGTCCCGCAGGGGTCAGTCCTTGGACCTATACTGTTTCTGGTATATGTAAATGATCTCCCAGAGGGTATAGATTCGTTCCTCTCAATGTTTGCCGACGATGCAAAAATTATGAGGAGGATTGAAACAGAGGATGATAGTAGGAGGCTACAAGATGACCTGGATAGACTGAGTGAATGGTCCAACAAATGGCTGTTGAAGTTCAACCCGAGTAAATGCAAAGTAATGAAACTAGGCAGTGGAAACAGGAGGCCAGGCACAGGATACAGAATAGGAGATGAAGTACTTAATGAAACAGACAGAGAGAAAGATCTAGGAGTTGATATCACACCAAACCTGTCTCCTGAAGCCCACATAAAGAGAATAACGTCTGCGGCATATGCGAGGCTGGCTAACATCAGAACGGCGTTCAGGAACCTGTGTAAGGAATCATTCAGAATCTTGTACACCACATATGTAAGACCAATCCTGGAGTATGCGGCCCCAGCATGGAGCCCGTACCTTGTCAAGCACAAGACGAAGCTGGAAAAAGTCCAAAGGTATGCTACTAGACTAGTCCCAGAACTAAGAGGCATGAGTTATGAGGAAAGGCTGCGGGAAATGCACCTCACGACACTGGAAGACAGAAGAGTAAGGGGGGACATGATCACAACCTACAAAATCCTCAGGGGAATCGACCGGGTAAACAAGGACGAACTTTTCAACACTGGTGGGACGCGAACAAGGGGACACAGGTGGAAGCTGAGTACCCAAATGAGCCACAGAGACGTTAGAAAGAACTTTTTCAGTGTCAGAGTAGTTAGCAAATGGAATGCATTAGGAAGTGATGTGGTGGAGGCTGACTCCATTCACAGTTTCAAATGTAGATATGATAGAGCCCAATAGGCTCAGGAATCTGTACACCAGTTGATTGACGGTTGAGAGGCGGGACCAAAGAGCCAGAGCTCAACCCCCGCAAGCACAATTAGGTGAGTACAATTAGGTGAGTACACACACACACACACACACACACACACACTCACACACACACAAACACACAAACTCACATTACGTAATTGATACTTAATTTAAATTATTAATGCTATAAAACGTCTTTTATACATTTACAAAAATGTCTATGTTTTCATTGACTGAAATAACGTTCATTATACGTTCAAAAGACAACTTTATATAAATAGTCACAGTGTCACCATTCTGCTACCAAATGAAAACGTTTTGTATATGCTGGGTATATATATTAAATATATATGTCGTAACTTTATCATTTCAAAGGAAAACAAATAGGGAAATTATATTAATAAAGGAAAACTTGGCTTATTAGGCAAATCGGGCCTTGCATAGTAGGTCGAGAAGTGCATTCTGGCTATTAGGTACGACATATATATATATATATATATGTATATATATATATATATATATATATATATATATATATGTATATATATATATATATATATGTATATATATATATATATATGTATATATATGTATATATATGTATATATATATGTCGTACCTAATAGCCAGAACGCACTTCTCGGCCTACTATGCAAGGCCCGATTTGCCTAATAAGCCAAGTTTTCCTTTATTAATATAATTTCCCTATTTGTTTTCCTTTGAAATGATAAAGCTACCCATTTCATTATGTATGAGGTCAATTTTTTTTTATTGGAGGTAAAATTAACGTAGATATATGACCGAACCTAACCAACCCTACCTAACCTATCTTTATAGGTTAGGTTAGGTTAGGTAGCCGAAAAAGTTAGGTTAGGTTAGGTTAGGTAGGTTAGGTAGTCGAAAAACAATTAATTCATGAAAACTTGGCTTATTAGGCAAATCGGGCCTTGCATAGTAGGCTGAGAAGTGCGTTCTGGCTACTAGGTACGACATATATATATATATATATATATATATATATATATATATATATATATATATATATATATATATATATATATATATATATATATATATATATATATATATATATATATGTGTGTGTGTGTGTGTGTGTCGTACCTAGTAGCCAGAATGCACTTCTTGGCCTACTGTGCAAGGCCCGATTTGCCTAATAAGCCAAGTGATTTTTTTCAACAAATTGTTTCCAATTGGTTTATTTGCATTATTATTATTATATTATATTAACGGCCGGGGCGGGATGGGGAAGGGCGGGGGCGGAGGGAGGCGCGTGAGGGAAAGTGAACCTGAGAGTAGGGCGTCACTAAGAACACCCGCTCACCGGTCAGGCGGAGGAGGCTGGTAGTGGCCGCATTTCAAGCTCCCCTCACCACCACACCACCCCACCACCTCCCTCGTGGGCTCAGTGAATGATAGCGAACAATTCCTGTCTGTGTAGTGTATACTTTGCGGCCCCGACATACAAAGCGAATACCATGTGTATATAGTGTCATAGTACCATAGTGATATATACATCTCAAAGTGCCAACTCTAATACTCAGTGCCATACACACCACAAAGTGTCAAACCCAGTTTATAGTGTCATACATATAAGAAAGTGCCAACCCCATATTCTCAGTGTCATACATACCCTGGTGTACATATATATGAATGTATATTGTGTGTCACGCGTGTTGTAATCCACAAGTTAGTGGTAGTAACGGTTGCTGAGGCAAGGTGTTATGTGTTGTGTAATCGCTGTGTTCGGAATGAACCGGGGTTCAGCGTCACGACACGCGTATAGCCCACTTGATACTACGCCTCCCCCCCCCAAAACCTACCCCATCCCCCCCCCCGCACCTCACTACCTGAGCTGACCCTCGCCCCACCGGCCTCCACACCCAGTTACTGGCTCCACACCCAGTTGATGCCTCTACTCCCAGTTACTGGCTCCACATCCAGTTGGTGACTCCGCACCCAGCTGATGCCTCCACACCCAGCTGATGCCTCCACACCCAGTTGCTGGCTCCACACCCAGTTGCTGGCTCCACACCCAGTTACTGGCTCCACACCCAGTTGCTGGCTCCACACTCAGTTGCTGGCTCCACACCCAGTTGATGCCTCCACACCCAGTTACTGGCTCAACACCCAGTTGATGCCTCCACACCCTGTTGCTGGCTCCACACCCAGTTGCTGGCTCCACACCCAGTTGCTGGCTCCACACCCAGTTACTGGCTCCACACCCAGTTGATGCCTCCACACCCAGTTGATGCCTCCACACCCAGTTGATGCCTCCACACCCTGTTGCTGGCTCCACACCCAGTTGCTGGGTCCACACCCAGTTGCTGGCTCCACACCCAGTTGCTGGCTCCACACCCAGTTGATGCCTCCACACCCAGTTGCTGGCAGTTGCTTGGTCATGACCCAGCGTGTTTGCCCACATCTATAGAACAATGCAGAGTTTAACTCTCCCAACCGAGTTGAAATGGAAGGGGTCCCAGCGGTCGGGCAGGACAAGCCTTGAGGTGCCAACAACTACTCCTAAAAGAGGTTTTTGCCGAGTATGCAAAAAAAACACCGCCATAAACTCCCAGGATGGTGTTCTCCGCTTTCACACCGTCAACGAGGTTAAATGCAGTGGTTCCCACCAGCTTCCAAAGGGAAGCAATGGCCAGCTGCCATTAACAATTAGGGAAGAGACTCCCATTAACCTAATCTCACTGAAAACCTCACCCAAGCGATCATAGCGACGTCTGCTAGAACATTACCACACATCCCAAAAGCAGCTCGCTCAAATGCAGCAGCCAAACTCTGTAATCTTCTGAAAAAGGCCAATGATGCCCCGGAAAACATTCAAGAGTGGCATAATAATGTCCTTTTGTTTGGCAATGTATGCCTCACCGTCCTTCCAAGGAGGGACAAATCACTTGCATCCTCGGTCCTGAGGGGGATAAATGAATACCCAAGGGGTGATAACCTAGTTCGCCTGCCTCCACGAGCAAAACACACCCACCGCAGAAATGGTAACAACATACCGGAAACGTACAACATCAGAGAACAAATAACCAAGAAAATTGAAGAGGGGAAATACCGCAAGTGCTATTAGAGTCCTCACCAGTGACGAGAAAATTGCTCCTCGAAACTCAGCCACAGCACGGGCCCTGCAAAGCAAGCACCCACCCAGAGCCCCTCAAGGTAACAACATCGTTCCGCCACCAGCCGACACCATTTCAGACCCATTAACCGTTGGTGAATCTACAAAGCAGCCCTTTCTTTTCCACCTGGGTCAGCAGGCGGCTTTACAGGATTAAAACCTCAACACATCAAGCAAATGTTAAATCCTGCATTTGGTGATGCTGCACAAGATCTTCTTATGGAACTCACAAGGTTCGTCAACATGTGCCTGGCTAGTGATATACCTGAGGTCATCAGGCCTCTCTTTTTTAGTGCCTCCCTCTGTGCTCTCAAGAAGAAGGACGAAGGAATCAGGCCAATCGCTGTTGGCAACACTCTCCGACGCCTGATTGTCATGGCTGCTACGAGGGTTGTCAGCCAGCAAGCGGCTGAATTGCTAAAACCATTCCAGCTAGGATTTGGAATCCCCCAAGGCTGTGAAGTAGCTGCCCATGCAGCACAAACATACATCACCAACATTTCTGCTTAAAAGGCCCAGCTCAAACTGGACTTTAAGAATGCCTTCAACATGGTCAGAAGAGATGCAGTACTTTGTGCCGTACATCGCCATTTCCGGCCCCTCTACCCGTTCATACTATCGTGCTACAGTGGTGAGTCAAAACTGCTCTTTGGTGAACATGAAATCAGATCATGTGAAGGTGTTCAGCAAGGTGATCCTCTTGCTCCCCTTCTTTTCTGCTTAGTCTTAAAAGAAATCACTGAAAGCTTGTCCAGCGATTTCAACATCTGGTTTTTGGATGATGGCACCATAGACCACCTCTTGGCAGACATCAAGAAAATAGGGGAGCAAGAAGTAAGCCTGGGTCTCTTCCTGAACCCTTCCGTGTGTGAAGTAGTCTCCTCCAATCCAGAACTCGTAACTTGAATAAGGTCTGCCTTGCCTGGAGCCCATGTCATTAGGGCCGAAAACAGCACCCTCCTTGGAGCCCCCTTCGGGTCTAATGCCATTGAAGAGACCCTTGACAAGAAAATCGCAGACCTTAGGAGGATGGAAGGCAGAATAGGTGACATCGATGCCCACGATGCTTTATATCTCCTCACCAAATGCCTATCCCTTCCGAGGCTAACCTACTTTCTGAGGTGCGCCCTATCTTGTGACAACCGAAAGTTTGAAGAGTATGACCTATTACTGAAGACCGTGCTAGAAAAAGTTGTTAACCTCTCCCTCAAAAGAATGCCAGTGGAAACAAACCACTCTTCCTGTCAGGCTCGGTGCCTTGGGTGTCAGCACCACCACAAAAATTGGTGTTCCAGCCTTCCTACCTTCCTCCACAGCATCAGATGACCTGGTTAAGGAAATTCTACCTGACACCCTGAGTGATGTAGCAGGGATACAGGACCCCCACTACACGGAATGCGACACGATATGGGGTGCCATGGCAGACCCAGCACTCAGACCAGCCATGCCGAAAGCCAAGAAACAATCCAGTTGAGACAGCCCCATTGTAGACAAAGAAGCCACAGCTTTGCTGGAGGCAGCAACAACCCCCAGTGATCGTGCATGCCTCACAGCTGTGCAGGCTCTTCATGCAGGGGACTTCCTTTTGGCAGTCCCTATGTCTGCGACAGGCACACGTCTTGATCCGCAGGAGCTCCGTATTGCAGTCGCTCTCCGCCTTGCTGCCCCTATCCACACTGTTCATAGGTGTATTTGCGGTGAGGCAGATGTTGACGAATATGGATTGCATGGCTTGCACTGTGGAAAATCTGGAGGTTGGCACACTAGACTCGACGAAAACAATGACATCATTAAAAGAAGCCTTGCCTCTGCTCAGTGTCCAGCAGAGAGAGAGCCCCTCAACCTACTAAACCGTGACTATGTTAGGTTTGCCGGCTGACCAGACGGAATCACACTGCGCCCATGGAAGGGTGGCAGACAGTTGGCATGGGACTATAGTATCCACCCCGGCAACAGCATACATCAACCTCTCTGCAGCCAAGCAGAAGTCGCGGCAGTACGCAGAGAAAGACACAAGTCAGCCAAGTACAGGCAATTAGATCATCGCTACAACTTCGTTCCTAAACCTAAACTAACAAAACTAAATCAATAATTTATGGTCTTTATGTAATATAATAATAATATTTAATATAAACCAATTGGAAACATTTTATTGAAAATAAAAAAAATCACTCGGCCTATTAAGCAAATCGGGCCTTGCATAGTAGGTCGAGAAGTGCATTCTGGTTACTAGGTACGACACACACACACATATATATATATATCTATATAAATAAAAATGGAAATGTTCGTTTGTTCAAAATGGCTAATCTCCGAAAGTTCTTTAACGATTGCTTTCAAATTTTCACACAATGTTCCATTCACATACGGCCAGATTTTTATATACATACTATATAGATATCACGTCTGTGACGGTAAAAAACATGCTTTTTCTGAGAAACTGCGTCCTTCATGTGTTTTTCATGTGAGGGAAATCTTCGAAACCTCTTGACCGATTGCTTTGAAATTTTGACACAACGTTGCATTCGAATAGGCGCGTATTTTTATATATCTACTATATACATGCCTCATCTGTGTCAGGAAAAAACATTCATTTTTTTAAAAACAATGCCATATGTTGAACGTAAGAGCAACACACACTGTAATCTCCGAAAGTTCTTCACCGATTGCTTTGAAATTTTGACACAACGTTGCATTCGAATAGGTGCGTCTTTTTATATATACCTACTGTATAGATGCCACACCTGTGACAGGTAAAAACATGCGTTTTTGAAAAACGTCGCCATCTGTTGTACATAATGGCAACATTCACGCTACACTAAATATGTCATGAATTCCATTTCAATGTCTCCGATTGCATTGATAAATTTCATTTTCATAGATTTCGATTTATTTTATTTGTTATTGAATTTTTTGTGTATCATTGTGTTTGAATTGAGCTGTGTTGTTTACCATACCATTCATTTCGTGAGTATTGTTAATTTTTTATAATAATCTATATAATCTATATAAATAAAAATGGAAATGTTCGTTTGTTCAAAATCGCTAATCTCCGAAAGTTCTTCACCGATTCCTTTGAAATTTTGACACAATGTTCCATTTGCATCCAGCCAAGTTTTTTTTATACATACTATACAGATATCATGTCTGTGACGGTAAAAAAATGCAGGCTTTTTCTGAAAAACTTTTTTTTTCATGTGTTTTTCAAATGAGGGAAATCTTCACAACCTCTTTACCGATTGCTTTGAAATTTTGACACAACGTTGCATTCAAATAGGCGCATCTTTTTTTGTACCCACTATATATATGCCACACCTGTGACAGGAAAATACATGCATTTTTTAAAAACAGCGCCATATGTTGCACATAATAGCAACATGTACGCTATACCAAATATGTCATGAATTCCATTTCAATGTTTCCGATTGCATTGATAAATTTTATTTTCATAGATTTCGATTTATTTTATATTTTATTGAATTATTTTGTGTGACATTGTGTTGTTTACCATACATTCATTTCGTAGGTATAAGTATAGATCCCACACCAGTGACAGGTAAAACTATGCTTTTCTAGACAAACAGCGCCATCTGTAGCCTGTAAGAGCAACACACATGCTATACTAAATACGTTACAATTCCATTTCAATGTTTCTGATTGCATTGATAAGTTAAATTTTCATAAATTTAGATTTATTTTCATTTTGATTTAATTATTTTGTGTGAATTGCATTGGAACTGTGCTTTGTTTTTTAATATATAAAACAGAGTCGATATAACGAACACAATCACTGAGAAAGGTGTCGACGAAATACATGCAGACTTTGTTATACATTTTCATTGGGAATCTCACCCAAGTTGACTTTTATATTATGGTTCCTGAAGGAAAATAGAACCAGACAAATCCTCATCTGCTACGTAACATTGCACAGATGCATATAGAAGCAAACTTTGCATCCGACAGCTTCACTTCCTTCACAGATGGATCAGTAGACCAGTAGGGACAAGAAACCTGAGCTGCAGTTAAAGCAAGAAACTCTGTAAATAGTTGGGGACTCTCAAATGGGTGTGCGACTTTACAAACAGAGATGCTAGCCATTCAAAAGGCTTTGGAACATGTTCTTGCTGAACACCGACAAAATGCTATCATACATACAGATTCGAGAACCGCCATTGAAACCTTGCAACAGGAACACATATGTGATAACATACATCTGATCACAAATGTCATATCATTAATGCAAACACTCAAACGACAAGGCAGACGGGTACTTATGAACTGGGTGCCAAGTCATGTGGGAATAATAGGAAATGACGTTTCAGACGAAGTTGCAAAACTTGCAACTAAGAGAAAAAATGTTGACATTTACATACCACAGAGTCTATCACAGATTAAGAAAGTAATTAGAAACATAGCAATACAAAAGATGTATAGTGACCACAACACAGAAATTGCAACATCAGGATCTGCGGGTTGGTACAAGAATTCAATCAACTACGGACCACTTAGTTTGATGAAAGGGAGCAGTAGAGCAACAGAAGTACACTTACGTCGCATCAGGGTTGGATACCCAAGTGCATGGGAAATAGGCTTACAGGTTCCGGAAGATGAGAGGAAATGTCAGCACTGTGGAGACATGCACGACAGACCACTGTAACATTATCTAACACAGTGCACAGTTACAAATCCACTAAGATTTCAACTTAGATTCAACAGAGCAGAAGTAGTTGTTAAACATATATGGCAAAATATTACTGAAGCGACCATACAAGTCATAAATACTCACACTCCACCCAAGTAAAACAGAAACAAGTATCACTTACTGCCAGCCAGGGGCTAAGGGCCCACGCAGGAATAACCCTGAAAAAAAAATCGTGGGTATAGTTCATATTTTTCATATTTTCATTTAATTTCCATATTTTCATTTTCATTTCATTTCAGTTGAGTTTCATCTCAACTGTTCTTCTTACATTTCAGTAATGGGAACATCAGATCATTTGATGTTCCCAATTTTCTGATGGGAACATCAGACAATTTGGGAAAGCATTTGGAAGAGGGAGTGGGGAATAGGGGGATGACGAGGGGACGGAAGTAAGAGATGGTGGGGAGGACGAGGGGATTGGGAAGTTTGGGATGGTGGTGGTAGTATATATATATATATATATATATATATATATATATATATATATATATATATATATATATATATATATATATATATATATATATATATATATATATATATATATATATATATATATATATATATATATATATATATATATATATATATGTCGTACCTAGTAGCCAGAACGCACTTCTCAGCCTACTATGCAAGGCCCTATTTGCCTAATAGGCAAATAATTTGCCAAGTTTTCATGAATTAATGTTTTTTCGACAACCTAACCTACCTAACCTAACCTAACCTAACTTTTTCCGTTACCTAACCTAACCTAACCTAACCTATGAAGATAGGTTAGGTTAGGGTAGGAAGGGTTGGTTAGGTTCGATCAAATATCTACGTTAATTTTAACTCCAAAAAAAAAAAATTGACCTCAAACATAATGAAATGGGTAGCTTTATCATTTCATAAGAAAAAAATTAGAGAAAATATATTAATTCAGGAAAACTTGGCTTATTAGGCCAATCGGGCCTTGCATAGTAGGCTGAGAAGTGCGTTCTGGCTACTAGGTACGACATATATATATATATATATATATATATATATATATATATATATATATATATATATATATATATATATATATATATATATATATATATATATATGTGGTACCTAGTAACCAGAACTCACTTCTCAGCCTACTATTCAAGGCCCTATTTGCCTAATAAGCCAAGTTTTCCTGAATTAATATATTTACTATAATTTTTTTCTTATGAAATGATAAAGCAACCCTTTTCTCTATGTATGAGGTCAATTTTTTTTATTGGAGTTAAAATTAAAGTAGATATATGACCGAACCTAACCAACCCTACCTAACCTAACCTAACCTATATTTATAGGTATGCTTAGGTTAGGTAGCCAAAAAAAGCTAGGTTAGGTTAGGTTAGGTAGGTTAAGTAGACGAAAAAACATTAATTCATGAAAACTTGGCTTATTAGGCAAATCGGGCCTTGAATAGTAGGCTGAGAAGTGCGTTCTGGCTATTAGGTACGACATATATATATATATATATATATATATATATATATATATATATATATATATATATATATATATATATATATATATATGCCTATACTTGCATAAACCACAAGGGAAGATTAACAATCTTTGGACAACACCCACCAGTGAGACTCGAACCCAGAAAGCACAACTACCTTCCAGTAGCTGCCATAACTAGTATGCTTTAACCCACTACACCATCAGACCCTACAAAAGAAGTAGAGACTTCGAGATATATATACATCTCAAACATCTACACTTCCCGAGGGCACCAGATGAGTGTGAGGTTAGTCTGCATTTTTTGTCAAGCCACTGTCAATGTGAGAGAACTCGTGTCCAGCTTATAAGCCTATACTTGCATAAACCACAAGGGAAGATTAACAATCTTTGGACAACACCCACCAGTGAGACTCGAACCCAGAAAGCACAACTACCTTCCAGTAGCTGCCATAACTAGTATGCTTTAACCCACTACACCATCAGACCCTACAAAAGAAGTAGAGACTTTGAGATATATATACATCTCAAACATCTCCACTTCCCGAGGGCACCAGATGAGTGTGAGGTTAGTCTGCATTTTTTGTCAAGCCACTGTCAATGTGAGAGAACTCGTGTCCAGCTTATAAGCCTATACTTGCATAAACCACAAGGGAAGATTAACAATCTTTGGACAACACCCACCAGTGAGACTCGAACCCAGAAAGCACAACTACCTTCCAGTAGCTGCCATAACTAGTATGCTTTAACCCACTACACCATCAGACCCTACAAAAGAAGTAGAGACTTCGAGATATATATACATCTCAAACATCTCCACTTCCCGAGGGCACCAGATGAGTGTGAGGTTAGTCTGCATTTTTCGTCAAGCCACTGTCAATGTGAGAGAACTCGTGTCCAGCTTATAAGCCTATACTTGCATAAACCACAAGGGAAGATTAACAATCTTTGGACAACACCCACCAGTGAGACTCGAACCCAGAAAGCACAACTACCTTCCAGTAGCTGCCATAACTAGTATGCTTTAACCCACTACACCATCAGACCCTACAAAAGAAGTAGAGACTTCGAGATATATATACATCTCAAACATCTCCACTTCCTGAGGGCACCAGATGAGTGTGAGGTTAGTCTGCCTTTTTCGTCAAGCCACTGTCAATGTGAGAGAACTCGTGTCCAGCTTATAAGCCTATACTTGCATAAACCACAAGGGAAGATTAACAATCTTTGGACAACACCCACCAGTGAGACTCGAACCCAGAAAGCACAACTACCTTCCAGTAGCTGCCATAACTAGTATGCTTTAACCCACTACACCATCAGACCCTACAAAAGAAGTAGAGACTTCGAGATATATATACATCTCAAACATCTCCACTTCCCGAGGGCACCAGATGAGTGTGAGGTTAGTCTGCATTTTTCGTCAAGCCACTGTCAATGTGAGAGAACTCGTGTCCAGCTTATAAGCCTATACTTGCATGAACCACAAGGGAAGATTAACAATCTTTGGACAACACCCACCAGTGAGACTCGAACCCAGAAAGCACAACTACCTTCCAGTAGCTGCCATAACTAGTATGCTTTAACCCACTACACCATTAGACCCTACAAAAGAAGTAAAGACTTCGAGATATATATACATCTCAAACATCTCCACTTCCCGAGGGCACCAGATGAGTGTGAGGTTAGTCTGCATTTTCGTCAATATATATATATATATATATATATATATATATATATATATATATATATATATATATATATATATATATATATATATATATATATATATATATTTATATATATATATATATATATATATATATATATATATATATATATATATATATATATATATATATATATATATATATATATATATATATATTTATATATATATATATATATATATATATATATATATATATATATATATATATTTTATATATATATATATTTTATTAAATATGACCGAAAAAGTAAGATTAATAATTCTAACACGAATTTTCTCAATCTTTCGTACATTATGCTTCACTGTTGGAGGTAAATCAAAAATCACTTCTCCAAAATTCATTTTTATTTCTAGTCTGACGCGACACGGGCGCGTTTCGTAAAACTTATTACATTTTCAAAGACTTCACAAATACACAACTGATTAGAACTTGCATTTCCCTGATTTTATATCTACATTTGAGTGAGGTGGGAAGGGTGATGTGGCATTACATTTGAGTGAGGTGGGAAGGATGATGTGGCATTAGAGGATATTAATAGGGTATTAAAAGTATCAACACAAGACAGAACACGAAACAATGGATATTGAATAGAAGTGTTTGTAGAAAGCCTATTGGTCCACATTTCTTGATGCTTCTATATTGGAGCGGAGTCTTGAGGTGGGTAGAATATAGTTGTGCAATAATTGGCTGTTGATTGCTGGTGTTGACTTCTTGATGTGTAGTGCCTCGCAAACGTCAAGCCGCCTGCTATCGCTGTATCTATCGATGATTTCTGTGTTGTTTACTAGGATTTCTAGAAATCTAGATTTCTAGATTTCTAGATTTTACTAGAAATCCTAGTAAACAACACAGAAATCATCGATAGATACAGCGATAGCAGGCGGCTTGACGTTTGCGAGGCACTACACATCAAGAAGTCAACACCAGCAATCAACAGCCAATTATTGCACAACTATATTCTACCCACCTCAAGACTCCGCTCCAATATAGAAGCATCAAGAAATGTGGACCAATAGGCTTTCTACAAACACTTCTATTCAATATCCATTGTTTCGTGTTCTGTCTTGTGTTGATACTTTTAATACCCTATTAATATCCTCTAATGCCACATCATCCTTCCCACCTCACTCAAATGTAATGCCACATCACCCTTCCCACCTCACTCAAATGTAGATATAAAATCAGGGAAATGCAAGTTCTAATCAGTTGTGTATTTGTGAAGTCTTTGAAAATGTAATAAGTTTTACGAAACGCGCCCGTGTCGCGTCAGACTAGAAATAAAAATGAATTTTGGAGAAGTGATTTTTGATTTACCTCCAACAGTGAAGCATAATGTACGAAAGATTGAGAAAATTCGTGTTAGAATTATTAATCTTACTTTTTCGGTCATATTTAATAAAATATGTCTACAGGAAAGACTGCTACCAAAATATACTAATATATATATATATATATATATATATGTCGTACCTAGTAGCCAGAACGCCTATCTCAGCCTACTATGCAAGGCCCGATTTGCCTAATAAGCCAAGTTTTCATGAATTAATGTTTTTTCGACTACCTAGCCTACCTAACCTAACCTAACCTAACATTTTCGGCTACCTAACCTAACCTAACCTATAAAGATAGGTTAGGTTAGGTTAGGTAGGGTTGCTTAGGTTCGGTAATATATCAATATTAATTTTAACTCCAATAACAAAAAATTTACCTCATATATAATGAAATGGGTAGCTTTATCATTTCGTAAGAAAAAAAATAGAGAAAATATATTAATTCAGGAAAACTTGGCTTATTAGGCAAATCGGGCCTTGCATAGTTGGCCAAAAAGTGCGTTCTGGCTACTAGGTACGACATATATATATATATGTATATATATATATATATATATATATATATATATATATATATGTATATATATATATGTAGTTGCCAGAACGCACTTCTCAGCCTACTATACAAGGCCTGATTTGCCTAATAAGCCAAGTTTTCATGAATTAATTGTTTTTCGACTACCTAACCTACCTAACCTAACCTAACCTAACTTTTTCGGCTACCTAACCTAACCTAACCTATAAAGATAGGTTAGGTTACGTTAGGTTAGGTTAGGTTAGGTTAGGTTAGGTTAGGTTAGGTTAGGTTAGGTTAGGTTAGGTAGGGTTGGTTAGGTTCGGTCATATATCTACGTTAATTTTAACTCCAATAAAAAAAAATTGACCTCATACATAATGAAATGGGTAGCTTTATCATTTCATAAGAAAAAAATTAGAGAAAATATATTAATTCATGAAAACTTGGCTTATTAGGCAAATCGGGCCATGTATAGTAGGCTGAGAAGTGCGTTCTGGCTACTAGGTACGACATATATATATATATATATATATATATATATATATATATATATATATATATATATATATATATATATATATATATATATGTCGTACCTAGTAGCCAGAACACACTTCTCGGCCTACTATGCAAGGCCCGATTTGCTTAATAGGCCGAATGATTTTCTTTTGTTTCTTTTGTTTTCTGTTTGTTTTTGTTTTTTTCTTATTGTTTCCAATTAGTTTATATGAATTATTGTTATTATTTTATATTAATAACATAAATGATTGACTTAATTTTGTTAGTTTATGTTAGATTAAGATATGTTAGGTTAGGTTAGGTAGGGTTAGTTAGGTTCGGTCATATATCTACATTAATTTTAACTCAAATTAAAAAAAAATTAACTCATACATAACGAAATGGATAGCTTTTTCATTTCATAAGAAAAAAATATTGAAAAATATGTAAATTCAGGAAAACTTGGCCTATTAGGCAAATCGAGCCTTGCATAGTAGGCCGAGTACGACGTTCTGGCTACTAGGTACAACATATATATATATATATATATATATATATATATATATATATATATATATATATATATATATATATATATATATATATATATATATATATATATGTCGTACCTAGTAGCCAGAACTCACTTTTCAGCCTACAATGCAAGGCCCGATTTGCCTAATAAGCCAAGTTTTCATGAATTAATATATTTTCTCTAATTTTTTTCTTATGAAATGATAAAGCAACCCATTTCATTATGTAAGAGGTCAATTTTTTTTTATTGGAGTTAAAATTAACATAGATATATGACCGAACCTAACCAACCCTACCTAACCTAACCTAACCTATCTTTATAGGTTAGGTTAGGTTAGGTAGCCGAAAAAGTTAGGTTAGGTTAGGTTAGGTTGGTTAGGTAGTCGAAAAGCAATTAATTCATGAAAACTTGGCTTATTAGGCAAATCGGGCCTTGCATAGTAGGCTCAGAAGTGAGTTCTGGCTACTAGGTACGACATATATATATATATATATATATATATATATATATATATATATATATATATATATATATATATATATATATATGTCGTACCTAGTAGCCAGAACTCACTTCTCAGCCTACTATTCAAGGCCCGATTTCCCTAATAAGCCAAGTTTTCCTGAATTAATATATTTACTATAATTTTTTTCTTATGAAATGATAAAGCAACCCTTTTCTCTATGTATGAGGTCAATTTTTTTTTATTGGAGTTAAAATTAACGTAGATATATGACCGAACCTAACCAACCCTACCTAACCTAACCTAACCTATATTTATAGGTAAGGTTAGGTTAGGTAGCCAAAAAAAGCTAGGTTAGGTTAGGTTAGGTAGGTTAGGTAGACGAAAAAACATTAATTCATGAAAACTTGGCTTATTAGGCAAATCGGGCCTTGAATAGTAGGCTGAGAAGTGCGTTCTGGCTATTAGGTACGACATATATATATATATATATATATATATATATATATATATATATATATATATATATATATATATATATATATATATATATATATATTTATATATATATATATATATATATATATTATTTAGACAGGTATTTGTTTTCTTCTAATGCATAATTTTATTCTTTACTGTGTCAGCTTCAACAAACAGTGGCGTGAGGGTGTATAGCCGATGTCTGTATTGCAACAACGGGGAAGCTGACGTCCAACTCGTCCACAACTTGAACATCAACTCACCCGACCTCCTTTGGGTCGACCTCTTCCAAGGTAATCTCTTAAAAGCAGAAACTAGAGACAGCTTTGATTATTATTTAATTTCTCAACTCAACGCGTATAGAACGTTACAAATCCTTCTGAATGTCCGTTTAAAAGGAATACAATTAAAAATATAATTCAAATATGAGTGTCAAACATTATGTAATTGCCAATTCCGACCCTTTGGTCTGCTCCGGTTTGAAGGTTGTCCGAAAAACTGTTTAACATATTAGATTTATTTATATATTTATTTTGTACAGGTGAGTACAATATACTTTTGACTTCTGTTAGCATGTTTAAAGGTTTCCCTACCCATGTTCATGGTAACCTTACTCACATATATATATATATATGACTGAAAATTCACACCCCAGAAGTGACTCGAACCCATACTGCCCGGAGCAACGCAACTGGTATTTACAGGACGCCTTAATCCGCTTGACCATCACGACCAGACATAAGGAAGTGATAGCCGAAGCTATTTGAACCACTTCCCCACTGGCACTCGAATGGTAATCTTGGGCATAGCATTTTATCAAATCACTTCATTCTTTGGGGCACACGTGAGGAACACAAATGCGAACAAGCCGGAATGGTCCCCAGGATTATATGCGACTGAAAACTCACACCCCAGAAGTGACTCGAACCCATATTGCCAGGAGCAACGCAACTGGTATTTACAGAATGCCTTAATCTGGTCGTGATTGTCAAGCGGACCATCACGACCATTCGAGTCACTTCTGGGGTGTGAGTTTTCAGTTGCACATAGTCCTGAGGACCATTCAGGCTTGTTCGCACACACACACACATATATATATATATATATATATATATATATATATATATATATATATATATATATATATATATATATATATATATATATATATATATATATATATATATATATATATAATATGTGTGTGTGTGTGTGGTCACGCCTTGCTGTGCATCAGGAGTGCATGTGCATTCCTCACTCTCCTGTCCCTTTGTCTTCCCCACCAAACCAAACTCCCTCGTCCTCTTGTCCTTCTCACATTCACCCCTCCACTGTCCCCTCGTACTCCCCACCATCCTCCACTCCACTGTCCCCTTGTCCTCCTCATCATTCATCATTTCCCCGTCCCCTCGTCCTCCTCACCATGCCACACTCCCCCTCCCCTTGTCCTCTCCACAATTACCCCCTTTGCCCGTCCTCTCTTCCTCCCCACCATTCTCCACTTCCCTGTCCCCTCGTCCCCAACATCCCCCACTCCCCCGTCCCCCTTGTCCTACCCACCATTACTCCCACCCACATGCCCTTGTCCTCCCCAACATCCCCTACTCTCGTCCTCTCGTTCTCTTCACCATTCCCCACTCCCATCTCTAGTCTTCCCCACCATTCCCCACTTCCTTGTCCGATGCATTCTCAAATGATCTGATGTTCCCATCACTGAAAATTTAGTAGAACAGTTAAACAAACGAAATTAAAAACAATTAAAGAAAATCAAAAGTAAACTATACTCGTGGAATGAACAGTATGGTAAAAAAAACACAGCTCAATTACAACGCAATGTCACAAAATAATTAAATCAAGATTAAAATAAATCGAAATCTATGAAAATTTAACTTATCAATGCAATCGGAAACAGTGAAATGGAATCCTAACATATTTAGTATAGCATGTGTTACTATAATGTGCAACAGATGGCGCATTTTAAAAAAAAGCATGATTTTACCTGTCATAGGTGTGCCATCTATATAGTAGGTATATGAAAGCACATGCGCATTCAAATGGAATGTTCTGTCAAAATTTCAGAGCAATCAGTGAAGAACTTTCGGAGGCAACAATGTGGGTTACTCTTACTTTCAACAGACGGCGGTGTTTAAAAAAAAAAAGAATAATTATTTTACCTGTCACAGGTGAGGCATGTATATAGTAGGTATATAAAAACACGTGTCTATTCGAATGCATCGTTGTGTCAAAATTTCATAGCAATCGGTAAAGACGTTTCGATGACTTCCCTCATGTGAAAAACACATGAAAATAGATTTGTCTAAAAAAAACGCGTTTTTCCCCGTCTCAGACGTCACATCTATACAGAAGGTATATAAAAACTCGCTTGGAGGCGAATGGAACGTTGTGTGAAAATTTCAAAACAATCAGTGAAAAACTTTTGGAGATTAGCGATTTTGAACAAACGAACATTTATATTTTTATTTATATAGACTAGCAGTACCCGGCCATACGTTGCTGTGGCTCAGCAACGCATGTGCGTTGCTCAGATAAAGCAACCTTCCCTGTCCCCCAGTCCTCCCAACCATTCCCTACTCCACCGTCCCCTCGTCCGCCCCACCATTCCGAACTCCACCATCCCCTCTTCCTTCCCACCGTGACCCATCTCCTGTCCCTTTGTCCTCCCCCCTTCACCATTCCCCTATCCCCTCGTCCTCACCATCCCAAACTCCCCCGTCCCCTCGTCTCTTCCCACCATTACCCCCTCCCTTGTCCACTCGTCCTCCCCACTATCTCCCACTTCCGTCCTTTTGTCATCCCCAACATTCCTCATGCCCTCGTCCGATGCCTTCCTAAATGGTCTGATGTTCCCATCAGAAAATTGGGAACATCAAGTGATCTGATGTTCACATCACTGAAATATAAGAAAAGCAGTTAAATAATTACATGAAAATATGAAAAAAATAAACTATACCCACGAAATAAACGGTATGGTAAACAACACAGCTCAATTCCAACGCAATTCACACAAAATAATACAATCAAAATGAAAAAAATAAAAATCTATGAAAATTCAATTTATCAATGCAATTAGAAACATTGAAATGGAACTATAACATATTTAGTATGGCATAAGTGTTGCTCCTTCATGCAACAGATGACGCTGTTTTTCAAGAAAAGCATAAGTTTTACCTGTTATAAGTGTGGCATCTGTACTTATACCTACGAAATGAACGGTATGGTAAACGACACAGCTCAATTCCAACACAATGTCACACAAAATAATTCTATAAAAAATATAATAAATCAAAATCAATGAAAATAAAATTTATCAGTGCAATCGGAAACATTGAAATGGAATTCGTGACCTATTTAATATAGCATGCATGTTGCTATTATGTGCAACAGATGGCGCTGTTTTCCAAAAACGCATGTTTTTATCTAATACAGGGGTGGCATCTATATAGTAGGTATAAATACCGCGTGCCTATTCGAATGCAACATTGTGTCAAAATTTTAAAGCAATCGGTGAAGAATTTTCGGAGATTACAGTATGTGTTGCTCTTACGTCCAACAGATTGAACTGTTTTTCCAAAAAAACTACTTTTTTGCTGTCACATGCAAGCCATGTATACAGTAAATACTTAACAAGACGCGCCTATTCGAATGCAACGTTGTGTCCAAATTTCAAAGCAATCGGTAAAGAGGTTTCGAAGATTTTCCTCACATGAAAAACACAGTTTTTCAGAAAAAGCATGTTTTGTTTACCGTCACAGACGTGACATCAATATAGTATGTATATAAAAACCTGCCCGGATGCGAGTGGAATGTTGTGTGAAAATTTCAAAGCAATCGATGAAGGACTTTCGGAGATTAGCGATTTTGGACAAACGAACATTTCCATTTTTATTTATATAGATTTTATTTTATTTATAAATTCACTAATTTTTCCCTGAAACACAACCTATCAATCGGTTTAAAATGTGGTACCCAATTACTGCTTGTTGAACAGAGGTGAACAGTTATGAATTAGTGCAATGTCAATCCTCCCCAGCAAGGGGTCGAATCATTACCGAATTGCTCTCACGGCTCCACACTTTCAACCCATCGTAACACTGCTACCGTGCTCGACTCCATATGATTTATTTAATATGAAAGCCAAGCATTCACTAAGCTTTTCTTTACATTCAATGAATACTTCAGGAAACACTTCATCCAGCCCTAAGGACTTATTCACTTGAAATTGTTCTATTTGTTTAACAGCTTTTTCTCTGGAAATAACATAACAAGTAGACTTACCTTCTTCACCATCTACATATATATCTTCAGCTGTTGGCTTAATATGAAGTTCTCTTCTATTATTACACAGTACATATTTAGAATATCACCAATTTCTTTGTCGTTATCAGTTACCTAATTTGTCTCAGCTTTCAAGGGCCAAGTGTTATCCTGCATCCTTTTATGAAATATGTGATGACAAGGTTTGGGATTAGTCTTTTGCTGCCCAGCTATATATATGTAATAGTTTCTATTGGTTTTTATTTTGTAATTACAAAATTTCAAGCTTTTATGACATTCCTATTTAATAATGGCTTTCCGTTCTTTTTCCAATAAAATTTATTTGCATTGTAATCAATTTAAGATAATTTCTATTTGACCGAATCAATATATATTGTACTAGATAAGATACTCGGAGTTGTAAGGGTCTTTGTAAATCTGTCTGCCTGTCTACCTTCCTGTCTGCCTGCCTGCTTGCTTGCCTGTCTGACTGTCTGTTTGTCTGTCTGTTTCTCTCACTCTCTCTCTCTCTCTCTCTCTCTCTCTCTCTCTCTCTCTCTCTCTCTCTCTCTCTCTCTCTCTCTCTCTCTCTCTAGCTATGTATCTATGTCTCTCGTCTCGATTTCCATATAAATCACAAAAAGCCATTATCAAATATGTATGAAACTGCCGTTGTTAATGTACAAAATGTGTTAGCTGGTAAAGAAATTCGCACAATGTCAAAATAAAATAAAAATGCAAAGTACATAATCACTGAGCGCCTGGCGAGGCTATCCAGCAAGATTACCTGTTTCACAAACATTATTTTGATGAACGAACACACATCATATCACAAAAAAACAGTTTACGAAATTTGGCTCAATCTTTGCGGTTACTGTTTCATCAAATTTACTTTCGAGAATTCCCAAACAAATGTGTATGGAGAACATTTATTGCTGCAAAAACATATGTCAAATCAGTTTCAATAATACTAGCTACGAAGAATTTGCCCATTAATATCAATTCTATCCGCGATATATGTCATCTCGGCAGAAAGATTTCAAGACTTTATGGGCCACAAGATGAGAATAGTAACAGCATCAATTGCCTCACCGTACATTGTCTACCAGCGGGTGAGCGAGGCCCCGGGCACAGCCGTCCTGCTGAGAGACTCCCTTGATGCCCGGCTCATCCACACCTTCGCTGCCAAGCTCAACTTTACGTAAGATTCCACTTACTCCATAGAATTATTCATGACCTAGTATTCACACATGTAAAAAAATATAAAAAAATACTGTCATGCAAACAAAAACACACACACTCACAGACATACACATAGGGCCTGGCAGGCGAGCGGAAAGCGCTAGCGGATATAAGTCATATGGGTTTCGGTTCAATTCCCTGCCGAAGCAGAAACTTATGGGCAGAGTTTTTTCCACCTGAGGCTTCTGTTCACCTAGCAGTGAATAAGTAACTGGGAATTAGATAGCTTACGGATTATATTCTGGAGATGTGTGTGAGCGTGTATGAGAAAGATATGAAGTAGACATGATGAAAATAGGTCGAGAGTCGCTACATTAGACAATCGAAATTAAGAAAGGTGGGAACCAAGACCTTACAGTTCAATTATACAGGCACACATAGTAAATAGACACACAGCCATAGCTATATATATATAAGACAATTTTTTGCTGTTTGTTCCAGGTTGGAGGCCAGATGCTCGAGGCTACCCTCAATAAATTTTGCAAGATAATTTGTGAATGTAAGCGAGTGTCACAGGGTGGTTCGGGTCGAGCCCAATCCACTCTTTGAGGAGGTTTGAGTGCTTTTGCGACACCCAACGAGTCCCATGTAATCTGATATGTGGGTTTGATTGTTCATTGAGCGTTTTTACAAATTAATTGGAGAAAATAAACCACATCCTCTCTGATCAAACAAAATTCTATAGAAACATTAACGATGCTTCTGCCAAACTAAAAAAAAAAGGAAAACAGATTGATTGAAACTGTTAGTGTCAAAATGTCTGGACTCCACCTGCCTAAAGCTACTGGACAGTAGAAACGTGAATATGTATATGTAACCGTCAACACTCTCTGCTATCTCCATACATGTCGCATGCTTTCAGACTTGTTCTCCAAAGAAATTTCGCGACTTGTTGTAGTGGTCGCAGGCATCGGGAGTGCAAACGTTTCTGGCTGTGGAGTTGTTGTTCACCAATGGGCCCGTGGAAGAGACTTGGACAGTTTATTGTAATTCAGTTTTTACCCCCCCCCCCCCCTCCCCCCGCCTCCTGTGCGGGAGAATTTAGTTCTACAATGAAATTATATTAAATGTTTCGAAGGACCAAAGTAATGTTGAATATCAGAGAATCAGTGGTTTATGGATCTCCAATAATAAATGCATATATATAATTAAATATATTTAGAGAAATGAACTGTAATATTAATCATAATTCAGAACTAAATCCTTACACCTTACAACTTAGGGAGATAAATAATATGAAGTTAATGCACTTTACATAAAAAGAAGTTAATTCACTTCCAATAATATATAAATCATTCAAATTGTTAAATTCTAGTGAGAAGACAACTTTATAAGCTAATTACAAATAAGACAGAAACAACTTAGTTACCAGAGATGAACATAGATTGCGTCCGGCAGCGTCCACCCGTTTATTCCTGTCTGAGTCAGCTATCCCTAATGACACGTGAACATGCAGGAAGAAGCTTGTCATTCTCACAGTTAATTCCACGCTGATAGGTAAATCTTATGTAATTTCCACTCCACATTTAGTATTCGCGCATTTAATCGCAAGATCTAAAGAAATTGGAGGGTAAGATCAGCACTTACGTTGGTGTTTTATATCGCCTGCTACGTAACGACAGCATATTAAATAGAATCGTGAATAATGGCCAATATTATTACAGCATCTAAGTAATACAAAACTGCCGAACGTGGTGTTCGTAAGTTGGGAAAGCTGCACCCACAATCAGAAGCTCGTAGACGCTTGCAGATTAGATTGATTGTTGTCTGGCCGCGCCAGAACACCTTGATATCAGTTGGTTAATATAGCGACTCTCTCCTCCTTCCAGTAACGCATGTATACTCGCGCCTATGCTGGAACTCCAGATATAATTTGTAATATTTTGAACGGAGTTCCGAAAGGATGGAGACTTGGATGACGAATATTTACGTCATGATAGGCTTTTTTATAAGATAGTGAATGAAATTCCGGAGTGCAATTCAGTTTATTTAGATGACGTTAAACGCACGAGAATATTAAGAGTGGAAATCATGTTTATCGTTTTATGTACCGGAATAACTGATCGAGAATGTATAAATTATTTCCAGCAAACGAACATATACTATTAAATGAAAGTCAATATATTATTAATTAATTATCGTTAATAAAGCAAGGTAAATTAGGTTGGATACAATTCAATCCATTAATATGTAGAAATTATTCCCTCTAGCTGGGTAGCTGACGCAACACCACGGCCATGATTTCTCGATGGGATGGGCGTTCTATGCCTCAATTCAATAATTTGAATATCTATTTACAACTGGTTAGTAGTGTTAGTAAATTATAATGCCTAGTACTAAAATTACCTCTTGTCGTACTACAGGTTAGTAATTAAGTTTTGGAAATTTCCAACAAAACTTTGACATCCTAAGAGGCACACTTAGGATGTGTTCCTATTCGAAGCATGTATTAAAGAGGCACCCGTCCTAAGTCCTGATGGAAGTATGTATAAACAAGTTCATCGTATCCTTATGGACCCCTCCCAACTCCGTGTCTTTATTGCTAATTTTTACATGGATTCTACCGAATCGAAAGTCCATTTTGACATGTGCCTAAAACCAAACGTCTATTGTAGGTACGTTGTTGACATATTCCTTCCCGTTCCTGAGCACTTGCAACATGTTAATTAATGCGACATTCGAGAGACTCTCCATGCTTAGTTTCACTTACGAGATGGAGAGGGAAGGTACGTTACCTTTCCTAGATGTAACAGTCTCGGAAAGACTGCAGTCTACACTAAGGGAACCAACATAGAAATGTGCCTTAATGCTAGGAGTGAGTGCCCTGATAGGTACAAGCAGAGTGTTGTCAATGTCCATGTCAACCGCGCCCACACACACAGCTCCAGGCGGAAGAAGGTTGAGGAGGAAACTCGGCAGAGTAAGGCAATCAGTCAATAATTGGTACTATAACGGATATTACGAAGACATCACAAGGAATATGATCCATCAGGGTACCTCTGAGGAAACGGCCAACAAATAATGTTTAGTCTCTGCTATAAAAAAAATCTTCTGCAACCTCTTTTCTATGCCTTACAAAACGGAGGAAAGAATCCTAAAAAGAATTATTGATACAAATGTGTCCCCTACTGGCACCATTCAGACGATTGAGATTATAAAAGACTATAAAAAGCAAGAAGAATGCCAGCTTGCTCATGAAAAGCTCTTCTGATACCAAGCGAAACATCTTGAAAATCTGATTGTTGTCTATGCCTTCAAATGCCCACTCGGGGGCTCTCAGCTCCAGCGATCTCTGTATATAGGTTAAATAAAATCGTCTTTTTCAAGAATCCTTATAATGAACAATCAGCAAGACCCCATCAAGAAAAACATGGTCAGTACACAAACCCAGATCACCACCAGAGATATCCTGACAAACAACACTAAAATAATCGACAGATACAGCAACAATAAAAGATTAGTTACTAGAGAGAGACACTTCACTTCAGGCGAGCTAACACTCCGTTATTCTATCTTGAAGACTCGGACGGGATATCCAACATGCAGACCCATCCATCATTAAAGCAGATGGGTTAGTTGCAGTGAACCTTTGGGCCAATGCGACACTTCCCCACAATCTCGGTTATATATTCGGCATCTTTAGCCAAACTTTATTCACTTATACTCTGTACTTGAAAATGTTGACTGAGTCAACCAAAGGAATTTCTTAGTTTTTTGCGAAAATATTGAATGGCCAAAGAAGCACATGCAGGCGATGAGTCACAATAACGTGGCTGAAGTATGTTGACCAATCCACACACTAGAAAAGGAGGGGACGACGACGTTTCGGTCCGTCCTGGACAATTCTCAAGTCGATTGTGATGAGGGAAGTTGTTGTTGTTGTTATAGATTAAGCTACTCGGAACAAGTTCCAAGTAGCACGAGCTATGGTGAGCCCGTAACTTACCTGGCACAGGAGCGGGGCAAGTAGCACGGGCTATGGTGAGCCCGTAGTGGACTTACCTGGCACAGGAGCGGGGCAAGTAGCACGGGCTATGGTGAGCTCGTAGTGGATTTACTTCGCACAGGAGCGGTGCTGGGATGAGGGAATTGTTGTTTCAGATTTAGCTACTCAGAACGAAGTGTCCATGTAGCACGGGCTATGGTGAGCCCGTAAGCATGAGGGAAGGAGATGAAGGCAATAAATAGGCATGAGAGAGGTGAGGAACAAGGCAAAAGGTATGCACGGTAAGGTATAATTGAGGGGATAGTAACAGGAAAAAGAACACAAAGGCTGAAGGCCAATTGGCCCATACAAGGCAGCTCTTATTTATAACCAACCAATGAGATGGGGCTAGTAATAGGAATTAGAAGAGGATAGCAAGGGATCGTAAGAGAAAATAGTGGACAGAAAACGAAAAAGGAAAGAGAAAGAAAGATATATGGAAGGGTTAGCTTATGTTAGGTCACGTTTGTTAGAAAGATTAGAGCATTTGAGTATATACTGTGAAAGGGAAGAGTCAACGGCGACAAAGCCAGAACTCAAGTTCATGTTGGGTACGTTGTATATTAGATTGGCCTTCAGCAGTTACCTTTGTGTTCTTTTTCCTGTTACTATCCCCTCAATTATACCTTACCTTGCATACCTTTTGCCTTGTTCCTCACCTCTCTCATGCCTATTTATTGCCTTCGTCTCCTTCCCTCATCCTTACGGGCTCACCATAGCCCGTGCTACATGGACACTTTGTCCTGAGTAGCTAAATCTGAAACAACAACAACAACTTCCCTCAAAAAAACACATCTCTCAGCATTACACGATCACAACTCCTACCTGTTATAAAGTTACCAAGTTTATCAAGGATCGGTGCTGGGTCCCATACTATTCCTCATTTATGTAAATAACTGACTATAGGAGTCGAATCTTTATGTCAATGTTTGCAGACGATGCAAAACTAATGAGGAGGGTTAAGACAGATGAGAATTAAAGATTCTCCTGGATGACTTGAACTGGTTGCAGAGCTGGTCCGAGAAATGACTTCAAGAGTTCAACACTAACAGGTACAAGGTGATGGAATTGGTAACAGGAGCCAGGAGAACAAATGGCCAGTATAAGAATAAAGGGAAACTTCCTCCCAGTAACGACTAGAAAAAAAGACCTGGGAGTGGACAAAACACCAATCCAAACTCCAGAGGCTCATATAAAAAGAATATCGTCAGCCGCATACTCTCTCTGGCAAAAATCGTAACATCTCTCAGATACTTGAATAAGGAAGCTTTTTAGATCATTGTATTCCGCCTATATGAGACCAGCTTTAGAGCACACTGTCCCATTGTGGAGCCTTCATCTTGAAAAACACAATAGAAAGCTTGAAAATGCGCAGTAGTTTGCAACAAGACTCGTCCCAAACCTGCGAGGGATAAGGTACGAAGAGAGACTGAAGGAAATAAATCTGACGACGCCAAAAAGGAGGAGAGAGAGAGGAAGGACATGATACAGACTAATAAAATTCTTAGAGTGATTGACAGGGTGGAATTAGAGTATATGTTTACAATTTTTTATATCAATTACAATTATTACAACGTACAATAGAACAAGGGGGGCACAGATGTAGCTTGAGACTCAGTTGTGTCAAAGAGATGTTAGAAAATTTTCTTTTAGTGTATGAATAATGAGTAAATGGAATGACCTAAAGGAGCAGGATGTAAAGGCAAACTCCATTCTTAACCTTGAAAGCAGGTATGATAAGGAAATAAGTCAGAAGTCTTGGCATTAGCCAACCTACTGCTAGAAAAGCAGTCCAAGAGCTAGAACTCGATCCTTTAGGCACAAATGTCTGAGTATATTCAGACACACACACACACACACACACACACACACACACACACACACACACACACACACACACACACACACACACACACACACACACACACACACACACACACACACACACACACACAGGTGAAAATTGGTGAAAGCTGAGTGCCCAAATGAGCCATAGAGACATTAGAAAAAACTTTTTTAATGTCATAATAGTTGACAAATAGAATGCATTAGGAAGTGATGTGGCGAAAGCAAACTCCATACACAGTTTCAAGTGTAGATATGATAGAACCCAATAGGCTCAGGAACCTGTACTTAAGTTGATTGACAGTTGAGAGGCGGGACCAAAGAGCCAGAGCTCAATCCTCGCAAGCACAACTAGGTGCATACAACCAGGTGAGTACACACACACACACACACATTCCATTGTTTGCACACAGCGTTATAGTAAGATTAATTTATTCCTAAAAATCTCAAATTTACAATTTAAACGAAACTGCCATATTTTCTTACTTCATTCTGAAGTTCCTTTATTAACATTGTCACTTTGGCCCACAGTTTCGATGTCCAAGAAGCTGTGAACCGCACCTGGGGAGTGGAGACGAACGGCACCTTCACGGGGTCGATCGGTCTGCTCCAGCGAGAAGAAATGGACTTTTCCACCCTTACAATACCGACGGCAAAGCGCCTCAGAGTTGTAGATTTTTTTATTGCTTACCCTTCAGACCCCCTAACAATAACTTCCCTCAAGCCGTCGCTGCTGCCTAAATACCTCGCTCTCATACGTCCATTTGAAGGTATATTTCACTGTAAATTTTATTACACTAAACGTTTGGTGTTATCTCTGGGATCAGTGAGAAGGGTGTTCATATCTATTGTCAAACATGTCATTAAAAGTTTTATTACGTATGGTTCTTCTAACTAATTTGTTTTGTCACTAAAATTATTGTTGTTTGGTACATCTAATAACGTGATAGAGAAACTTGAAATTAGCTGTTGACGGATAGCAACTCCTATAGTTTGTGGTTTCAATTCATTTCGTCTGTGGTTACATCAATAACATTCCTAATGATTCATAGTCTATGTTTAAAGAAAAAGTAGCGGGAGATAAAAGTTGATTTGATTGACTTGGACTCCAAGAGCCTCGAACCTCCGAACCCTAGTGAGGGAGACGTTGCACCATTAAAAACGCCTTGTATAATAACTGTAGGGAAGGATTCCAAAAGTAACACACTGCTGCTCAACAGGAACCTTAAGCCTTGTATGGGCTGTCTATCAGGCATGCAGAATTTAGGATCACGGCCCAGAGAGAGAGAGAGAGAGAGAGAGAGAGAGAGAGAGAGAGAGAGAGAGAGAGAGAGAGAGAGAGAGAGAGAGAGAGAGAGAGAGAGAGAGAGAGAGAGAGGGAGAGAGAGAGAGAGAGAGAGAGAGGGAGGGAGAGAGAGAGGGAGGGAGAGAGAGAGAGAGAGAGAGGGAGGGAGAGAGAGAGAGAGAGAGGGAGGGAGAGAGAGAGGGAGGGAGAGAGAGAGAGAGAGAGAGAGAGAGAGAGAGAGGGAGGGAGAGAGAGAGAGAGAGAGAGGGAGAGAGAGAGAGAGAGAGGGAGGGAGAGAGAGAGAGAGAGGGAGGGAGAGAGAGAGGGAGGGAGAGAGAGAGAGAGAGAGAGGGAGGGGGAGAGAGAGAGAGAGAGAGGGAGAGAGAGAGAGAGAGAGGGAGGGAGAGAGAGAGAGGGAGGGAGAGAGAGAGAGAGAGAGAGAGGGAGAGAGAGAGAGAGAGGGAGGGAGAGAGAGAGAGAGAGAGGGAGGGAGAGAGAGAGAGAGAGGGAGAGAGAGAGAGAGAGGGAGGGAGAGAGAGAGAGAGAGAGAGAGAGAGCGAGAGAGAGAGAGAGAGAGAGAGAGAGAGAGAGAGAGAGAGAGAGAGAGAGAGAGAGAGAGAGAGAGAGAGAGAGAGAGAGAGAGAGAGGGAGGGAGAGAGAGGGAGGGAGAGAGAGAGAGAGAGAGAGAGAGAGAGAGAGAGAGAGAGAGAGAGAGAGAGAGGGAGAGAGAGGGAGGGAGAGAGAGGGAGGGAGAGAGAGAGAGAGAGAGAGAGAGAGAGAGAGAGAGAGAGAGAGAGAGAGAGAGAGAGAGAGAGAGAGAGGGAGAGAGGGAGGGAGAGAGAGAGAGAGAGAGAGAGAGAGAGAGAGAGAGAGAGAGAGAGAGAGAGAGAGAGAGAGAGAGAGAGAGAGAGAGAGAGAGAGAGAGAGAGAGAGAGAGAGAGAGAGAGAGAGAGAGAGAGAGAGAGAGAGAGAGAGAGAGAGAGAGAGAGAGAGAGAGAGAGAGAGAGAGAGAGAGAGAGAGAGAGAGAGAGAGAGAGAGAGAGAGAGAGAGAGAGAGAGAGAGAGAGAGAGAGAGAGAGAGAGAGAGAGATCGAAATAAAATAATGATATAATAACATAATTCTTACATGGAAAAGAATAAACATTTGTTAACTCCTGCAGGAGCATTGTGGGTGGCGCTGCTGGTGAGTGTTGTGGCGTGGGGCTTGACTCTGTGGCTGCTGGAGAAGGCGTGGCAGTGGGTGGCTGGAGGGCGTCGTGTGGAGCTCAGCGCCACCATCCTATATGCTCTGGGTGGTCTCCTGCAGAACATGCCTTCAGATCCTACCAGCAGCTTCTCAGGCAGGGTAAGAGGGGGAGGGGGGGGGAGTTATTCCAGAACATATAATAATAAGATTAATTATTTAAATAAATTTGAAACCATTGGAACATTTGAAGTTAATTACACGGCTCACAGAAACTATTCAATTTAATTATTAGGTGTTTTTTAATATTTTTGAAATTGATTCACATTGTTTTATTCACTACTAACAGTAAATGAGAGAATTTGTCAAATTATGATTGAGCTGGAACCACTGAACAATTTATTTATGTTGTCTCTAAGTGGTTTTCTTTTCAAAATGATATCTAAATAACAGTTCTTCGATTTAGTTAGAGGTAATTAGTTATTACGAAGTTTATATAATAATTAGAAATATTTGTTCGTATCTCTTTCGTTGTCCACAGATGTTGGTGGGGTGGTGGCTTGTGTTCTGCTTGATCATCACTACAGGGTTCAGTTCCTCTTTGATGGCTCACCTTACTGTACAAGGCAGGTCCCGGCCACTAGAGACCTTCCAGGACCTGGTGAAGCAGCCTGGCTGGAAGTGGGGAATGATTTCTTGGATGCTGACGGAAGCAGTTGTTGATTATTACGTGAAGCATCCAAATCCAGCAGTTAATCAAGTTTATCATAAAATGCAGGTAGACTGTGTGCATATTTGTCATGATCACTCGCCAAGCTTTGCGCATTAAAAAACTTTAAATATTGTTATTTATAATTATGTTAATAGCTTACTACTGTGTATTGAATAGTCAATATAATTCCCATTAAACATCAAGCATTAATAAACTACTAACATTAAATTTTCTTTTTCGTTAAAACACTACTCGTTAGGTCATACAGGAGGGTGAGGCGCTGAAGAAGGTGCTGGCGGGTGGTTTCTCTTTCATCGTCAACAAGAACTATGTCACCCTCAACGTGGCGACTCGATACACGGACGTGAGCGGCAACACTCCCTTCTACATCAGCAGGGGCAGTCCAATGTTTTTAGGCATGGGATGGAGCATCAGGTGAATTACGCTCATTGGTCAGCACCGCCTTCGAGCGTTCTTAACGTCACTAAACTGATGTACTAAATTGCCCGAACCTATCCTAATCAAGAACCCACGAATAGGAATCAGGACAAAAAGTCAATTTTGCTAACCGCTATGAATTTTATTACAGGAGTTTTTGGCTTTCGAGAGGACGGATTGTATTGACAATGCTTCTTTATTTTTATTCATAGGACATGTGCAGAGTTTTCATGTAATCGACATAATAGGCATAACAAATTATAAAAAATTCAGGAGTAAATTAAGATGAAAGTTTGCCAACTTCCGCAGAATGGGGCAGTTTGAATTAGGATAGTACAATTGTAGGAAACTATTGAAATTAGTATTCAAAGTAAGATATATCAAACGGAATACACACAGAATTCACAATAGCGTGATGCATCAAATGAACAAATCAGACAGTCTCCGTGGTGTAGTGGTAAGACACTCGCCTGGCCTTCCGTGAGCGCTATGTCATGGGTTCGTATCCTGGCCGGGGAGGATTTACTGGGCGCAATTCCTTAACTGTAGCCTCTGTTTAACGCAACAGTAAAATGTGTACTTGGATGAAAATACGATTCTTCGCGGCAGGGGATCGTATTCCAGGGACCTGCCCAAAACGCTACGCGTACTAGTGGCTGTACAAGAATGTAACAACTCTTGTATATATCTCAAAAAAAAAAAAAAATCATAACCATGTCATGACTTGGTCGACTAAGGCAGCGTCTGGGATCATCCCGGCCGTAGGTTCGAACCCTCATCACGGCCCTTGTTGATTCGTTCAGCTCAAACTGTACATGCCAAACACTCGTAATAAGGAGACTGGTCTCTGAAACCAGTCTCGGAGACCAGGCTTCTGTAAAAGTCCATTTTGGTGGTCCACGGAAAAATCTATTTTTTGTGATATAAAATTGTGGTCATCCTATTCTGGTTACCAAGTTCTGAATATTACTGATAAACCTGTTATTGACAACTTATTATCAGAATACCACTAACCGTTGGCTGCATATTTTCATTTGACATGAAATTCCAGACCCATCTAGTTTTATTAACTTATAATTAGTAATATATATATATATATATATATATATATATATATATATATATATATATATATATATATATATATATATATATATATATATATATATATATATATATATATATATATATATATATGTCGTACCTAGTAGCCAGAACGCACTTCTCAGCCTACTATGCAAGGCTCGTTTTGCCTAATAGGCCGAGTTTTCCTGAATTAATATATTTTCTCTAATTTTTTTCTTATGAAATGATAAAGCTACCCATTTCATTATGTATGAGGTCAATTTTTTGTTATTGGAGTTAAAAATAACGTAGTTATATGACCAAACCTAACCAACCCTACCTAACCTAACCTAACCTATCTTTATAGGTTAGGTTAGGTTAGGTAGCCGAAAAACAGTTATTTCATGAAAACTTGGCTTATTAGGCAAATCGGGCCTTGCATAGTAGGCTGAGAAGTGCATTCTGGCTACTAGGTACGACATATAAATATATATATATATATATATATATATATATATATATATATATATATATATATATATATATATATATATATATTATTAAATATGACCGAAAAAGTAAGATTAATAATTCTAACACGAATTTTCTCAATCTTTCGTACATTACGCTTCACTGTTGGAGGTAAATCAAAAATCACTTCTCCAAAATTCATTTTTATTTCTAGTCTGACGCGACACGGGCGCGTTTCGTAAAACTTATTACATTTTCAAAGACTTCACAAATACACAACTGATTAGAACTTACGTATCTCTGATTTTATATCTACATTTGAGTGAGGTGGGAGGGGTGATGTGGCATTAACACAAGACAGAACAAGAGGGGATATTAATAGGAGCCCCATACTGTCCCCCGAGCTTAAAGCGGCAGCTAAAAGCCTTCGTGAGAACAAGGAGATAGTTGTCAGGAGAGGTGACAAGTCGCCAATATATGTCATTCTTAAAAAAGACGAATATCTGGCGAAAATGAACATCATACTCTCTGACCAAACTAAGTTCCAAAGGGTAACGAAGGACACTACAGCCGAATTAAAAGCAAAGGTCAACAAACTGATCGAAACTGTGAACGCCAAGAAATCCGGACTCCACCTGCCAAAGATCATTGGGGAATATAAACCTGGATATGCGTATGGAAATGTCAAGACGCACAAGCCTGGAAACCCACTTCGGCCAATCATTAGCCAGATACCCACACCCACGTACAGACTGGCGAAGCGACTCAACGGCCTGCTGACTCCTTATGTTCCTTGCGCCTTCAGCCTGAAGTCTCCAAAGGAATTTGTGGACTTACTGCGGGGCACACGGGCCACAGGGATAAGAGCCTCGTTGGACGTAGAATCGCTGTTTACCAACGTACCTGTGGACGAGACAATCGGAATGATAGCCGACAGAGTGTATCGTGATCCAGCCTGTACTCCTCTTGACATGCCAGAAAGTATTCTGAGGAAACTACTCCAAGCTTGTACTAAAGAGGCACCCTTCTTGAGCCCGGATGGGCACATGTATAAGCAAGTAGATGGGGTCGCCATGGGTTCTCCCCTAGGTGTCCTGTTTGCAAACTTCTACATGGGTACCATCGAGCAAAAAGTCTTAGTCGACATGAACTTGAAACTGGCCATATACTGCAGGTATGTTGACGACATTTTTACACAGGTACCTGATGTCAGACATCTGCAGGAGCTGAAGGAGGCATTTGAGCAGAGTTCCGTGCTGCGTTTCACTTACGAGACGGAAAAGGATGGGAAGCTGCCTTTTCTAGATGTAACAGTCATGGAAAAGGGCGGAGGTTTCCACACTGCAGTCTACACTAAGGAAACAAACATAGGAATGTGCCTAAATGCCAACAGCGACTGCCCTGACAGGTACAAGAGGAGTGTTGTTAACGCATACGTCGACCGTGCTCTCAGCCATAGCTCAGAATGGAAGCAAGTCGACGAAGAACTCTGTAGGGTAAGGCAGGTCCTAGTCAATAACGGCTTCTCCAATGGTTTCATCGAAGACATCATAAGAAGGAAAGTGAAAAGCCATGCAACCTCTGAAGAGACAACTAACACAACACCTATACCCCCTATTAGACTATTTTACAGGAACTTCTTTTCCACAGCTCATAAAACGGAGGAAAGGGTCCTGAAAGATATTGTTAATATTGTTAATAGAAACGTTATCCCTACAGACAAAAATCAGAGGATACAACTGACGATTTACTATAAAACCAGAAAAACGGCCAGCCTACTCATGAGAAACTCTCCAGACACAAAACAGAACGCTTTAAAAGAGACTAACGTCGTCTATGCCTTCAAATGCCCACTTGGGGACTGTAAGCTCCAAAAAACCCAGTATATAGGCAAGACAACAACATCTCTTTCTAGGCGTTTAATGATGCATAAGCAACAGGGCTCCATTAAGGAACATATAATCTCTTCCCATAACCAAACCATCGCCAGAGAAATCCTAGTAAACAACACAGAAATCATCGATAGATACAGCGATAGCAGGCGGCTTGACGTTTGCGAGGCACTACACATCAAGAAGTCAACACCAGCAATCAACAGCCAATTATTGCACAACTATATTCTACCCACCTCAAGACTCCGCTCCAATATAGAAGCATCAAGAAATATGGACCAATAGGCTTTCTACAAACACTTCTATTCAATACCCATTGTTTCTGTTCTGTCTTGTGTTGATACTTTTAATACCCTATTAATATCCCCTCTTGTTCTGTCTTGTGTTAATGCCACATCACCCCTCCCACCTCACTCAAATGTAGATATAAAATCAGAGATACGTAAGTTCTAATCAGTTGTGTATTTGTGAAGTCTTTGAAAATGTAATAAGTTTTACGAAACGCGCCCGTGTCGCGTCAGACTAGAAATAAAAATGAATTTTGGAGAAGTGATTTTTGATTTACCTCCAACAGTGAAGCGTAATGTACGAAAGATTGAGAAAATTCGTGTTAGAATTATTAATCTTACTTTTTCGGTCATATTTAATAATATATGTCTACAGGAAAGACTGCTACCAAAATATACTAATATATATATATATATATATATATATATATATATATGTATATATATTTATATATATATATATATATATATATATATATATATATATATATATATATATATATATATATATATATATATGTATATATATATATATATATATATATATATATATATATATATATATATATATATATATATATATATATATATATATATATATATATATATATATATATAGATGTCGTACCTAGTAGCCAGAACGCACTTCTTAGCCTACTATGCAAGGCCCGCTTTGCCTAATAAGCCAAGATTTCCAGAATTAATATATTTTCTCTATTTTTTTTCTTATGAAATGATAAAGCCACCCATTTCATTATGTATGAGGTAATTTTTTTTTATTGGAGTTAAAATTAACGTAGATATATGACCGAACCTAACCAACCCTACCTAACCTAACCTAACCTTTCTCTATACCTATCTCTATACAGAAAATACCATTGATAATTTATTATAAAACCAAAAAAACGGCCAATCTACTCATGAAAAACTCCCCAGACTCCAAGCAGAACGCTTTGAAGGAGACCAACGTCGTCTATGCCTTTAAATGACCACTTGGGGACTGTAAGCCTCAAAGAACTCAGTATATAGGCAAGACAGCAACGTCTCTTTCTAGGCGACTAGCAATGCATAAGCAACAGGGTACAAACAAGGAACACATAATTTCTTCTCCCAACTAGACCATCACCAGAGAAATCTTAACAGACAGCAAAGAAATCATCGATAGGTACAGTGATAGGCGGCTTGACATCAGCGAGGCACTACACATCAAAAAGTCAACACCAGCAATCAACAGCCAATTAATACACAACTATATTCTACCCACTTCAAGACCCTGAACCAATATGGAAGCTTCAAGAGGGAGTATTGGTCAATAGGCCTTCCGCAATTATTCCATTCATATATTCACTTATCCAATTTATACCCATTGTTTCGTGTTCTGTCTTGTGTTTGTCACCTCTCCCAAAACTTTTGTATCATATCACCTCATATGGTAGAAACCTACCATATGGTAGCTCCATCATATGATCTGATGTTCCCATCACTGAAATATGAGAAAAATAGTTTAAAAACACGAAATGAAAAACAATGAAAATGGAACAAGAAGAAATTATACTGACGAAATGAACGGTATGGTAAACAACACAGCTCAATTCCAATGCAATTTCACACAAAATAATTAAATCAAATGAAACTAAATCAAAATCTATGAAAATTCTATTTGTCAATGCAATCAGAAACATTGAAATGGAATCATAACATATCTAGTATAGCATGTGTTGCTCTTAAGTGCAACAGATGGTGCTGTTTTGAAAAAAAAATGTTTCTCCTGTCACAGGTGAGGCATGTATATAGTAGTTATATAAAAATATAAATATGCAACGTTGCAACATCCTATTCGAATGCAACGTTGTGTCAAAATTTCAAAGCACTCTGTAAAGAGGTTTCGAAGATTTTCTTCACATGAAAATCTGTTTTTTTTTTTAAATAATTTTTTTTCCCGTCACAGACATGACACCTGTATAGTATGTATATAAAAACCGGCTCGAATGCGAGTGGTATGTTGTGTGAAAATTTCAAAGTAATCGGTAAAGAACTTTCGGAGAATAGCGATTTTGAACAAACAAACATTTACATATTTATTTATTTACTACCAGTACCCGGCCACGCGTTGCTGTGGTTCAGGAACGTATGTGCGTTGCTGACCAACAGCAACCTTCCCAGTCCTCCCCACCATTCCCCCCTAACCTGTCTCCTCGGCCTCCCAACCATTCCCTACTCCACCGTCCCCTCGTCCTCACAACATTTCCCACTCCACCATCCCCTCTTCCTTCCCCCCATGCCCCACTCCCCTGTCCATTTGTCCTCCCTATCATTCTCCATTCCCCCATCCCCTCGTCCCCATCATCCCAAACTCCACCGTCCCCCCGTGCATTACCCATTCCCATGTCCCCTCGTCCTCCACACCATCTCGCACTTCCATCCCCCTCGTCATTTCCACCATTCCCCACTCCCTCGTCCGATGCCTTCCCAAATGGTCTGAGGTTCCCATCAGAAAATTGGGAACATCAAGTGATCTGATGTTCCCATCACTGAAATTAAAGAAAAAAGTTAAAAAATGAAATGAAAATATGAAAAAATATATAAATGAACTATATTCACAAAATGAACGGTATGGTAAACAACACGGCTCAATTCCAATGCAATTCACACAAAATAATTAAATCAAAATGAAAATAAATCAAAATCTATGAAAATTCAATTTATCAATGCAATCAGAAATACTGAACTGTAATTGTAACATATCTAGTATAGCCTGTGTGTTGCACTTACATACAACAGATGGCGCTGTTTTTCAAGAAAAGCATAGTTTTACCTATCACAGAGGTGGCATCTATATAGTAGGTATATAAAAAGACGCGCCTATTCGAATGCAACGTTGTGTCAAATTTTCAAAGCAATTTGTAAAGAACTTTTGGAGATTACAGGGTGTGTTGCTCATACGTCCAACAGATGGCGCTGTTTAAAAAAAAAACATGTTTTTTTCCAGTCACAGGAGAGGCATGTATATAGTAGATATATAAAAAGACGCACCTATTCGAATGCAACGTTGTGTCAAAATTTCAAAGCAATCGGTAAAGAGGTTTCGAAGATTTCCCTCACATGAAAAACACAGTTTTTCAGAAAAAGCATGTTTTTTTTACCGTCACATACAAGAGATCTATATAATATGTATATAAAATCCCGCTCGGATGCAAATGGAATGTTGTGTGAAAATTTCAAAGCAATCGGTGAAGAACTTTCGGAGATTAGCGATTTTGAACAAACGATCATTTCCATTTTTATTTGTATAGACTAGCTGTACCCACCACGCGTTGCTGTGGCTAAATCTGGTTAAATGGGAAAGAAAGAAAAGAGAGAGTGCACGTTTCTAATATGTTTTATTTCACAATAATTGTGGTATACAATATTTTTTGTTGTTCTATTGTCTGTGGAGATACAGAAATTTTCTGGTTTGCCGACTCTAGAACAGGCAACATATAATGGTCCATGAGCGAAGCAATCCATGTCTATATATAAACTGCACAATTCTAAAGATTGACCCTGAGTTTTGTTGATGGTGATTGCAAACGCCAATCGAATTGGAAATTACAATCTCTTAAGTTGAAATGTCATATCTGTTGGAATAATAGGTATGCGAGGAATGAGGACATCTTCACCATTGAAAGGTCTTGTCAAGATTGTTGCTTCTGCAACGTTGTTGATTATTTTTTTTTACTGCAAGGCGCGTGGCCTTGCAAAGTTTTGGCTGGTTGATATTTTGCAAAATAAAAATTGGCAAGCCGAATTTCAATTGACGTACGTGTGTTGGTATCCATGGAAGATCGAGTGAATTCAACAATTCTGTTGGATAATTAACCGCTTCATCTGCTTCCTCAACAGTGTCGACGGACTTGTATGTGACTGCCTTGCTTTAAATGTTAGATTGAACAATATTGTTAAGTTCGTAGATGTCTTTGTTCTTGACCACAAGAATAGCTCGCTCATTCAGCTAATTTTGATTCTTATAATTGGTTTGAATATTGGGAAATACTTTTTCATATAATTCTTGTTTTGACGTCACTAAATTCTAGAAGTTATGAGGCATTGAAATTCGTCCTGAGGTCAGATCAACCGGGACGATTCCGTTCCCAATTTCCAGAAATTGATGTGAGAATAACTCAGCTGATTGATCGTTTTGCAGCTGGACACGCATATTTGTAGTTAATTTTAACGTCTTTACGTGGCGCCACAAAGTAGATTATTTCAGTGTAGCATTTATTTCGTCCGCTGGTGTCAATCGAGGAATTGCAGGTAATGTTTGCCTGAAATCTCCGGCAAGCAATATTAATGCGTTCCCGAATGGTCCGATGTTTCCACGCAAATCTTGCCATGATCGATCAAGAGCCTCGAGCGATTTTTTGTGGGCCAATGTACATTTATCTCAAACAATAAGTTTGCATTTCTGCAATACTTTTTCCATGCCAGATCTTTTGGAAATGTTGCACGCGAGAGTTTCAATGAGTTGCATTTTCAATGGCAATTTCAAAAGCGAAGTAGCAGTTCTTCCATCTGATAGCAAAGTGGCAGCTATTCCGGACTATGCAAGAGCTTAGGTTATGCCATTTTGTGATCGAAATGCTGCCAGAATCAATCTAATTAGGAAGGTTTTACCAGTTCCTCCTGGCGCATCTAATAAGATTTCTCCAAGCCCGTTATTGACAGTTTGAATTATTTGATTGTAAATCCCTTTTCGCTCAAGCGTTAGCTTAGGGACAAATCCAAAGTGTGTGTTACCTTAGGAATATTTGATCGCAGATACGACAACAGATCACCCGTGTTGTAATTTTGTTCACGAGGCAATTCTACATTTAACGAAGCAGCAGCAGATAGATTCGCATTTCCAATTGGTTGAGAACTTTGTTCGCGATTTCTAAGCACAAATCTTTAATCATTATCATCGTTTCGTTGTAGATTTTGCTGTGAAATCCATGTTCATATTTGAATTTTCCTTGCGTATTTGACGGATAATATCTACAGCCATGTGCGATTTATATTTCTCCCATTACTCTGTTGTAGATGAAGGAGAGCTGGTGGTCAATATGATTGCAAACAATGCACAAATTTGATTTGGATGTGACATGTTGGACGCATATTAATGCATACATCCCAGTGTCGGTCGTTCCCTAATAAATTCAGAACTTGACATGCACTACAGAAAGTGGCGGGTGTAACGACGTTGACAAATCTCAATTGCTGGAAAGACGTTGGACCGAGCACATTTACCAACAGCATGCGAAGAAAGAATCATTCATCCTGATTGGGATGCACGGTGTACAGTCTTCCTATCATAGTTTATTTGAATATGCCAGGTTGTCCGTCGACTCGCTCTCCTCCTTTGTGTCGTTCAAATGTTTTCTACTGGCATTCCATGTGTAATACGTAGGCACTTCCGAAATCAGCAGTTTCCGCAAACACGTCATTTTGACATACCGCGAAGAAAGCAGTTAACGTTGTAGCTGGTGGATTCATAGCTGTTTGTGGCACATTTGCAGCTGTGAAATAAACGTGTTGTTCATTTTCTTGTTTTCAAAACAAAAACGAAAAATACTAACGAAATATTTATATTCAAACGCAGATCAATCGACACAGCTCAAGTTCACCACCAATTGCACTGAAAAATAAGCAGAACAGTTATAAAAATGAAACGAAAAACATTGAAGAAAGAAACATAAACTATACCCATGAAATGCACGGTATGGTAAACTTTTTTTTTTTGTTTTTCTTTTCTTTTTAGCAGGGATAATCCTGCGCGGGCCCTAAGCCTCTGGCTGGCCCACTAAGTGATGCTTGTTTCTGTTTTACCTGGGCGGAGGATGAGTATGTATGACTCGAATGGTCGCTTCAGTAAGATTTTGCCATATGTGTTTAACAACTTCCTCTGCTCTGTTGAATCGAAGGTGAAATCTTAACGGGTTTGTAACTGTGCACTGTGTTAGATAATGTTCCAGTGGTCTGTCGGGCATTTCTCCACAGTGTTGACATTTCCTCTCACCTTCCGGAACCCGTAAGCCTATTTCCCATGCACATGGGTATCCAAGCCTGATGCGATGTAAGTGCACTTCTGTTGTTCTACTGCCCCCGTTCATCAAACTAAGTGGTTCGTAGTTGGTTGAATTCTTGTACCAACCCGCAGATCCTGATGTTGCAACTGCTGTGTTGTGGTCACTGTACATCTTTCGCATTGCTCTGTTTCGAATCACTTTCTTCATCTGGGAGAGACTCTGTGGTATGTAAATGTCTACATTCCTCCTCTTAGTAGCAAGTTTTGCAGCTTCGTCTGCAATGTCATTACCTAATAGTCCCACATGACTTGGCACCCAGTTGATAAGTACCCGTCGGCCTTGTCGTTTGAGGGTGTGCATGAATGATAAGACATTGGTGAGCAGATGGATGTTATCACATATGTGTTCTTGTTGCAAGGTTTCAATGGCGGTTCTCGAATCTGTATGGATGATAACATGTTGTCGGTGTTCAGCAAGAGCATGTTCCAAAGCCTTTTGAATGGCTAGCATCTCAGTCTGTAAAGTCGAACACCCATTTGAGAGCCTCCAACTATATACAGAGTTTCCTGCTTTAACTGCAGCTCCGGTTTCTTGTCCCTGCTGGTCTACTGACCCATCCGTGAAGTAAGTGAAGCTGTCGGATGCCATGTTTGCTTCTATATGCATCTGTGCAATGTGACGTAGCAGATGAGGATGTGTCTGGTTCTTCTTTCCGTCAAGAGCCATAATCTGAAAGTCTGCTGGCAGAGATTCCCAAGGGGCTTGTATAACAAAGTCTGCATGTATGTCGTCGACACCCCTCTCAGTGACTGTGTTTGCCATATCGAATGTATCGATGGCGTTTATCGCACAATGGGTCCACCTGTTGCCATTGGAGGCTCTTCTGTCCAGAGTTAGTGCTCCAGTGATCATTTCTTTAAGTGAACTGATTCTAGGTCTAGTCAATATCTTGGTCAGCATGCACGCAGCAATCCCCTTTACCCTTATTTCAATCGACGTTAGCTTTGTCTCTAGTCTTAGGTTCAGGATTTTAGTCCATCTGGGAGCACCTGTTATGACTCGCAATGCATCATTTTGAAGAACCTCAACGTTTGCCCACTGACCAGGAGAAAGAGTGAGTAAGGCAGGTGCTGCATAATCAACCAGGGAACGAACGGCGTGTATGTAAAACATTCTCAACACTCTGTGTCCCGCTCCTAGACGGGCCCTGTGATTGCTCTCATTATATTTATTCGTGACTTTGCTTTCTCCTTTAGATATTGAATTTGCTTATTGAATGTCATTTTAAAATCAATCCACACTCCGAGATATCGATATTGTGTAACCCACTGAAGGTTAATGTCTTGAATGCGTAGGTGCCTGTCTGGAGTGTTGCCACCGAGTCTCATCGCCTTAGACTTCTGTGCAGATATTTTTAGCCCTAAAACACTGCATTCAGATGTCACTTGATCTAAAGCACCTTGAGCTTTACTTAGAAGTGAAGGACCCGTAACGACTAATGCCAGATCATCAGCATAGCTTAGCAATGTAACCCCTTCTGTAAAGGACATGGTAACAAGGTTTTCCATAAGGATGTTAAAAAGACTAGGACTGAGGACTCCTCCTTGTGGAGTCCCATTCTCGTGCAAGTGGTAGTCCGACACTTGTCCTTGCAACTTTACTCTGGCATACCTGTGACTTAGGTAATCTTGAATCCATGCTAGCATTTTTCCCCCTCACACCTTTTTTAACTAAGGTGTGTAGTATTGCTGGCGGGCTTGCAAGTTTAAACGCTTTTTCCAGATCAAGGAAGACCACTATAGCTGGACCCGAGTTAACTGTTCCTAGTAATGTTGCTATGCAGTTTGCAGTACCTACTCCTCTAGTGAAGCCAAATATGTGTTTATGAAGGTCTCCAGTCTTCCACAGTAGCCTATTTAAGACCATCCGTTCTGCAGTTTTACTAACGCATGATGTTAATGAAATGGGTCTGTAATTGCCAGGTTCATTCGGCTTAGGAATCGGTATGATGTCTGCTTTCTTCCAAGAGGGCGGTAGTTTGCCTTGCTGCCAAGACGCATTGATGACGTCCAATATCCCTCGGTCTCCAGCAGGACCTGCATGTGCGATCATTGAGTATGTAATGTTATCAGCACCTGGTGCAGTGTCCTTACCACCTTTTTTGGCTCTGCTTAGTTCCTGTTCGGTGAAGGGACAGTCACATTCGTCATTTATAGCTATGCCCTCATGAATGACTGTCATCCTCTCTTGTTTTAAGTGTTCTTGCTGCCTTCGGACCATTGCAGGAAGCTGATATGAAGCTGTTCTTTCTGTAAATTGGAGAGCAAGTCTCTCAGCCTCCTGCAATGGTTGAATACATGCCTGTGGCCGGGCTGGTCGACCTGATATAGTTTTAATCTGACCCCATATCTTGCCAAGACTACTATGTTCATTTAGAGTTTGACACCACTCAAACCATCTTGCCTCCTTTACTTCTCTAGAAACTCGCCTTGCTTCAGATATCACCGCTCGTAGCAGAGTTCTTCCTTCTGGTGTGGGGTTTCTCTTTAGATATTTTCTGAAGATGTTGACTCTGTGGTTCTGTTCTTTAACGTCATTACTATAGAACCAATAGTTCTTTCGTTTCGTGTTACCTGTGATAATGATTGGAATAGCTGTGTTCGCAGCAGCTGCAACGGCTTCCTGCAGATTGGTCTCGTGTATGTTCAAATTCTCAGGTGGCGTGTACGTTGCATACCATTTTTCAAGTTCTTCCTGGTATACATTCCAATTGGCCTTTCCTAAATTCCACCGAGGCTGCGCAGGAGGTGTAGGAGGTCGTGCCAGGTTGAGTGTCGTGACAGTAGCATAGTGGTCACTGGTGATCACCGGGTCTACTTCCCACTTCGCCTGTTGCTGGAGTGCTGTGGAGATGAATGTAAGATCAAGGGAACCTCCTAGAATGTGAGTGGGTTCCCCAGTGTTGAGAAGTGTAATTTCAGGTACTTCTCGCAGAGCTGCAGCTAAATGGCGCCCATCTGCATTGGCTGGCCCAGTTGCACCTAACTCTGGATGATGAGCATTAAAATCTCCAGCAATAATTAAATTTTCCTGCGTGGCCAAGGCAAGCACTGCCTCTGCTTCTAGTTTACGTCTAGGGGGCTTGTAGACGTTGTATATGAGGAGCTCAAAATTAGCCATATTCACTGTAACTGCTAATACCTCTACTCCATCCCCACATGAAACTGAGTCTATTTTCTTGCTGGGTATGGTGTTTCTGACTAGGGTCATCAATCCTCTTAGTCTCCCCTGCTCATACGGTAGAACATAGTGCTGATATCCAACTAATCTGAAGGATTTCGTGGCTGGGAAAAGAGTTTCTTCCAAAACGATTATATCAGCTTTCGTGCTGATTGCAGCCTCCTGAAGTGTGTGTTTTTTATTTCCAAGACCTTGTATGTTCCACTGCAGAATTCGTAATGGCCAGACGACGGGTTCGGTTGGTTTTGCTTGTTCTACTAGAACTCCTCCTCGGAATCGACCTCTATATTCTCCGCCTCGCAAGTCGTGTCGCTGCAAATCGGACTGCATTGATAGTTCGTGGTCATCCCCGACGTTGTTGGAATCTGTGCATAACTGTGGTCCATCGCTATGTTGTTGGAAGTGCTGCAGGTCGGACTGCATTGATTGTCCGTGGTCAACCCCGGCATTGTTGGAATCTGTGCAGAACTGTGGTCCATCACTTTGTTGGTGGTATTGCTGCAAGTCGGACTACATTGATTGCTCGTGGCCGTTTCTTGTGTTGGCGGAACCTGTGCATCTCTGCTGTTCGATACGTCTTTGTTGGCGTTGCTGCATATCAGACTGCATTGGCTGTTGTTGTCTGTCTCCTGTGTTGGAAGATTCTGTTGATCGTGGGTGGTCACTGCTTCTTGCAGTTGCGTTTGTGAATGTTGATGTTCCGGAGTCTTGACTATCCGACTGTTGACGGTAGTCAGTATGTCCAAGTTGCGGCGTTTGTCCTCTCGTGCTCCATCCTGTCGGAGACTGTCTATTTCTCGTGTAACTGTGGTCTGCTGCACGATCTTGTCCATTATCACACAAGTGATGTCTTGGGTCTGTTGTTGCGAGGCGTTCTGCGTCATCTGTAGGCAATTGATAATGGTCTCTGCCATGATCTTCACGATGGTTTTCAGCTGGACCTCGGTAAAACTGTATAGCTGGTGAGTAGATTCCGAAAGTAAGTGTTTTCTGCTCTTTTGCATTTGCTGGACTTCTGCAACACTTTCGTGTAATGTCTGATTCGGAATTGACAGATTCGGGAAATTTTGCTCTGTGAGAGCGGGTGGCTGTTGTGGCTGTGCACGAGTGTTCCAGACGTTGGTGTTGGGGTATGTATTGCTGGGCAGTGTGTTGATCCTGGCCTGAGCTGTCTGCACTTTTTGTTTCCGTGCAGAGCAGGTTGTGCTCCAGGCATGATGTTTGCCTCCACAATTTGGACATTTGGCTGTAGTGGTCTGGTTTGCCTTGTGCTTGGCAATACAGTCTTTGGTGGGATACCTCAGGCTGCACACTCCGCACCTCTCCTGTCCTGTGCAGCGTGACTGATGGTGGCCGTATTTCTGACACCTGAAGCAGCGTAGGGGTTCCGGGACGTATGGCCTCTGTCGGTAAGTCCCCCAATTTCCAAGACCGAAAGATTCTGGCACATGTCCCATGACGGTCACCAGAACCTGACGCGTCGCTGCTTTGTCTACTTTTGTGTGGCAACGTTCCGCATTCAGGACTTGCTTGTGTTCTAGCACTGGATCCAGGGGAAAGTCGACTGGGTAGCCCAAAAGCACGACTCGTGTGCGTCGTTCTGAAGGGTCCAGCTTTACCAAGCACACAGGTTTTCCCTGCAGGACTCTTACCTTCTCTAAGTAATGTGCAGTCTGTTGGTCTTGAGGTGTCAGTATTATTTCTCCCTTCAGGTTGACCGTAATGGAAAGTTTGAGCTCTGGTTGTTCTTTTTCCATCGCCGTTACTACTCCATATGCTGTAGGAAAGTGGTCGGTCTGCATGATCTTGAATTTTGGAAGAAGTGCAGAGGCTGGCGATGTCTGGTGTGAGACTGGTGGTGTCCTCCCCTGTCCCATACTGCTGTCCTGCGGCTGGGCTGTGGAGAGAGGAACAATGGCTGACACTGGCTGGCGTGAAACCGGCGGTGTCCCCTCCTGACTCATACTGCCGTCCCGCGGCAGCGTTGCAGACAGAGAAGCATTGACTGACACTGGCTGGTGTGTGACTGACGCTGTCCTCTCTAGGTCCATTACGTCCGCTGACTTGCTGGTAGAAGCAAGTGGTAAAGCCTCGATAGCAGTTTTCTTTGGTGCCTGCTGCACATCGGTCCACCGTCCCTCCTCGTCCGAAAGCTGCTTCCATTCCCTCTTGCGCTGAGCCTTCCCCATGGCTCTCTTCACGTAGTGAGAACCGACTCAAACCACCGGAGCAGCAGGCGACACGTCCTCACTGCACGGTAGCTCTGTATGGTAAACGACACAGCTCAATTCCAAAGCAATGTCACACGAAATAATTAAATCGAAATGAAAATAAATAAAGATCTATGAACATTTAAATTTATCAATGAAATCGGAAACATTGAAATGGAATCGTAACATATTTTGTGACGTGTGTGTTATTCGTATGTACAACAGATGGCGCTCTTTTTCAAAAAATAAAATTTTATCCATCACAGGTGTGGTATCTAAATAGTAGGTATATAAAATCATGCACGTATATGATTGGAACGTTGTGTCAAAATTTTAAAGGAATTGGTGAAGAACTTTCGGAGATTACAGCTTGAGTTGCTCTTAACGACTACAGATGGCACTGTTTAAAAAAAAAAAATGTTTCTTCCTTTCACAGATGAGGCATGTATATAGTAGGTATATAAAAACACTCGCCTATTCGAATTCAACGTTGTGTGGAACTTTCAAAGCAATCGGTAAAGAGGTTTCGAAGATTTCCCTCACATAAAAACACATGAAAAACACAGTTTTTCAAAAAAGCCTGTTTTTTCCAGTCACAGACGTGACATCTGTATAGTATATATATATAAACCTGTTCAGATGCAAATGGAACGTTGTGTGAAAATTGCAAGGCAATCAGTGAAGAACTTTCGGAGATTAGCGATTTCGTACAAACGAACATTTCCATTTTTATATATATAGACTAGCTGTACCCGGCCACACGCTGCTGAGCCACAGCAACCTTTCGCTTGTCTACCAGTCCTCCCTTACCATTCACCCTCCCCCGTCCCCTCGTATTAACAACAATTCCTCACTCTCTTGTCCCTTCATCCTCCCAACCATTCCCCTGTCCCCTCGTCCTCCCCACCATTTCCTCCCACCTTCGTCCCCTTGTCCTCCCCACCATTTCCTCCCTCCCTCATCTCTGTGTCCTCCCCACCATCCCCCACTCCACGTCCTCTCGTCCTCTCCTCCATCTCCCACTCCCATGTCCCCCGTGCCCTGCATATCATTCCCCTCTCCCCTGTTCCCTCATCTTCTGCATCATCCTCCACTCTCCTGCCTCATGATCCTTCCCATCATTTTCCATTCTCCTGTCCCCTCCTCCCCACCATCCCAGACTCCCATGTCCTCACGTCCTCCCCACCATTACCCCCTCCCTTGTCCCGTCGTCCTCAGTACCATCCCCCACTCCCATCCCCTCGTCGTCCTCAGTACCATTCCCCACTCCCATCCCCTCGTCCTCCCCAGTATTCCCCACTCCCTCGTCCTATATATATATATATATATATATATATATATATATATATATATATATATATATATATATATATATGTCGTACCTAGTAGCCAGAACGCACTTCTCAGCCTACTATGCAAGGTCCGATTTGCCTAATAAGCCAAGTTTTCCTGAATAAATATATTTTCTCTAATTTTTTTCTTATGAAATGATAAAGCTACCCATTTCATTATGTATGAGGTCAATTTTTTTTTTATTGGAGTTAAAATTAACGTAGATATATGACCGAACCTAACCAACCCTTCCTAACCTAACCTAACCTATCTTTATAGGTTAGTTTACGTTAGGTAGCCGAAAAAGTTAGGTTAGGTTAGTTAGGTAGTCGAAAAACAATTAATTCATGAAAACTTGGCTTATTAGGCAAATCGTGCCTTGCATAGTAGGCCGAGAAGTGCGTTCTGGCTACTAGGTACGACATATATATATATATATATATATATATATATATATATATATATATATATATATATATATATATATATATATATATATATATATATATATATATATATATATATATATATATATATATATGCAAACAAGCCAGAATGGTCCCCTGGACAATATGCAACTGAAAACTCACACCCCAGAAGTGACTCGAACCCATACTCCCAGAAGCGTGATGGTCAAGTGGATTAAGGCGTCTTGTACTCCTTGCTTCTGGGAGTATGGGTTCGAGTCACTTCTGGGGTGTGAGTTTTCAGTTATATATATATATATAATGTCCCGCAACTCTGATGAGCCTGTCGGTCGCCCAGACGGAATCACGGTGAACCCCTGGAAGAATGGTAGACAGTTGGTGTGGGACTACACTTGCGTTTCAACTTTAGCCAATACCTATGTTGACTTCAGTGCTACACAAGCAGGAGGAGCGGCCAATCACCGGGAAGCGGCCAAGTCACGTAAATACAGAGACCTTGAGCACCACTACAATTTTGTCCCCATTGCCTCAGAGACACTTGGTGCCTGGGGTAAAAGTGCTGCTAGCTTTTTGAAGGAGTTGGGGTCTAAGCTAATCGAAACAACTAGAGACCCTAGAGCTGCCAGTTTTCTTTTTCAGCGCCTTAGTGTGGCAATCCAGAGAGGAAATGCTCACTGCATCCATGGTTCCTGCCCGCCATCTGAGGAGCTGGAAGAGCTGTACAACTTGTGACAAGCAGCCTTGCACCCTGCATGTAATCAATATTGTAACTTTTTTTGTGTAATGACATTTTCAAATAAAGTTAGATAAATATACACACATACCAAAAGAATAGGGGTGGTAGGAGAAGAAAATATCAAAGTGTTCAGTGAGGATCAACAAGGTCTTCTCTGAGTACTCTTTATTTTCTTCTCCGAGGCTATGGGTCCCTACACTTGCACCAGAGGTGGTACCCCTTCTAGGTTTGAAATATATATATATATATATATATATATATATATATATATATATATATATATATATATATATATATATATAGATATATATATATATATATATATATATATATATATATGTCGTACCTATTAGCCAGAACTCACTTCTCAGCCTACTATGCAAGGCCCGATTTGCCTAATAAGCCAAGTTTTCCTGAATTATTATATTTTCTCAATTTTTTTTCTTATGAAATGATAAAGCTACCCATTTCATTATGTATGAGGTAAATTTTTTTTTATTGAAGTTAAAATTAACGTAGATGTATGACCGAACCTAACCAACCCTCCCAAACTTAACCTAACCTATCTTTATAGGTTAGGTTAGGTTAGGTAGCAGAAAAAGTTAGGTTAGGTTAGGTTAGGTAGGTTAGGTAGTCGGAAAACAATTAATTCATGAAAACTTGACTTATTAGGCAAATCGGGCCTTGCATAGTAGGCTGAGAAGTGAGTTCTGGCTACTAGGTACGACATATATATATATATATATATATATATATATATATATATATATATATATATATATATATATATATATATATATATATATATATATATATAAATATATATGTCGTACCTAATAGCCAGAACGCACTTCTCAGCCTACTATTCAAGGCCCGATTTGCCTAATAAGCCAAGTTTTCATGAATTAATGTTTTTTCGTCTACCTAACCTACCTAACCTAACCTAACGTAGCTTTTTTTGGCTACCTAACCTAACCTTACCTATAAATATAGGTTAGGTTAGGTTAGGTAGGGTTGGTTAGGTTCGGTCATATATCTACGTTAATTTTAACTCCAATAAAAAAAAATTGACCTCATACATAGAGAAAAGGGTTGCTTTATCATTTCATAAGAAAAAAATTATAGTAAATATATTAATTCAGGAAAACTTGGCTTATTAGGCAAATCGGGCCTTGAATAGTAGGCTGAGAAGTGAGTTCTGGCTACTAGGTACGACATATATATATATAAATATATATATATATATATGTCGTACCTAATAGCCAGAACTCACTTCTCAGCCTACTATGCAAGGCCCGATTTGCCTAATAAGCCAAGTTTTCATGAATTAATGTTTTTTCGTCTACCTAACCTACCTAACCTAACCTAACCTAGCTTTTTTTGGCTACCTAACCTAACCTTACCTATATATATAGGTTAGGTTAGGTTAGGTAGGGTTGGTTAGGTTCGGTCATATATCTACGTTAATTTTAACTCCAATAAAAAAAAATTGACCTCATACATAGTGAAAAGGGTAGCTTTATCATTTCATAAGAAAAAAATTATAGTAAATATATTAATTCAGAAAAACTTGGCTTATTAGGCAAATCGGGCCTTGAATAGTAGGCTGAGAAGTGAGTTCTGGCTACTAGGTACGACATATATATACATATATATATATATATATATATATATATATATATATATATATATATATATATATATATATATATATATATATATATATGTCGTACCTAGTACAAGGAACGCACTTCTCAGCCTGATATGCAAGACCCGATTTGCCTAATAAGCCAAGTTTTCATGAATTAATCTATTTTCTCTAATTTTTTTCTTATGAAATGGAAAAGCTACCCATTTCATTATGTATGAGGTCAATTTTTTTGTATTGGAGTTTAAATTAACATAGATATATGACCGACCCTAACCAACCCTACCTAACCTAACCTAACCTAACCTATCTTTATAGGTTAGGTTAGGTAGCCGAAAAAGTTAGGTTTGGATAGGTTAGGTGGGTTAGGTAGTCGAAAAAACATTAATTCATGAAAACTTGGCTTATTAGGCAAATCGGGCCTTGCATAGTAGGCTGAGAAGTGCTTTCTGGCTACTAGGTACGACATATATATATATATATATATATATATATATATATATATATATATATATATATATATATATATATATATATATATATATATATATATATATATATATATGTCGTACCTAATAGCCAGAACGCACTTCTCAGCCTACTATTCAAGGCCCGATTTGCCTAATAAGCCAAGTTTTCATGAATTAATGTTTTTTCGTCTACCTAACCTACCTAACCTAACCTAACCTAGCTTTTTTTGGCTACCTAACCTAACCTTACATATAAATATAGGTTATCTTATCTTGAGGTTATCTTGAGGGAAGGTTATCTTGAGATGATTTCGGGGCTTTAGTGTCCCCGCGGCCCGGTCCTCGACCAGGCCTCCACCCCCAGGAAGCAGCCCGTGACAGCTGACCAACACCCAGGTACCTAATTTACTGCTAGGTAACAGGGGCATAGGGTGAAAGAAACTCTGCCCATTGTTTCTCGCCGGCGCCTGGGATCGAACCCTGGACCACAGGATCACAAGTCCCGCGCGCTGTCCGCTCGGCCGACCGACTCCCATAAAGGTTAGGTTAGGTTAGGTTAGGTTAGGTTAGGTTAGGTAGGGTTGGTTAGGTTCGGTCATATATCTACGTTAATTTTAACTCCAATAAAAAAAAATTGACCTCATACATAGAGAAAAGGGTTGCTTTATCATTTCATAAGAAAAAAACTATAGTAAATATATTAATTCAGGAAAACTTGGCTTATTAGGCAAATCGGGCCTTGAATAGTAGGCTGAGAAGTGAGTTCTGGCTACTAGGTACGACATATATATATATATATATATATATATATATATATATATATATATATATATATATATATATATATATATATATATATATATATATATAATATATATATACATGTCGTACCTAGTAGCCAGAACGCACTTCTCAGCTTACTATGCAAGGCCCAATTTGCCTAATAAGCCAAGCTTTCATGAATTAATTGTTTTTCGGCTACCTAACCTACCTAACCTAACCTAACCTAACTTTTTCGGCTACCTAACCTAACCTAACCTAACTTTTTCGGCTACCTAACCTAACCTAACCTAACTTTTTCGGCTACCTAACCTAACCTAACTTATAAAGATAGGTTAGGTTAGGTTAGGTAGGGTTGGTTAGGTTCGGTCATATATCTACGTTAATTTTAACTCCAATAATATAAAATTTACCTCATACCTAATGAAATGGGTAGCTTTATCATTTCATAAGAAAAAATTAGAGAAAATATATTAATTAAGGAAAACTTGGCTTATTAGGCAAATCGGGCCTTGCATAGTAGGCTGAGAAGTGCAGTCTGGCTACTAGGTACGACATACATATATATATATATATATATATATATATATATATATATATATATATATATATATATATATATATATATATATATATATATATATATATGTCGTACCTAGTAGCCAGAACTCACTTCTCAGCCTACTATTCAAGGCCCGATTTGCCGAATAAGCCAAATTTTCCTGAATTAATATATTTACTATAATTTTTTTCTTATGAAATGATAAAGCAACCCTTTTCTCTATGTATGAGGTCAATTTTTTTTTATTGGAGTTAAAATTAACGTAGATATATGACCGAACCTAACCAACCCTACCTAACCTAACCTAACCTATATTTATAGGTAAGGTTAGGTAAGGTAGCCAAAAAAAGCTAGGTTAGGTTAGGTTAGATAGGTTAGGTAGACGAAAAAACATTAATTCATGAAAACTTGGCTTATTAGGCAAATCGGGCCTTGAATAGTAGGCTGAGAAGTGCGTTCTGGCTATTAGGTACGACATATATATATATATATATATATATATATATATATATATATATATATATATATATATATATATATATATATATATATATTATTAAATATGACCGAAAAAGTAAGATTAATAATTCTAACACAAATTTTCTCAATCTTTCGTACATTTCTTTTCACTGTTGGAGGTAATTCAAAAATCAATTCTCCAAAATTCATTTTTATTTCTAGTCTGACGCGACACGAGAGCGTTTCGTAAAACTTATTACATTTTCAAAGACTTTAGTTTACAAATACACAACTGAATAGAACTTACACATCTCCGATTTTGTTTATATCTACATTTGAGTGAGGTGGATGGGGTGAGGTGGCATTAAATTAATAGGGTATTAATTTCATCAACACAAGACAGAACAAGAGGTGGCATTATTAGGGTATTAATTTCATCAACACAAGACAGAACACGAAACAATGGGTAATGAAATGGAAGTGATTGTAGAAAGCCTATTGGTCCATATTTCTTGATGCTTCTATATTGGAGCGGAGTCTTGAGGTAGGTAGAATATAGTTGTGCATTAATTGGCTGTTGATTGCTGGTGTTGACTTCTTAATGTGCAGTGCTTCGCAAACGTCAAGCCGCCTGCTATCGCTGTATCTATCGATGATTTCTGTGTTGTTTACTAGGATTTCTCTGGCGATGGTTTGGTTGTGGGAAGAGATTATATGTTCCTTAATGGAGCCCTGTTGTTTATGCATCGTTAAACGCCTAGAAAGAGATGTTGTTGTCTTGCCTATATACAGGGTTTTTTGGAGCTTACAGTCCCCAAGTGGGCATTTGAAGGCATAGACGACGTTGGTCTCTTTTAAAGCGTTCTGCTTTGTGTCTGGAGAGTTTCTCATGAGTAGGCTGGCCGTTTTTCTGGTTTTATAGTAAATCGTCAGTTGTATCCTCTGATTTTTGTCTGTAGGGATAACGTTTCTATTAACAATATCTTTCAGGACCCTTTCCTCTGTTTTATGAGCTGTGGAAAAGAAGTTCCTGTAAAATAGTCTAATAGGGGGTATAGGTGTTGTGTTAGTTGTCTCAACAGAGGTTGCATGGCGTTTCACTTTCCTTCTTATGATGTCTTCCACGAAACCATTGGAGAAGCCGTTGTTGACTAGGACCTGCCTTAGCCTACAGAGTTCTTCGTCGACTTGCTTCCATTCTGAGCTGTGGCTGAGAGCACGGTCGACATATGCGTTAACAACACTCCTCTTGTACCTGTCTGGGCAGTCGCTGTTGGCATTTAGGCACATTCCTATGTTCGTTTCCTTAGTGTAGACTGCAGTGTGGAAACCTCCGCTCTTTTCCATGACTGTTACATCTAGAAAGGGCAGCTTCCCATCCTTTTCCATCTCGTAAGTGAAACGCAGCACGGAACTCTGCTCAAATGCCTCCTTCAGCTCCTGCAGATGTCTGACATCAGGTACCTGTGTAAAAATGTCGTCAACATACCTGCAGTATATGGCCGGTTTCAAGTTCATGTCGACTAAGACTTTTTGCTCGATGGTACCCATGTAGAAGTTTGCAAACAGGACACCTAGGGGAGAACCCATGGCGACCCCATCTACTTGCTTATACATGTGCCCATCCTGGCTCAAGAAGGGTGCCTCTTTAGTACAAGCTTGGAGTAGTTTCCTTAGGATATTTTCGGGTATATCAAGAGGAGTACAGGCTGGATCACGATACACTCTGTCGGCTATCATCCCGATTGTCTCGTCCACAGGTACGTTGGTAAACAGCGATTCTACGTGAGTATATGAGCGAAAAGGTAAGATTAATAATTCCAACACGAATCTTCTCAATATTTCTTATGTTTTTCTTCACTGTCGGTGGTAATAAAAATAACAATTCTCCGAAATTCATTTTTTAATTGTCTGATGCCTGAACGCGTTTCGTTATTCGTATTACATTTTCAAAGACTTGAAACTCGACTCGACCAACACGACCGGACAAAGGGATCTGGTCAAAGTGGTTAAGGGATCCTGTACATCAGTTGCATTGCTTCTGGCAGTATGGGTTCGAGTCTCTTCTGGGGTGTGAGTTTTCAGTGGCGTATATGCCTGGAGACTGTTCAGGCTTGTTCACATTTGTGTTCCTCACGTGTGCCCCAAAGAATGAGGTGATTTGATAAAATACCATGCGCAAGATTACCAACCGAGTACCGACAGGGGGGATGGATATAGCCTCGGCTACGATCCTCATTTGTCTGGTCGAGTGGCTAAGGGGTCCTGTACATCAGTTTTATTGTTTCTATCAGTATGCACATCAGTTGCATTGTTTCTATCGGCATGAAGCCGGAAAAGCGATTCTCATCGGGGGGTGCGGTTTGGAGTTAACATGGTTATCCTGAACCAACGTATTATTAGCTTACTATCAAGAAGAGACTCCAACCACTCCTCGACAGAATAATGACCGACCTCGACAGCCACACTCCTACTACTGTCAGTTGACCAGCAATGAACACTGTAGTACTTAAAACTATTTAGGAGATCACCCTGTTCTGATTCTGGGAGAGTGGATCAGCGTTACCTTTATTCAGGGGTATTCACACTGCCTAGTTGTCATAAGTACACACCCGCTCCTGAGCCGCCATGACTCCCTGCACTCTCCTTACTTTGGGATGACCTCTCAATTACCCTTAGTTAGTTATAGCGCACTATCTCCCAAGTTATAGTCGTGTCTTTTTCTCTATCTCTCTCTCTAACCAGGAAGCCTCACCAGGACAAAAGCAAAAGCCAGCTAACAAAAATAACATTTAATACAATATAACAAACAATATACATTCACAAGAATAGCGATAAAACAATGTAACCTCTTAGGTAGCTACCAACTTATAACACTCCTATATCGCCTTCTATATCCAGCCTATAACTGTACCAGGCTGCTGCCTGAACTTCAGTCAAGAGCCTTTTGCTTCCTTCACTGCTTTAGGCTGCAATACACGACACATAATATTTACATATTTCCAACTCTACAAAAAGCATCAATCTCTCATCTTGCACTGCGCCTTTCAAGACAAAAACGCAATCAAGCACTCCCTTAGATATCCAGGTCCTTATCCTTATGATCCTTAATTCCATTACTCGAGTTCCCCAACTACAATCATCATCATCTGGGGTCCTCAAAATATGTAAGACACTCCTGCAGCACCTCCAATCAGCTGCAATGAAGTCATCTTTTAATGTCAGTAAAGCTCTCTCCAAACGCTTCACACAAACGAAGTGTAGCTCCCTACACAACTCGAAGATTCACTAGGTCCACGAAGTTAAACTTCTTACTGGAAGTCTTACTTCACCTTACAATATAGCTTGTAATCCTCTGGCATGAAGTTCTTTCACTAACTTCCACCGCACAAACGTTGTAGTTTTCCGATGCAAACGTGCAATAACCACTGCAATAACGGCTCTATTAGCTTACCGCAGAATTTTTACCTGGAGGGGACTCGATCAGCTGTGGCTCCCAGATGTCGTTCTCTACGACATCCAACAAGGTCTCTTTAAGACTGCCTCACAGCTGTTCTGCTCCTGACTTGAGTACATTAAGTCTTTCAACAGGCTTCACACATAAACGCCAGCCTGGCTCCCTCCTCTTGAAGGAGCACACAGTTAGGTGGTTCCTCCTCTGCCAAGAGCTCGACAAAGCACAACCCTCTCTCACGACCTCTGTGACTCAAGTAAGGTCACGACGTCCCGCGAGACTCACTTCATGTCAAAAAAGCGTCAACATCTCATTCCATGTCACTTATTTACTTGCTTATCCTCTGCTCATGCTTTTACATTATTCACTGACATTTATCATGTATTTAGTCTATATACATATCTCTATACTTCCTCTGACCTCTCAGTTTGGTCCAGAGTGCTGAATAACTTTCAATGGGGTAGATTCATTCTTCAGCCTACCTTGGGTCATAACACTATGTAGCACCATAACATTATGTAGGAATAATTCTTGACTCCTTCAGAAAGTCTGTAAGTTGCTGCAAAGTTATACAAGTAATTATCCAAACAAAGATAAAAGAAATTTTTGGGTAGAATTGATCATAATTCAAAATATAATTGGGACAATTATGTTGGTAATAATAATATCCATATTTATAAAACAGTCTATAATATAATCCATATTTATATTTTCATCGCATGTTTCTGTAGCATGCCACGATGCGGATAATACCAAGGATTATCTGAACTATATAGAATAACAAGAGGAAAAATATTATCATAGCAATTTGTGTTGTTTAATTCGTAATGGTGCTAGAAGCAAATAAGTCCAGAATTTTGTCCAATGATACTGTCAAACGTCATTTATAAGGATTCGATTTTCTTTAAAGGTGAACCAAAGTAGTTTTTTTTTGAACTGATGAAAATTTTCATTTTGGCTCACTATAATAAATGTATCAATTCAGTATATATAAATTTTATGGAACAAATTTGTCATTTATTATATTTAATTTCTGTTCTATAGAAAAGGTGCGCCTTTTTGTCAGCGATTCAGTGAACTGATGACTCTCCTCGATGGTGCTGGAATCATTACCTACTGGAGTGATGACGTAATGGCAAGTAAAGTCAGAGAGGAGAGGAAGTTTGTTAAACAGGACTCTATTTTCGGAGAAACATTTCAGGTAATTTTTATGTAATGCAGTCATTATGATATTTATTGATATTTCATGTTATTAGATCAGACTTTATCCCCAAATGTATCATTCAATATTGACTGTCAGGATGAAGGGCAGCAGATGGTGCTAAGCCTCAACCATCTGCAGGGAGCCTTCTACATGCTGCTGGTCGGCTCCGGCGTTGCCTTCCTCACCCTGCTGGGGGAGAACCTCGCCCACTGCTGCTCCTCGCCTCAGTAACACCTTCCTCACCCTGCTGGGGGAGAACCTCGCCCACTGCTGCTCCTCGCCTTAGTAACACCTTCCTCACCCTGCTGGGTGAGAACCTCGCCCACTGCTGCTCCTCGCCTTAGTAACATCTTCCTCACCCTGCTGGGGGAGAACCTCGCCCACTGCTGCTCCTCGCCTTAGTAACACCTTCCCCACCCTGCTGGGGGAGAACCTCGCCCACTGCTGCTCCTCGCCTCAGTAACACCTTCCTCACACTGCTGGAGGAGAACCTCGCCCACTGCTGCTCCTCGCCTTAGTAACACCATCCTCACCCTGCTGGGGGAGAACCTCGCCCACTGCTGCTCCTCGCCTTAGTAACACCTTCCCCACCCTGCTGGGGGAGAACCTCGCCCACTGCTGCTCCTCGCCTTAGTAACACCTTCCCCACCCTGCTGGGGGAGAACCTCGCCCACTGCTGCTCCTCGCCTTAGTAACACCTTCCTCACCCTGCTGGGGGAGGACCTCGCCCACTGCTGCTCCTCGCCTTAGTAACACCTTCCCCACCCTGCTGGGGGAGAACCTCGCCCACTGCTGCTCCTCGCCTCAGTAACACCTTCCTCACCCTGCTGGAGGAGAACCTCGCACACTGCTGTTCCTTGCCTCAGTAACACCTTCCTCACCCTGCCATCAGTAGGGACTGATGAGAAGAGAAGAGACATTGGACCTGAGAGATTAAGATATGAGAGTGATAATGTGATTTGTCGTGAAGCCAAGAGCGGTGAGAAAATTGCTGTTGGCAAACTATGAGGAATATATGGTTGAGTGACTATGAAAAATATGCTGTGTTGAGCCATGAGTTAGTTTTTTAAACTTTGTTCAATGTCAACAAATCTTTTTTGACTAGTTGTATATGAAAAGGGATGCAGTTGTCCTAAGTGTCAATACGGCAGCCTAAATAGAAAGGGATTTTTTTTTTACAATGAATATTACACATTTTCAGTAAGTCCCTACAACCACAAGTTGTAAATATAATCATTCTATGACACTTCTCTGACACATTAGCATATAATAAAGGATCTGTTGCCACGGATATTCCAAAATATGTTTAGTTTTACTAATAAAAATAGTCAAAGTTCAACCCCAAATTATGCAAACATATCATGTTTATTGCTATTATAAAATCAATAAATGAACTTAGGAAAAAACGCTGGCATAAGATTTTAGAGACATAAACTTTTCATATACGGTGTAAGTTTCATGTAAATTGAATAAAAAAATAAAAAACTTGAAATATATATATGTATATATTTATATATATATATATATATATATATATATATATATATATATATATATATATATATATATATATATATATATATATATATATATATATATATATATATATGTGATACAATCTGTGGATGATAGCCGACAGAGTGTACCGTGATCCGGCCTGTACTCCTCTTGACATACCAGAAAACAGTCTAAGGAAACTACTCCAAGCTTGTACTAAAGAGGCACCCTTCTTGAGCCCGGATGGACACATGTATAAGCAAGTAGATGGGGTCGCCATGGGTTCTCCCCTAGGCGTCCTGTTTGCAAACTTCTACATGGGTATCATCGAGCAAAAAGTCTTAGTCGACATGAACTTGAAACCGGCCATATACTGCAGGTACGTTGACGACATTTTTACACAGGTACCTGATGTCAGACATCTGCAGGAGCTGAAGGAGGCATTTGAGCAGAATTCTGTGTTGGGTTTCACTTACGAGATGGAGAAGGGTGGGAAGCTGCCCTTTCTAGATGTAACAGTCATGGAAAGGAGCGGAGTTTTCCACACTGCAGTCTACACTAAGGAAACAAACATAGGAATGTGCCTGAATGCCAACAGTGACTGCCCAGAGAGGTACAAGAGGAGTGTTGTTAATGCTTATGTCGACCGTGCCCTCAGCCACAGCTCAGAATGGAAGCAAGTCGACGAAGAACTCTGTAGGGTAAGGCAGGTCCTAGTCAACAACGGCTTCTCCGATGGTTTCGTGGAAGACATCATAAGAAGGAAAGTGAAGCGCCATGCAACCTCTGAAGAGACAACTAACACAACACCTATACCCCCTATTAGACTATTTTACAGGAACTTGTTTTCCACAGCCCATAAAACGGAGGAAAGGGTCCTGAAAGATATTGTCAGTAGAAACGTTATCCCTACAGACAAAAATCAGAAGATACAACTGACGATTTACTATAAAACCAGAAAAATGGCAAGCCTACTCATGAGAAACTCTCCAGACACAAAGCAGAACGCTTTAAAAGAGACCAACGTCGTCTATGCATTTTCAATGGCAATTTCAAAAGCGAAGTAGCAGTTCTTCCATCTGATAGCAAAGTGGCAGCTATTCCGGACTATGCAAGAGCTTAGGTTATGCCATTTTGTGATCGAAATGCTGCCAGAATCAATCTAATTAGGAAGGTTTTACCAGTTCCTCCTGGCGCATCTAAGAAGATTTCTCCAAGCCCGTTATTGACAGTTTGAATTATTTGATTGTAAATCCCTTTTCGCTCAAGCGTTAGCTTAGGGACAAATCCAAAGTGTGTGTTACCTTAGGAATATTTGATCGCAGATACGACAACAGATCACCCGTGTTGTAATTTTGTTCACGAGGCAATTCTACATTTAACGAAGCAGCAGCAGATAGATTCGCATTTCCAATTGGTTGAGAATTTTGTTCGCGATTTCTAAGCACAAATCTTTAATCATTATCATCGTTTCGTTGTAGATTTTGCTGTGAAATCCATGTTCATATTTGAATTTTCCTTGCGTATTTGACGGATAATATCTACAGCCATGTGCGATTTATATTTCTCCCATTACTCTGTTGTAGATGAAGGAGAGCTGGTGGTCAATATGATTGCAAACAATGCACAAATTTGATTTGGATGTGACATGTTGGACGCATGTTAATGCATACATCCCAGTGTCGGTCGTTCCCTAATAAATTCAGAACTTGACATGCACTACAGAAAGTGGCGGGTGTAACGACGTTGACAAATCTCAATTGCTGGAAAGACATTGGACCGAGCACATTTACCAACAGCATGCGAAGAAAGAATCATTCATCCTGATTGGGATGCACGGTGTACAGTCTTCCTATCATAGTTTATTTGAATATGCCAGGTTGTCCGTCGACTCGCTCTCCTCCTTTGTGTCGTTCAAATGTTTTCTACTGGCATTCCATGTGTAATACGTAGGCACTTCCGAAATCAGCAGTTTCCGCAAACACGTCATTTTGACATACCGCGAAGAAAGCAGTTAACGTTGTAGCTGGTGGATTCATAGCTGTTTGTGGCACATTTGCAGCTGTGAAATAAACGTGTTGTTCATTTTCTTGTTTTCAAAACAAAAACGAAAAATACTAACGAAATATTTATATTCAAACGCAGATCAATCGACACAGCTCAATTTCACCACCAATTGCACTGAAAAATAAGCAGAACAGTTATAAAAATGAAACGAAAAACATTGAAGAAAGAAACATAAACTATACCCATGAAATGCACGGTATGGTAAACTTTTTTTTTTTCTTTCTTTCTTTTCTTTTTAGCAGGGATAATCCTGCGCGGGCCCTAAGCCTCTGGCTGGCCCACTAAGTGATGCTTGTTTCTGTTTTACCTGGGCGGAGGATGAGTATGTATGACTCGAATGGTCGCTTCAGTAAGATTTTGCAATATGTGTTTAACAACTTCCTCTGCTCTGTTGAATCGAAGGTGAAATCTTAACGGGTTTGTAACTGTGCACTGTGTTAGATAATGTTCCAGTGGTCTGTCGGGCATTTCTCCACAGTGTTGACATTTCCTCTCACCTTCCGGAACCCGTAAGCCTATTTCCCATGCACATGGGTATCCAAGCCTGATGCGATGTAAGTGCACTTCTGTTGTTCTACTGCCCCCGTTCATCAAACTAAGTGGTTCGTAGTTGGTTGAATTCTTGTACCAACTCGCAGATCCTGATGTTGCAACTTCTGTGTTGTGGTCACTGTACATCTTTCGCATTGCTCTGTTTCGAATCACTTTCTTCATCTGGGAGAGACTCTGTGGTATGTAAATGTCTACATTCCTCCTCTTAGTAGCAAGTTTTGCAGCTTCGTCTGCAATGTCATTACCTAATAGTCCCACATGACTTGGCACCCAGTTGATAAGTACCCGTCGGCCTTGTCGTTTGAGTGTGTGCATGAATGATAAGACATTGGTGAGCAGATGGATGTCATCACATAGGTGTTCCTGTTGCAAGGTTTCAATGGCGGTTCTCGAATCTGTATGGATGATAACATGTTGTCGGTGTTCAGCAAGAGCATGTTCCAAAGCCTTTTGAATGGCTAGCATCTCAGTCTGTAAAGTCGAACCCCCATTTGAGAGCCTCCAACTATATACAGAGTTTCCTGCTTTAACTACAGCTCCGGTTTCTTGTCCCTGCTGGTCTACTGACCCATCCGTGAAGTAAGTGAAGCTGTCGGATGCCATGTTTGCTTCTATATGCATCTGTGCAATGTGACGTAGCAGATGAGGATGTGTCTGGTTCTTCTTTCCGTCAAGAGCCATAATCTGAAAGTCTGCTGGCAGAGATTCCCAAGGGGCTTGTATAACAAAGTCTGCATGTATGTCATCGACACCCCTCTCAGTGACTGTGTTTGCCATATCGAATGTATCGATGGCGTTTATCGCACAATGGGTCCACCTGTTGCCATTGGAGGCTCTTCTGTCCAGAGTTAGTGCTCCAGTGATCATATCTTTAAGTGAACTGATTCTAGGTCTAGTCAATATCTTGGTCAGCATGCACGCAGCAATCCCCTTTACCCTTATTTCAATCGACGTTAGCTTTGTCTCTAGTCTTAGGTTCAGGATTTTAGTCCATCTGGGAGCACCTGTTATGACTCGCAATGCATCATTTTGAAGAACCTCAACGTTTGCCCACTGACCAGGAGAAAGAGTGAGTAAGGCAGGTGCTGCATAATCAACCAGGGAACGAACGGCGTGTTTGTAAAACATTCTCAACACTCTGTGTCCCGCTCCTAGACGGGGCCCTGTGATTGCTCTCATTATATTTATTCGTGACTTTGCTTTCTCCTTTAGATATTGAATTTGCTTATTGAATGTCATTTTAAAATCAATCCACACTCCGAGATATCGATATTGTGTAACCCACTGAAGGTTAATGTCTTGAATGCGTAGGTGCCTGTCTGGAGTGTTGCCACCGAGTCTCATCGCCTTAGACTTCTGTGCAGATATTTTTAGCCCTAAAACTCTGCATTCAGATGTCACTTGATCTAAAGCACCTTGAGCTTTATTTAGAAGTGAAGGACCCGTAACGACTAATGCTAGATCATCAGCATAGCTTAGCAATGTAACCCCTTCTGTAAAGGACATGGTAACAAGGTTTTCCATAAGGATGTTAAAAAGACTAGGACTGAGGACTCCTCCTTGTGGAGTCCCATTCTCGTGCAAGTGGTAGTCCGACACTTGTCCTTGCAACTTTACTCTGGCATACCTGTGACTTAGGTAATCTTGAATCCATGCTAGCATTTTCCCCCTCACACCTTTTTTAACTAAGGTGTGTAGTATTGCTGGCGGGCTTGCAAGTTCAAACGCTTTTTCCAGATCAAGGAAGACCACTATAGCTGGACCTGAGTTAACTGTTCCTAGTAATGTTGCTATGCAGTTTGCAGTACCTACTCCTCTAGTGAAGCCAAATATGTGTTTATGAAGGTCTCCAGTCTTCCACAGTAGCCTATTTAAGACCATCCGTTCTGCAGTTTTACTAACGCATGATGTTAATGAAATGGGTCTGTAATTGCCAGGTTCATTCGGCTTAGGAATCGGTATGATGTCTGCTTTCTTCCAAGAGGGCGGTAGTTTGCCTTGCTGCCAAGACGCATTGATGACGTCCAATATCCCTCGGTCTCCAGCAGGACCTGCATGTGCGATCATTGAGTATGTAATGTTATCAGCACCTGGTGCAGTGTCCTTACCACCTTTTTTGGCTCTGCTTAGTTCCTGTTCGGTGAAGGGACAGTCACATTCGTCATTTATAGCTATGCCCTCATGAATGACTGTCATCCTCTCTTGTTTTAAGTGTTCTTGCTGCCTTCGGACCATTGCAGGAAGCTGATATGAAGCTGTTCTTTCTGTAAATTGGAGAGCAAGTCTCTCAGCCTCCTGCAATGGTTGAATACATGCCTGTGGCCGGGCTGGTCGACCTGATATAGTTTTAATCTGACCCCATATCTTGCCAAGACTACTATGTTCATTTAGAGTTTGACACCACTCAAACCATCTTGCCTCCTTTACTTCTCTAGAAACTCGCCTTGCTTCAGATATCACCGCTCGTAGCAGAGTTCTTCCTTCTGGTGTGGGGTTTCTCTTTAGATGTTTTCTGAAGATGTTGACTCTGTGGTTCTGTTCTTTAACGTCATTACTATAGAACCAATAGTTCTTTCGTTTCGTGTTACCTGTGATAATGATTGGAATAGCTGTGTTCGCAGCAGCTGCAACGGCTTCCTGCAGATTGGTCTCGTGTATGTTCAAATTCTCAGGTGGCGTGTACGTTGCATACCATTTTTCAAGTTCTTCCTGGTATACATTCCAATTGGCCTTTCCTAAATTCCACCGAGGCTGCGCAGGAGGTGTAGGAGGTCGTGCCAGGTTGAGTGTCGTGACAGTAGCATAGTGGTCACTGGTGATCACCGGGTCTACTTCCCACTTCGCCTGTTGCTGGAGTGCTGTGGAGATGAATGTAAGATCAAGGGAACCTCCTAGAATGTGAGTGGGTTCCCCAGTGTTGAGAAGTGTAATTTCAGGTACTTCTCGCAGAGCTGCAGCTAAATGGCGCCCATCTGCATTGGCTGGCCCAGTTGCACCTAACTCTGGATGATGAGCATTAAAATCTCCAGCAATAATTAAATTTTCCTGCGTGGCCAAGGCAAGCACTGCCTCTGCTTCTAGTTTACGTCTAGGGGGCTTGTAGACGTTGTATATGAGGAGCTCAAAATTAGCCATATTCACTGTAACTGCTAATACCTCTACTCCATCCCCACATGAAACTGAGTCTATTTTCTTGCTGGGTATGGTGTTTCTGACTAGGGTCATCAATCCTCTTAGTCTCCCCTGCTCATACGGTAGAACATAGTGCTGATATCCAGCTAATCTGAAGGATTTCGTGGCTGGGAAAAGAGTTTCTTCCAAAACGATTATATCAGCTTTCGTGCTGATTGCAGCCTCCTGAAGTGTGTGTTTTTTATTTCCAAGACCTTGTATGTTCCACTGCAGAATTCGTAATGGCCAGACGACGGGTTCGGTTGGTGTTGCTTGTTCTACTAGAACTCCTCCTCGGAATCGACCTCTATATTCTCCGCCTCGCAAGTCGTGTCGCTGCAAATCGGACTGCATTGATAGTTCGTGGTCATCCCCGACGTTGTTGGAATCTGTGCATAACTGTGGTCCATCGCTATGTTGTTGGAAGTGCTGCAGGTCGGACTGCATTGATTGTCCGTGGTCAACCCCGGCATTGTTGGAATCTGTGCAGAACTGTGGTCCATCACTTTGTTGGTGGTATTGCTGCATGTCGGACTACATTGATTGCTCGTGGCCGTTTCTTGTGTTGGCGGATCCTGTGCATCTCTGCTGTTCAATACGTCTTTGTTGGCGTTGCTGCATATCAGACTGCATTGGCTGTTGTTGTCTGTCTCCTGTGTTGGAAGATTCTGTTGATCGTGGGTGGTCACTGCTTCTTGCAGTTGCGTTTGTGAATGTTGATGTTCCGGAGTCTTGACTATCCGACTGTTGACGGTAGTCAGTATGTCCAAGTTGCGGCGTTTGTCCTCTCGTGCTCCATCCTGTCGGAGACTGTCTATTTCTCGTGTAACTGTGGTCTGCTGCACGATCTTGTCCATTATCACACAAGTGATGTCTTGAGTCTGTTGTTGCGAGGCGTTCTGCGTCATCTGTAGGCAATTGATAATGGTCTCTGCCATGATCTTCACGATGGTTTTCAGCTGGACCTCGGTAAAACTGTATAGCTGGTGAGTAGATTCCGAAAGTAAGTGTTTTCTGCTCTTTTGCATTTGCTGGACTTCTGCAACACTTTCGTGTAATGTCTGATTCGGAATTGACAGATTCGGGAAATTTTGCTCTGTGAGAGCGGGTGGCTGTTGTGGCTGTGCACGAGTGTTCCAGACGTTGGTGTTGGGGTATGTATTGCTGGGCAGTGTGTTGATCCTGGCCTGAGCTGTCTGCACTTTTTGTTTCCGTGCAGAGCAGGTTGTGCTCCAGGCATGATGTTTGCCTCCACAATTTGGACATTTGGCTGTAGTGGTCTGGTTTGCCTTGTGCTTGGCAATACAGTCTTTGGTGGGATGTCTCAGGCTGCACACTCCGCACCTCTCCTGTCCTGTGCAGCGTGACTGATGGTGGCCGTATTTCTGGCACCTGAAGCAGCGTAGGGGTTCCGGGACGTATGGCCTCTGTCGGTAAGTCCCCCAATTTCCAAGACCGAAAGATTCTGGCACATGTCCCATGACGGTCACCAGAACCTGACGCGTCGCTGCCTTGTCTACTTTTGTGTGGCAACGTTCCGCATTCAGGACTTGATTGTGTGCTAGCACTGGATCCAGGGGAAAGTCGATTGGGTATCCCAAAAGCACGACTCGTGTGCGTCGTTCTGAAGGGTCCAGCTTTACCAAGCACACAGGTTTCCCCTGCAGGACTCTTACCTTCTCTAAGTAATGTGCAGTCTGTTGGTCTTGAGGTGTCAGTATTATTTCTCCCTTCAGGTTGACCGTAATGGAAAGTTTGAGCTCTGGTTGTTCTTTTTCCATCGCCGTTACTACTCCATATGCTGTAGGAAAGTGGTCGGTCTGCATGATCTTGAATTTTGGAAGAAGTGCAGAGGCTGGCGATGTCTGGTGTGAGACTGGTGGTGTCCTCCCCTGTCCCATACTGCTGTCTTGCGGCTGGGCTGTGGAGAGAGGAACAATGGCTGACACTGGCTGGCGTGAAACCGGTGGTGTCCCCTCCTGACTCATACTGCCGTCCCGCGGCAGCGTTGCGGACAGAGAAGCATTGACTGACACTGGCTGGTGTGTGACTGACGCTGTCCTCTCTAGGTCCATTACGTCCGCTGACTTGCTGGTAGAAGCAAGTGGTAAAGCCTCGATAGCAGTTTTCTTTGGTGCCTGCTGCACATCGGTCCACCGTCCCTCCTCGTCTGAAAGCTGCTTCCATTCCCTCTTGCGCTGAGCCTTCCCCATGGCTCTCTTCACGTAGTGAGAACCGACTCAAACCACCGGAGCAGCAGGCGACACGTCCTCACTGCACGGTAGCTCTGTATGGTAAACGACACAGCTCAATTCCAAAGCAATGTCACACGAAATAATTAAATCGAAATGAAAATAAATAAAGATCTATGAACATTTAAATTTATCAATGAAATCGGAAACATTGAAATGGAATCGTAACATATTTTGTGACGTGTGTGTTATTCGTATGTACAACAGATGGCGCTCTTTTTCAAAAAATAAAATTTTATCCATCACAGGTGTGGTATCTAAATAGTAGGTATATAAAATCATGCACGTATATGATTGGAACGTTGTGTCAAAATTTTAAAGGAATTGGTGAAGAACTTTCGGAGATTACAGCTTGAGTTGCTCTTAACGACTACAGATGGCACTGTTTAAAAAAAAAAAATGTTTCTTCCTTTCACAGATGAGGCATGTATATAGTAGGTATATAAAAACACTCGCCTATTCGAATTCAACGTTGTGTGGAACTTTCAAAGCAATCGGTAAAGAGGTTTCGAAGATTTCCCTCACATAAAAACACATGAAAAACACAGTTTTTCAAAAAAGCCTGTTTTTTCCAGTCACAGACGTGACATCTATATAGTATATATATATAAACCTGTTCAGATGCAAATGGAACGTTGTGTGAAAATTTCAAGGCAATCAGTGAAGAACTTTCGGAGATTAGCGATTTCGTACAAACGAACATTTCCATTTTTATTTATATAGACTAGCTGTACCCGGCCACACGCTGCTGAGCCACAGCAACCTTTCGCTTGTCTACCAGTCCTCCCTTACCATTCACCCTCCCCCATCCCCTCGTATTAACAACAATTCCTCACTCTCCTGTCCCTTCGTCCTCCCAACCATTCCCCTGTCCCCTCGTCCTCCCCACCATTTCCTCCCACCTTCGTCCCCTTGTCCTCCCCACCATTTCCTCCCTCCCTCATCTCTGTGTCCTCCCCACCATCCCCCACTCCACGTCCTCTCGTCCTCTCCTCCATCTCCCACTCCCATGTCCCCCGTGCCCTGCATATCATTCCCCTCTCCCCTGTTCCCTCATCTTCTGCATCATCCTCCACTCTCCTGCCTCATGGTCCTTCCCATCATTTTCCATTCTCCTGTCCCCTCCTCCCCACCATCCCAGACTCCCATGTCCTTGTTACCTATCGTTCGTTACGGCTCGTGACCCTACAGCAGCCAAGCTTTAATTACGTCTAGGGATACGAGAAAACTGCTGTTCTCAAGAGCGGGTTACCAGTATAACCCCTTGATAAGTAATGAGCACATAAATAAAAATCTTCCTTTAGGACTGAAGAATAGATACAAAATATTATATAGATATATATTCAAGACAGTATAATATAAAAACACAGATGGTCAAGTTAACTTATACAACAAACAAAGGTATTGTCCTTCTCCTAATATAGTATAATAAAATATGGCACAACAAGAAGTAACAGACTTATCTCCCACATGTTACTCTTCCTGGTCCCCCGAAGCTACTGAACTCTCGCTCTGTCGCTACCCAAATTCTCACCTCCCGTCTGCCTCATCCCAGGATGAGGGATGGAAACTAAGACTTTTTAATATTTAAAACTAATTGAACAACCACTTGTTCTCAAAACACACAAGAATGCAAATTACAGATAATAGTTACTTACAAAATATATAAGTACAATGCCACCTGTTTAATTACAGTAAATAAATACATATATAAACTTAATAAAAGTGACATCTGGAACTCCCAAACTGAACAGGTCCAGCTTTCCCGAATCTAACAGGTACTAGACGTGTGCAAAGCAACCGCGCTCCTGTCTCCACTGACGCTGCCACACCACACGATAATTTACCAAAAACACAATGTGTGTACATATACAGGCAATGATATAATAGAATAAAACAAGTTATTTTAAATTTATATACGTATTCTGCTAGGAGTACGTAACACTTCCACCTCCAAGAAAAAAAATGCAATAGATTGAAGATCAATGGCATTTTTTCAAAGGAAAATGTATGACACTTGAGATTTATGGTATTAATTTCACCAAACATGTATAAGTAATAAGAACACATTTCTGGACAAAAATGAAAATACTCCAAATATAGTCTTACAGGAAACTCAGAAATTTCAGTCTTATGACTATGTTCTACATATGTGTCACTGGAGTATGCAAATTTATCTCTCCAAGGTACTATCTCATTTATTTCACTTTGTTGCAGATCATATTTCACACTCCTATCTACAACAGTATCATTAGTAGCATGAATAGAATTTTCAATAAAGGTAGCTGCATTCACACAGTTATCATGGCAATTTAGCTTTTCATTTGTTTCTACTATTTCTCTAAGATCAGTCCCGTATTTCCATGTGATCCCTTTTCCACATGGTGAGTTTTTCCAAGACAGACTCCATTTCCCATTACTCCCTTTTTCTGGAGCTGAACTGCTTAATTGAAGCTGACTGGATGTTAAGTAGATTTGGGACTTCTCCTGGGTATGCTCTGACACAGACATCTGCTCTTCATCACTCTTGATCCTCTGTGGAACACATACTCTCGCCCAATGGATACTAAAATTAGAGAAATTAGCATTAAACCTCACAATTATGTATAAAACTTTCCCATTCATAGAACCTTCCGAAACACAAGACACCGACTTAGCAAACCTTTGACCTTCAAACCAAGAAATACAACCCAAGATAAGTGCAAAGACTACCTGATCGAACTGACTCAGATGATCCATAAGGAACACAGAAATCAATTGCCTCATAACTCTGTCATAACGATCAGTGAAAGAAAACAGGCATATGCCTAGGCACCATATCTCACTCATAACTCCGAAGACAAGTTCACACCCCCTGATGGTGAACTTGAACACAACACACACTTTCATCAACCGTCTAGTCTTCCAAAAGACTAAATAAAACATGCCGAAAACTTTACAACCCTCACCATCACTTCCCAAGTGATTTACGTCTGATGACAACCAATCAACCAAGAGGTTTAAGGGTCTTAACATCTTGAAGATGCACAGCAGGTTACCTGGGAAACACCCAAGGATAATCTGTAACCCTTCACAATGATTAACACTAGGTAGGATAACCTTATCCCCCAACTTGAATTGCACACCTGGAGCCTCAAACATCTGCTCCCCAGTATGATTTAATCCTTCACCCACAATATGACTCTGAAAGTCAACACCACACTTGAGTGGAACATACACTTTCATCACTCGTGCATCAAAATTAACTGGATCTGAATATAGAGACACTGCTCTAGCATAACTCACCACTTCCTCAGAACTGGATGCACAACCTACTTGAGTAAACTCTCTCTGCTCAACCACAAGGCTTGACAAAGATGTCCCACAGTCCATTACTTCACAAGAAAATGGCTCCTGCAGAATAAAAGTAGATTTCAACATCCTACACACACTCTGACTCAATGTACACAATGAGAAATACTTACTCCACATAGAATAAGAATCACAACTCCGCAACTTAGATCCAAATGCTACTTTACCACTTTTAATGATTTTACCAAAATTTCCTCCCATGACTTCTGGAGCTGCTTGGAGTACTGTCTGCTCACAATCAATAATATCACTACCAAGCTGGGTCACATCCTCACAGACAACTGAAGAGGGAGGCTCAATGGGTCTCCATCTACTCAACAGAAGCTGATCCTCTGGCTGCTTTCCCACACTCTCCAAAACTGGATCTACAGTACAGACTGTCTCCTTGCTTCTCTCTGAAATCTTAGGGTCAGTTCTACTCAATGCACTTAAATTAAGGGAATCTGAAACGAGCGGGCAAGTAACAGGTAGTTTGACCTCCTCCCCTATACTATCACCTTGACTAGGGTGAGGCGGGGCCTCTACAACAGACTTACTCTCGACAACTGATTCTAAACTTGGAGTGAGCGGAAATACTTCTGCCAACCCGACATCTTGTCCTAAACCATTCACTTGGCTGGAATACAGAGTCGTGGCTTTTAAGTTTTCTCAACTCCTGGCACAACGTTCGTAGTGAGCGGGCAAGACAATGGTACATGGACATCCTTTCCCAATTTATTGGAATAAAGCAGAGTCATAGTATCAGGCTTACTCTCAACAACTAAATCGGCCACACAGGAATCTGGAACAACCACATCCCACTTCTCCACTGAAGGGGTACTGGTTACTGGAACAAATGCTTGAGTAACAACATCAGAACTGACAACTGGATTTATATTAGTACTGACATCAGCACAGGTAGAATGGACAAAACCATCTTCTACAACAGGTTCATTCATAGAACTAACTTCAGCACAGGCAGAATAAACATGGTCTGCAACTGGCTGTTTACACAAACGGGGATCATTCTCACCCACAACATGATTTATGGCCACATCATTACCCAATATAACATCCACACCTGGGATGGGCAACTGTGTACTAACACCCACAGTGCATAAACTTGGTGTAATGGTGGATCTGAAATTAATGTCTATTAGGGGTACAGTTTTACATCCTGCAACACTCTGAAGAACAACAAACTTTCCAGTCTCTCTCTTTTCAACATCAGAAAGAATACTGGATGAAATTATGGTTTGGGAAGCACCTGTATCACGAAGAATAACCACTGGCTTCCACTTCCCATTAATACACAAAACTTCACCTGAAGACATATATGGTGAATACTGTTTCACCCAATTGGGGTTTACAGTTACATGTTTATTAGTAAGTTTATTTTGCACACCTCTGCAATAAATGAGACCAGTTGGTCGTAACTCAGGGTGCAATATAAAACATGAATTAATTCCATGGCCTTTTCTCTTACAATGGGAACAAGACCTTACAGTGGACACACTGGTAGAACCAACTGTAGGTTTAGAAATAACCTTATTATTATTTGACATTCCTGACAATGAAGTAGCAGGATTAGGTTTTGTAAGAGAAGAGCTCATGGGAGTAACTGGAGCACTAGGACGGGATGGATTCTGATAAGGAGTTCGGGGAGAATTATAATTTACTCTACGACTAGACTTAGGTGAAGTGGCCGTAAACTGGGCCTTAGTCAACAACTCATGCTCATCCGCGAGCTTTGACAGCTCATAAATGTCTGTTACATTCTTTTGTTCTGCCATAAAAGTAGACAACTGGTCTGGGAGACATGACAATACTTCTTCCATTATAAGAAGATTCTTTAGAGCATCAAAGTCAGTGACTGAAAGTGACTTTAACCATCTGTTGCAAAAATTCGTCTTCTGACGAGTAAAATCTGCTATTGTCTGATCCCTTATCCTCCTTAGGTTTCTAAACTTTTGCCTGTGTGCCTCTGGATTTAACTGATACGCATTTAAGATGCTTTTCTTTACAAATTCGTAATCAAAACTATGAGCGTCAGGTAGGGATGTAAAAACCTCCTGACTACGCCCCTTAAATTGAGACTGCATAATGGCTACCCACTGATCCCTTGGGAAGTTCATACTGATGGCAATTTTATAAAAATGTGCAAAGAAAACCTCAGGATTGTCCTCATTGTACTTGGGTAACTCTATATACTTATGCGTCCTGATGGGATTATTATCACTATTTATTGAAACATTACTAGTATTTCCATGCCCAGCTGCCATACGCTGTGATTCAAGCCTGAAGTTAGTGTCAGCCATTTGTTGTTGAATCTCTAATTGCCTAGTTTGTTCCTTTTGAGCTTCAAGTTCTAATATTCTCTGTTCTTTTTGAGCATCAAGTTCTAATATTCTCTGTTCTTTTTGAGCTTCAAGCTTAGCATTGGCTATTTGCGCTTCTAACTCAAGACGCTTTAACGTCATCTGATCACTCGACTCCTCTTTTAACTCTTCTAGAATTTCTTCATCTAACTCTCCATTCTCAACAAAATGTGTCACAATGACTTTCAATATTTGGGCTTTAACCATTCTAATGTTGGCGGTCAAATCCAACTGATTTGCCATTTGTATTAACTCAGTCTTTTTCAGGCTCTGAATCCCTTCAAAGTCTGGGTGAGCCACCAACGCTGCAACTTTCTCCTCCATCGTTACTAACACTTGGCACTTGATTCACAACAATAATTAAAAACAATGGCACTGCACTACACTTCACTGTAAAATTGTCACCACACTGAAAATTCGCTTGGCCTCACTGCACAAACAAAATATATAGGATGACTTACCTCAAAATCGTGAAACGTTGTTACTTGACACACAGGAAAGCTTGCTTGGCACATGGAATAGTTCTTAAGAAACACACAGACACTTAACACACTGGTACCTAGGAAGGCAAGGTTAGATTAGCATAATTAAGGTTAAGTGGGAACAATATTTCCCGGCACAGGCCCCCATAACTCTTTGTTACCTATCGTTCGTTACGGCTCGTGACCCTACAGCAGCCAAGCTTTAATTACGTCTAGGGATACAAGAAAACTGCTGTTCTCAAGAGCGGGTCACCAGTATAACCCCTTGATAAGTAATGAGCACATAAATAAAAATCTTCCTTTAGGACTGAAGAATAGATACAAAATATTATATAGATATATATTCAAGACAGTATAATATAAAAACACAGATGGTCAAGTTAACTTATACAACAAACAAAGGTATTGTCCTTCTCCTAATATAGTATAATAAAATATGGCACAACAAGAAGTAACAGACTTATCTCCCACATGTTACTCTTCCTGGTCCCCCGAAGCTACTGAACTCTCGCTCTGTCGCTACCCAAATTCTCACCTCCCGTCTGCCTCATCCCAGGATGAGGGATGGAAACTAAGACTTTTTAATATTTAAAACTAATTGAACAACCACTTGTTCTCAAAACACACAAGAATGCAAATTACAGATAATAGTTACTTACAAAATATATAAGTACAATGCCACCTGTTTAATTACAGTAAATAAATACTTATATAAACTTAATAAAAGTGACATCTGGAACTCCCAAACTGAACAGGTCCAGCTTTCCCGAATCTAACAGGTACTAGACGTGTGCAAAGCAACCGCGCTCCTGTCTCCACTGACGCTGCCACACCACACGATAATTTACCAAAAACACAATGTGTGTACATATACAGGCAATGATATAATAGAATAAAACAAGTTATTTTAAATTTATATACGTATTCTGCTAGGAGTACGTAACAGTCCTCATGTCCTCCCCACCATTACCCCCTCCCTTGTCCCGTCGTCCTCAGTACCATCCCCTCGTCGTCCTCAGTACTATTCCCCACTCCCATCCCCTCGTCGTCCTCAGTACCATCCCCCACTCCCATCCCCTCGTCGTCCTCAGTACCATCCCCCACTCCCATCCCGTCGTCCTCCCCAGTGTTCCCCACTCCCTCATCCTATATATATATATATATATATATATATATATATATATATATATATATATATATATATATATATATATATATATATATATATATATATATATATATATGTCGTACCTAGTAGCCAGAACGCACTTCTCAGCCTACTATGCAAGGTCCGATTTGCCTAATAAGCCAAGTTTTCCTGAATAAATATATTTTCTCTAATTTTTTTCTTATGAAATGATAAAGATACCCATTTCATTATGTATGAGGTAAATTTTTTTTATTGGAGTTAAAATTAACGTAGATATATCACCGAACCTAACCAACCCTACCTAACCTAACCTAACCTATCTTTATAGGTTAGGTTACGTTAGGTAGCCGAAAAAGTTAGGTTAGGTTAGGTTAGGTTAGTTAGGTAGTCGAAAAACAATTAATTCATGAAAACTTGGCTTATTAGGCAAATCGTGCCTTGCATAGTAGGCCGAGAAGTGCGTTCTGGCTACTAGGTACGACATATATATATATATATATATATATATATATATATATATATATATATATATATATATATATATATATATATATATATATATATATATATATATATATATATATATATATATATATATCATACATATATATATATATATATACATCACATATATATATATATATATATATATATATATATATATATATATATATATATATATATATATATGTCGTACCTAATAGCCAGAACGCACTTCTCAGCCTACTATGCAAGGCCCGATTTGCCTAATAAGCCAAGTTTTCATGAATTAATGTGTTTTCGACTACCTAACCTACCTAACCTAACCTAACCTAACTTTTTCGGCTACCTAACCTAACCTAACCTATAAAGATAGGTTAGGTTAGGTTAGGTAGGGTTGGTTAGGTTCGGTCATATATCTACGTTAATTTTAACTCCAATAAAAAAAAATTGACCTCATGCTTAATAAAATGGGTAGCTTTATCATTTCATAAGAAAAAAATTAGAAAAAATATATTATTTCAGGAAAACTTGGCTTATTAGGCAAATCGGGCCTCGCATAGTAGGCTGAGAAGTGCGTTCTGGCTACTAGGTACGACATATATATATATATATATATATATATATATATATATATATATATATATATATATATATATATATATATATATATATATATATAATGTCCCGCAACTCTGATGAGCCTGTCGGTCG